>NC_089875.1:24415249-24732749 GCF_040182565.1 Anser cygnoides | reverse complement strand
GCTCTCAATTCATTCTCTGCCCAGCCTGTATTTGTGCTTAGGATTGCCCCAGCCCAGAAGCAGGACCTTGCCCTTGCCCTTGTTGAACTTTGTGAGATTTGCACAGGCCCTCTTCTCAAGCTTGTCAAGGTCTCTCTGGATGACATCTCTTCCCTCCAGCATGTTGACTGTACCATACAGTTTGGTGTCATTGGCAAGCTTGCTGAGGGTGCACTCAATCTCACTGTCCGTGTTGCCAACAAAGATGTTAAACAGTGTTGGTCCCTGTACCAATCCCTGTGGACCCCACTCATCACCGGTCTCCACATGGACATCGAACCATTGACCACAAGTCCTTGACTGCAACCATCCAGCCAATTCCTTATCCAGTGAGTGGCCCACCCATCAAAACCACGTCTCTCCAATTTAGAGATAAGGATGTTGAGCAAGACAGCATCAAATGCTTTGCACAAGTCCAGGTAGATGATGTCAGTTGCTCTTCCCTTAGCCACCGATGCTGTAACCCTGTCATAGAAGGCCACCAAATTTATCAGGCATGATCTGCCCTTAGTGAAGCCCTATTGGCTGTCACCAGTCACCTTGTTATTTTCCATGGGCCTTAGCACAGTTTCCAGGAGGATCTGCTTCATGAGCTTGTTGGGTGCAGAAGCAAGAGTGACTGGCCTATAGTTCCCTAGGTCTTCCTTTTTTTTTTTTTTTTTTAAAAAAAGGGGGTTATGTTTCCCTTCTTTCAGTCAGTGGGAACTTCACTGGACTGCAGTGACATCTCAAATATGATGGGCAGGGGCTTAGCAACTTCATCTGCCGCTTCGCTCAGGACCCATGGATGTATCTCATTAGGTCCATGGACTTGTGCACCTTCGGGTTCCTTATCTGGTCTCAAACCTGATCCTCTCCTACAGTGGGCAATTCTTCATTCTCCCAGTCCCTGCCTTTGCCTTCTGTGACTTGGGTGGTCTGGCTAGAGCAATTGCTGGTGAAGACTAAGGCAAAAAAGTCATTGAGTACCTCAGCCTTCTCCATATCCTGGGTAACAAGGTCTCCCATTTCCTTCTGGAGATGGTCTCCCATTTCCTTTCCCTACTCCTTCTTTTATCACCAACATACCTATAGAAGCCTTTCTTGTTGCCCTTGGTGCCTCTGGCCAAATTTAATTCTATCAGGGTTCTAGCTTTCCTCATTCAATTCCTGTCTGCTCTGTATTTCTCTGTATTTCCCCCAGGCTATCTGTCCTTGCTTCCACTCTCTGTAGGCCTCCTTTTTCTGCTTGAGTTTGGCCAGGAGATGCTTGTTCATCCATGCAGGCCTCCTGTTGTTTTTGCCTGACTTCTTCTTTGTTGGGATGCATTGCCCCTGAGCTTGAAGGAGATGATCCTTGAATATCAACCAACATTCCTGGGCCTCTCTTCCCTTCAGGGTTTTATCCCACAGTACTCTACCAAGCAGATCCCTGAAGAGGCCAAAGTCTGCTCTTCCACAGCCCAGCTTGCTGTGCTTCCTCCTTGTTGCCCTCAGGATCCTCAAGTGCACCTTGTCATGGTCACTGCAGCCAAGGCTGCCCTTGAGCTTCACATTCCCCACCAGCCCCTCCTTATTGGAGGGAGAGCATAGCATCTCTCCTCGTTGTTTCCTCTATCACTTGGAGAAGGAAGGTATCATCAGTGTATTCCAGGAACCTCCTGGATTGCTTAGGTCCTGCTGTGCTGTCCCTTGAACAGATATCAGGGTGGTTGAAGTCCCCCATGAGGACCAGGGCTTGTGAATGTGAGGCTGCTCCTATCTGTCTAGAGAGGGCCTCATCTGCCTGGTCTTCCTGGTCAGATGGCCTGTAGCAGACCCCCCACTCTAATGTCATCTGTCCCTCAGCTTCCTGTAATCCTGACCCATAAGCTCTCTGTCAGCTCCTCATCCATCCCCATGCAGAGCTCCATGCACTCCAGCTGCTCACTGACATAGAGGACGGCACCTCCTCCTCATTTCCCCCGCCTGTCCTTCCTGAAGAGCCTGTATCCTCCATTCCAACACTCCAGTCATGGGAGCCATCCCACCACATCTTGGTAATGCCAGTGAGGTCATGGCCCTGGAGGTGTGTGTACATCTCTAACTCCTCTTGTTTATTGCCCATGCCATGTGTGTTAGCATAGAGGCATTTTAGCTGGGCCCCCAGTGAAGCTGCCTTACTGGCTGCAGTGGCTGGAACTCCTTTGTGCTGGTCTTCAGGTGCTCTCCTGCTGACCTGTGACCCTCCTCCAGGCTCTGGGCATCTATTGCTGATACTGGCTTCAAACTGGTAAGGGTGGCATGAACTGAAGTTCTCTTCCCCCGGCAACTTTACTGTAAAGCCTGTTCACCAGCTTGGCAAGCCTATGACCAAAGATGCTCTTCCCCTTCTCTTGCAGATGGATGCCATCAGCCTCCAGCAGACCATGTTTCTCAATTCGAGTCCCATCATCTAAGTAATTGAACTCCTGACTGTGGCACCAGTCTTGTAGCCATTTGTTGATTTGCCTGATTCAAATGGCTCTTTCAAACCCCCTTCCTTTGACTGGGAGGACTGTTGAAAAAGCTACTTGCACCCCTGAGTCCCTTACTGCTGCTCCTGGAGCTGTGTAATCCTTCTTGATACTCCTCAGGCTTCTCCTGGTTGTATCAGCAGTGCCCATGTGAAACAACAGCAGGAGAAGATCTTTCCTTCCATCTCAGAGCAGCCTAACAAGCAGTGCAGGAAGAAAATGCAGCATACAGAATGATTGGATCTATCCCTCCAGCTTATTGTGTGAGTTCTGTTGCCATGTATTCTGAATGAGGATTGTAATTTGTATTTCATGTGATCATAGGTTCTAATCCTTCCCCTTTCATATATAAAAATTCCCACTCAGACTTTGTAAATGATCTGTGTTTGGTTAGCACAGGGTTTCTTCATCATTTATTTCCATTGTGCTAAAGACACCAGCAGAATTTTGTATGATAGTCCCGTTTGGACAAAGCTGTGGCAAAGTGAGATGGTGGCAAATGTTCTCTCCTTTAAGATGAATATTCAGAAATCTTGGCATTTTGATGAATTCTGTTGTAGCACCTGGAAGACCACTCTTCCCAACCAAGCATTCTTTTGTCTTCCTTTACTAATGATCACTGCTGTGCAATTATTCTAGTTCCTGCTCCCATCTAAAACTCCTGCCCAATTTCACAGCTGTAATAATAAATTTAATATTAAATAAATAGGTTTTGTTTGTTTTTTACCTAGTAACAGAAGAAGAGACAATGAGATGCAACACTGGACAGTTAAGATGAATCTTTTTTTATTGTGTTGTGGATGTTCTGCTCTTAATTTAAGTCCTCTGAATACATTTACACAAGCCTTTTCCTGGTGCTTATAGGTTCTTCATGTACTTGCTGTAAAGAATGCGGTAGCTGGATGGAAATCATCAGACAAATGAGGTCAGAATCTCAGGAGAGTATGCCCGCAGAACTTGAAACTTGGTAGGTAAAAAAGAGGTTATGGAAAGTTCTTAGCTTTTGAGGAAAACCTCTTGCAAAGTATTTAGCGAATGCACACAGTAAGATATAGGAATAGAAACATGCTTGTGGCTACTTGAGAGCTGTCAGAAACCAGTAAGACGTGCAAAAGGTGAAATTTAAGAGAAAAATGTTTATGAAGCTCAGCAGTTTTGTGAATTGCAGCTAACTTCACAAAATTCTTAGAGGACAAATAAAAACTCCAGGGCAGTCTCTTGTGTGCTTATTTAATGTAATTAATTAATGCATTTTCAAACCACTTTTTTTTTTTCCTGTGCAGAGGGATTTTAATTATAGCATAAGAATCATATGTAATTGGTGTAAGAGATGTTCACATAAATGGAAATCTGAGCTGCTATGTTTGAAACTAAAGGAAAGAAGAAATGCCCTACTGGAAGACGGGAGCTTATGTGAGTCAACTTAATCTGATTTGTGTGTGCTAAAGGTCTGGCTCATTCAGAAAACTCAGATACTGCCTGTAACATGTAAAACAGCCACATGTTGTCATGGGCAAGACCATAAGGTAGAGATAATGAGGATAATTTCCTTGTTTTTATGAGGTCAGATATCCATTAAGAAAATAACCAGAAAACGCTACAAATCAAAAGCTTTGTAGAGTAAATCACTCAGATGCTCAAGCAGAAGTCCCATGTCTGAGACCCTCCTGCAGTATGTACCCACTTGGTCTTCCAGAAAAAAACTACTTCAGACTTTCCTCGGGGATCCAGATGTAAGTGGAGGGAAGAACACCTCTTAGTTAACATATGAATGGAACCAGTAATATGTTTTCTAGGGTAAAATATCATAGTCCCCTGTAGAAGTTACTGGCAAGGGTTCAAAAGCATCACTTTTAGTCTCATTTCATGTAGGTTTCAAGGCATCACCTCTAACTTTGACCTGGTATGATCTGATTCATGTATAAAATCCTCGTATAATTCCTTGGGCTAGTAGATCTATGCTTTAGCTAGTTCCTGTCCCTTCCCAAGCACAGACTGCAGCAGCTTCCAGCCTGTTCTAAGTTACCACAAGCCACAAAGGATCATTTTAAAGCAGCGATCCCAGCACTTTGGTGGGATGTGGAGCCACATCCACCTTTTCAGCTGTCCTCCAAACATGCCATCTATTCCAGATTACAGAGAAGTGCACGAAGTAAACAATGTTTTTTTGTCAAATGAAGCTTGTGATGTGTTTCTTTTTAAACTTCTTTTGAGCTTCCATGGTGAAGTTAAGAGAAGGAGGGATGATGTATAGCAACTATAATGGAATAAATAGCTGGCCTGTTTCTTTGGTTTTAAAACCTAAATTAAAACAATAAATGCAAAGCTCATCTCTACAAAGACAGACTGACTTTGGTATTATATTTCTTCTAGAATCAAGCTTTGAATAATGGTCTCTGAAACACTATCATGTTATTTCTTGAAAAGAATACAGCCCAAGCATATGTAGATCCATATCTCGTACTTTTCACAGCAAAAAGACAGATTAATTCCTACTGGATTTTATAATTTTTAGCATCATAATCTCCTTGCCTTTTTCTAAAATAACATTTCTTTTTCTGATCTTGTTCCCAGTCATTACTTCAAGGACCATGCAAGGATTTCCCTTGCTGCTGGACCCGTGCAAATCTTGCATTGCTTCTTATTCAGTTCTGCACCTCTTCTGAAAAGGCTTCTCATCTTTTTTTTTTTTTTTTTTTTTAATACCATCCCTATCAGATGCTGATGGTTATGGTTGCTACTGACTTACAGTGGTTCTAAAACATGAACAGGTAAGAGATGGAAGGCTTTTTATTTCTTTGCAGATAAGCCAATATCCTAGTTGTAAAGTTGTTTTAATAATAATAATTTCAAACATTACAAAGCTGGCACTTCCCCTCCACCCACTGGTGTAGTCACAGCAGAATGAATGGTTCATTGTTATAAGAATCATTTCACTGCACAAGGCAACCTCTATTTGCAATTAGAGGGTTAGAAATGTTCAGCCAATGATGACAATTAAATAAAATGATTGTCTGAGCATCCCTTAGAGCTTTGTTATAAATCAGCCTTTCTTCACACAGTTGGTGCTACCTGCATTTTATTATATACCCACAGAGTCTTTTAGAGTAACAACAACCCTAGTAGAAATAGGCAAGTGAAATGTGATTTCTGTTTGCATATTCAGAGCAAAGAGCAGCTGGCTGCACCTTGAGTAGAAATTGGGTTTATGCAACGAGGACTTGGAACATGGTAGGGAGCTTAGAACAAAGCTGCAAAATAATAGCGGAGGCTTTCAAGAAACTGAGTTATAAGAATATTGAAAAATCTTATTTAGTGACATGGAGTAGTTGATGTTTTAGGAATAGCTGACGTCTGAAGGTGACCAAGATAAAATTTACAACTCTTAAGAAAATGATACCGGGAAGGTTGAATTTATCTAAGCATAACAGGGATAAATAAGGAAAGTTTTACAAGGAAGAATTTCCTGACAGCGAAATCTACTAAAGATAGCATAAGGTTGGTTTTTAACCAAAACTCTGGAAACAATCTAGTGGGGGAGGTCCCTTTACTGGTAGTTTTCTACCTCAATTTATTTACTTCGATGTTCTCCAGAAGAAGAGTGAGGTTTTCTTACCAGGCAATTAGAAACCCCAGCATTCAGCAAGCGTTTGAAAAAGGCCAGATTCCTATGAAAACCATTATTTTTTGAATGTAGACTCTCCAGCAGTCCTTTCTAGTGAATGTTATGCTCAGAAAGTGGTGAACTGACCATAGTACTTACATTCCTGAATGTACCATGCCAGTCAGTGGCAAACAATCATTATGAGTGTTTTAGAAAAAAACACTGAAATAGGAAACAGGGTGTAAGACGGTTCTGTTCTGTCTAAGGCTGGAATGAGCAGGAAAACATCCATCACTGTTTATGTGGTTGTATTTCTGAAACGTGGAAGCTAAACTAACAGAGGAAGTGCAGAATTAAATACTCAATGGAGACCGTGATTATTGTTGATACTGATGCATAGTTCTTGAAAGTGTGACTTAGGACCAGTTGCAAGGAATTTGTTCTCATTGATTTTAAAGAGCATATCTTAGTTTTGAAATTGCTGCTTACTAGCTATAGTAATAATAATGCATGTGTTAGTGTTATAATCTCTTAAAAGCTCATTTCTTCACATCTTTTTATAGAAACACTAATTCATTTGGCAAACATTTTTGTGATGTTCTTTCTAAAATACTGAAGAAGAATATTTTTGCAACTGCTGCTTTGTATATTTTGGGTCTCATGCATGATTTATCACTTACTAAATTTGAAATCCAAATTATGGAGTTGGCTATGGCCATTGCCAGAAAGCAAAATCTGCAGTGCTGGAAAGGAGTTAAAGAGGTTATCATCATCTTACTAAGTTTCTACCTTTATTGGAACAATATGTGTATTGTGACTTACTTCTAACCTTGCAGTCAACAAATGCTAACTCACAATAGCAAAAGTTGTCATTCGTCTATAATCAGGACATTATATTTGTTTCAAGTTATTCCAACTTCGCAGTCAGTGGAAATTAACAAGCTAGAGTAAAAACGTTGTCATTCATCTATAACTGGGACAGTAATTTTATCATAAGTTATTCCAACTTTGCAGTGAATGAAAACTAACCAGCAATAGTAAGTGTGCTGTCAGTCATCTAAAATAGAAGGGAGGAGAAAGGAGAAAGATGGTTAGAAGACAGAACACATTTGTAACAGAGTCAGAGCAAAATAATTCCAGTGTTGTGATGCGTTCTGCAATTGAGCTTTTTTTGCTTGTTTGTTTGTTTGTTAAAGATAAATTGCAAAGTACCTAACATTGGTGAAATTTGGTACAGGCTTCCAACTGGAAGTCTACGCCACCTCCTTTGGCTTCTGTCCAACTAAACTTTGACAAAAGGAAGAGGTACAGTGCAGTAAACTATGCTCTGGTGAAGTCAAATCGCTGCTGGTGTTGGGGCCAAGAAGCAAGATAAGCAGCTGTTTGCAGAGCTCAGGGCTGTTTCAGCTATAATGCAGCAGATAACTAATACAAGGCAGCTGAGCCAAGTATTAAAGCTAGCTCGGATACGAGAGGCTGCAGTGTAGACATCCCTTTAAGAGTAATAGCTCTTTTAAGGAAGAAGTCTTTTTTTTTTTTTTTCCAAATGCTACAAGTGCATTGTAGGCACTTAACAATTATTAATAATAGCTAATTAATAATGGCTCAAATCCATGGCTGTAGTTAAGGAACGTAAAGCATAACTCATATGGAGTTGTAAGATGACTCAAAACCATCTTAACCAAATCCCGGGCCAGCTTTGTGCCTGGACTTTACTCCAGCATAAGACAGAGCAGCAGAGTACAATTTGTTCTGAGACATTAGCAAGGGAGAGCAAAGAATGTAATGAATAAATTTTATTGGTAAGGCATAACAAGAATGCAGACTGGTGGCAAATAAGACCGTTAGGGGATAAGAGCATAAAATTATATGGAGGGAGATGAGATTGGTCTATCGCAGTGGTCCTAAATCAAAATGTCACCTCAGAAACTACGAAAGTCAGCAGTGGAGTGGAAGTGAATGAAAGACAAGGGTCAAAACAACAATCATAATTTATCTGAATGTCAGAAAAGCATTTCTATGCATTGATTTACATTTGACTGTACTTATACAAAAAGAGACTTCAGCCCTCACCGAATAGCCTACAACACAATACAAATTCTTTTCATAATAATTCTAGGGGGGGGAAGCAATCCGGTTTTATTCAAGGAATTTTCGCTTAAATATTTTAGTCTACTGAGAATAGACTGAAAGACACATACCATACTCCAGACTCACATCTACAGAGGTTTATGGTTAGATTTTATGATGCTATTTGACACTACGAGGAACGCTTTTAGGATCCTTGGTGGAAAGACACTGTGGAAAGCTTCAGCTGTTGTTTTTTTTTCCTCTTCAGTCATGCTTGATGGAAGATCTATAAATTGTTTACCTGTATAACAAGGAGCAGGGTCTGCTGGCAGTAAGACTGAGATTCACATTCAGGACTCAAGACTATGCTTGATAGTAAAGGATTTGCTTCTTTTTCTGGTGATGTTACTTTGCCTTTTTTTTTTTTTTTTTACAACAAAAAAAATAGTGTTCCATTACGAAAAGACGTTGCTGACTACTGCTGTAGTTATCTGCTGAGTCATCCCAGTAATTATAATTGTTTATTTTAGCATTCTTAACGAGTTTTTGAGATAGTTAACCCTTCTTCCCCTAGAAGATGGTTGAGAAATACTGCATAATTTCATAAATAAAGCTGAAGAGTCTTTGGTTAAAACACCCTTAATGGTGTGCTACGCAACACTTCAGGAGTCAGCTGACTCATGGCAACCTGAAATTGAAGATTACTTGCGAGTGAGGAAAAGAAAGGACAAAAAGAAATTCCAGTACATTTTAACTATCTTTATAATAGTCTGATCCTCATCTTGTTCAAATCCATGGAGCTGGTATAGATGTCATCTCTGTGTCTGGTTGAGAGCAAAATATTTATTTATAAATTAGATTAACATAATCAGTGATGAAAATAATATATTAAATTACATAACTGACTTCTGTTTTGATAATCTTAGATGTTAACAGGAGCACACTGCCAGAGCCATTTTCTTTTGGCCCACCATTTATTTTTGGAAATCCTGCCACTATCACCAAAGAGAAGGTATTAGCTTTCTCTCTGAAAGTGCTTTGTTGTTGCAATTCTCTCGCTTCTATTATAAAGTAAATTGTATTTTCTTTCTGTATTAGCTGTACAGAAAATAATTCCAACAGAAATAAGAAATCTTTTCCTACATATTAAAAATCAAAGTCTAGACACATTAAAAAGAACAACAACCTTCAAAAAACAAAACACCCCCCCCCCCCAAGATAATCCACTCCCCCCCACTGCAGAAACCTCTCTGGTGCGCATCTTGCACTATGCTGTTCGCAGAGCATTAAAGAAGGCCAAAGTGATCTTGTGTGAACGCTGCTGTCCTAGGACACTAACTATAATGAGACATGTGAAGATCTCAGCTGTTTTTTCGTCTTAAATACAAACAGATTTTCCAGAGAAACAAAGACTGCAAAATGGAAGATTGTTTCAGAGAAAATGGGGGAAACCTCACTGTGAGAGGATGGATTACTATGCTTTTTGAAGCTTTTGGATTCCCCCAATGACTCCAGAACATTAGTCACACATTCTCCTCATGACCTTGTATTGAGGGTGATCCATGGTGATGATATGAGACCAGACTCAGCTGGGTTTGCTCAGGAGTAGCCTGCCAAACCCCTTGCATCTGGCTGATGCTAAACAGAAACACATTCTCTTCTGGTTTATGCCTTGATGATCATTTTCTGTAGCATTCAGAAAGCCTCCACTGGGTTGTTCGGAGCAGAGGCACACCATACCACTCAACCCAAGCTGATCCATCCATCGGAAACATCTGAATTCCAGTCCTCGTTTTCAGCTGAGCAACAGAAAATGCAAAAGGGATCACTGCAAAGTGGCTTTTGGGTACTCTGAGCTGCTTGGATCCCAAGGAAGGAAGGTATGAACACAACTTCGACACAAATTAGAAGAGACATTACGTGCCTCTGCCTCTTACGTTGTCAGCGGCCCTAGGTTATTAGTGTGACACCATCAGCTACCAAGGCTTCTGCCACATTCTTTTTGTGGAGAAAGGAAGGAGGTGGGAGGTGATTTGGAGGGCATTAACGCTCATGCTATGCTGCGGAAGATGCTGAGAAAGATGATGGTAGAATTGTACAAAGTGACTTGGACATATCTAATGATTACAGCTTGGGAACACGTGGGCCAGTTACAAGAGATTACAGATTTCTCAATACGTAATTCAGAATCATAAATATATACATGGCCCTAACTCATTTTTCTGCTAGACTGCTTTAATTTCTTGACACTAACATTGCTAAATGGACCTGGAAATAAAAAGACGCTCAACATTTATAATTGATTTCTGCCCTATTTCATTTTGGCTCCCCTGCTTCTCATAGAACTAATATGAGTTCCTAAAGATTTAATATTTTGTTACAGATTAATTCAGTGGGATTTAGACTAAGCTAGTGTCCAGCATGACTTTGCACTTGGTGACATCTGTGATACCAGCATGCAAAATGGTTCTTCTGGCATTTTTACAAATTCTATTGTACCACACAGTATGCCTTGAGAAATCAAGCTATAACCATATCTGATTTGGCTAAGAACACCGAGCAATATAACACAAATAATAATGATTTTTTTTTTAAGGAGTAACAGTTTCTGGCTATTTTCATTCCCTCTCAGGCAGACTTGTTGCTCAGGCACACTTTCAGTGTTTTTATATACATGTCACAGTCAAAGCTCCTTTAGATTTGACTGGTATGACCAAACAGTCACATCAGAACAGTCACATCAGCATCCTGAATTTTTTCTAGTGTAGAACAAAGGGGATCTCAGAACAGAATCCTTTCCCAAACATCTTTTCATTCCTTCTACTGGAGTATCTCCTAGAGCCAGTTAAATATCTATCTTGGATATATCTGTAAGATGCATAGATGTATGTTAGATGTAGATCTTCACAATTATATTCGGCTGCTTTCAAGATATTTTTCACTGTCAGAATGGCTTACTTGTCAAAGCTTTTATTTGGAGGACATTCACATTCTGGGGATACAGTAACCCCAGGCCTTGGAAAATACCCGATTCTTTAAGGTTCTTAAGGTCCACGGTCAGTCATGAACGTCCTGAATATTTAATGGGAGCAATTAAGATAAGTGTATTTACCAGATTCAATCGAGTCCCTTATTTCAGACCGTGTGAACATTGTTGTCAATGGTACCCACTTAATTTTTAAGAGTATGATGCTGCTTTTGATTACTCATCTGCATTTTGTGATTCACCTCTACAGATGCGTTTTCATTGACATCATTCCTATGCCAGTAAAAACATGCAAATTTTTCGTATTAAATCGGTATTTGTTCGCTTGAATTTCAGAGCCTATCACTCTTTTTCTGAATCGGTATTTTCTAACGGCTGCTCTTTTATTTTTTCAGACTGACGTGTGTTTATCGTGCTACTCAAACCCTTGCCTGCTGGTGGATGGCCCTGACACCAGGGCACCGTGCTGATCCTGAGGGTTGTGCGTGTGGGGCCAGACTGGTGAGACTCGTAGGAGCAGATGAAATCTGTGGCACCTGGATCAGAAATATGTCAAGAAGGTGTATATATATATATGTATATATATATACACACGTGTGTATATATGTGTTTATAAAATTCTGTACCTTTTTATACCTAAAAATCTAGCAGTTTATGAAGAAATGTATTGAACTACATGCATTAATTCACACGTTTTTAATGACCGAACCCCTAGACAACAACGGTAATGGTGAATAAAAATGACCGACGCAGAAGCACCAGGACGCCTTCCCGTCGCTGGAAGCCGTCAGGATAGGCGCCCCTCGCTTCCGTCAACGGGCACCGAGGGGAGCGCTGGGCTCAGCCCGGCAGAAGCCGCTGAGGGAGCGGGGCAGGGGGGAGCTGGGTCCCCACCAGGCCCCCGGGGGATCCCGGCTCCCGGCAGGGAAGGGGAGAGCGGAGCGCGGACACCGCCGGCAGCCCGGGCCGGGCCTCGCCGCGGGGGCGGCGGCTGCCGAGGACAAAGGGCTGCCTCCGCCGGCGCCGCCGCACCTGAGGCCCGGCCTCCCGCCCACCCCCCCCCAGCGGCCGTACCCCTGACGGGGGGCGTGGGCTCCGCCGCCCCGCCCTCCCCGCCGCTCCCCCGGCCCCGGCGGTGCCGCCGGCCTCCCCCGCGCTCCTCCGCTCTCCCCTCGCCCTCCCCCCCGCGTTGGTTCGCTCTTCCCCGCCCCTTTCCCCCACCTCTCCGGCCCGTCCCACCCCCGGCGCCCCGCGGTGGTGTGGCCCGGCCCGGCGGCGGAGGGAGGGAGGGAGGCGGGCGGGCGGGCGCTGGCTGCCGGGGCTCTCGCTGTCCGTCCGTTGAGGCGCCGGCCCCTGAGGAGCGGAGCGCGGCGAGCGCCGAGCTGAGCGAGGAAGCGGGAGCGGCTCCCCGACGCCGGGCAGCGCCATGAGGTGAGGGGCCGGCCGCGGGCGGCGGCGGTGGGCCCCCGCCTCTAACGGTCCGCGGCAGCCTGCGGCGGGGGGCTCGGAGGAGGACGGCGAGGAGGAGGAGGAGGAGGAGGAGGAGGCGGCGGGGGCCGGGCCGGGGGGAGCCCCGCGGTGGGGGAGGGCTCCATTGTTAGCGCCGCGTGGGGGAAGGGCGGCCCCGCCGGACCCGGCCCCCGCGGCGGCGGCGGAGTTGCGGGGCCCGCGGGGAGGGAGCGGGCCCGCGGCGTGCCCCGGGGCGGCCCCTCGCCTGCTGGGCCGGGCGGGCCGCGGAGGTGCGGGGCGGGAGCGGGGTCTCCCGGCGCCTTCCTTTCTTCCTCCCTTTCTTCCTTTCTTTCTCCATTTTTTTTTTTCTCTCTCCCCCCCCCCCCCCCCCCCCCCGTAACCGGCGGGTGTTGCATTGCAGCAGCGGCGGCGGCCGGGCTGTTCCCGGTGCGATCAATAAGCGGGAGCGGGGGGCTGGGGATTCCCCCGCTCGCAGCCGTTTGGGGCTCCCGGGTGTAAACACGGCGGTGCCCGCCGCCGGCCGAGCCCAAACGCGGCGCTGCCCTGCCCCGCGGGGCGCCCGAGGCTCGCTGCGGGCTCATTCATTTGGAGCCCAATTCCTGCCGCCGCCGCTCGGCCCCGCGCCCGTTTCTTTTCCTCCTGCTTCCCCGGTCTGCCTCCCGGGCGGCCGCGAGGCTCTGGGCGCCGTGTAGGCCTGGCCCCGGTTCCCGCTGGGCGAGGAGCCGGGCTGTGCCCTCGGAGGTGCTGCGCTCGGGCCGGGTCCTCCTTTGTGCTCCCTCCGGGGCACAGCAAAACCCTAATTACGGGGTTTGAACTTCTTGTCCCCCCCCATGCGTCCACACCTTCTTCCATGCAAAGGGCAGCCTCGCAGCTGGAAGCATGGCGAGCCCCCCCCCCCGTTTTGTACAAAACTTTATTCCTGTATTTCCCTCTAGTCTTCTTTGTTAACTCTTAGTATTTATGCAGTACGTTATTTTAATCCTCATCTTGTGTCATGATACTTTATTTTCCCTTATTCATATTACTCTGGAGAAATGAGATGCCCTGCAAGTTCAGAGTTACAACTTAAAAAACCTTACAGATCCTTCAAACATAGCAGTTTTATTTCGATAATCTTTAACAGTGTACTGAGTACTGCTAATCTCACGAAGGTTGATACAAACATCTTGAGAAGCCCTGTATAAATTTGGTTTTTATGCTGGCAGAAAAAAATACTTCCAATGTGCGGTTGATGCTGAGTGAAGTAAGCTCTACCAGCAAGTCTGTGCTCTCGCTGATGTAACTGTATGTGTCCTAGGGCTTATGCCAGTTCAGAGGCAGCACAATGTTCCTCTTAACCAGCACAACAGGAAAGTGCCTGTGTTGAACCTTCCCTTAGGTTGCTTATTTAGGTGTTTGATTCGTTGACTTCAAGCAGTTAGTGAACGTCGGCAAATGATCTGGTTGTGTGCCTGAAACTTTCAACCTGCTCCTGAGTACACAACACGAAGCTGGTAAGAGGGAAGCTCCACAGCGAGTTGAGTGGGCTCGCTGAGTGGTCATGGGGTATTTTGAAGAAAGCTGACTCCAGAGGCTCGATTCCAAACCTTTTGGAAAAAAAAGAAGCAAGCTGTACCAATTAAACTACACAAGTTATGAAAACGATGTGGTTAAAGCAGTATTTTCCTCTCTATAGAGGCACCATTAAATTGACTCGGTTGTGTTTAATTGGTCCAGCTCCAGTACAATGGCAAGCTTTCACTGCACGCTCTCCCTTTGGACTTGTTTAGACTAGGATTGACGCTATATTTCTGAAACATGTTTAAACCAATATCTGCACACCCTATTATGTTTGAGCAATGAATTTTAGCATGTATTTACTGGTTAAGGCAAGTCCTGATGGGGGAGGAGTGAGAAGGTGGATAAGGATAAGTGACCAGTGCTTCCTATATAGCTCTTCTATATACAGGTATTACTGAAAATATGCTTTTGACATGAATGATGTTGATGGTTTCCTGAAATGCATAAACTGTGTTCTGCTATTGCTGTTCCATAGGTAAGTATGCAGTTGGCGCTCCAATTTATATAAAAAGAAACAAATATCAGAAGTCATTCTGAGGTGAGGTGGATGCTCCCCCACCCCCTTCCAGAAAAAAAAAAAACTTAGTTTCTGTAATGTCCTTTGGTGCCTACATGTGTGAGAACCCAATCTTCGGCCATGTCAACCTGACATGATCATGATAATTTCATGTTAAGGTCTCACATCTTGTCTAGGCTGCTTAGATGATCAGTTACTAAAGAGCAAACTAGTTGTCCTTGTGGTAGGTAAAATTAAACATCATTGTAGACAGCATCTTGATATTGTAAAATGACAATTCAGTAAGATGCGAACATCACAGCACAAGTTGAACGCAAGAATTAATTCTCGTAGTAGTCTGTTTTGTATTTGAATCAAATTTATATGCTCTTTGGGTAGCATCTGTTAGGGTTGCAGGTGGCCGATAACGTTTATTAGACTTAATATTAAGCATCGCAGTTAAAAGGTCCAGCCTAAGAATGAAGTGACTCAGTTCAGGACACAACTTGAACAGCCACCCCCCAGCTTTAGATAAACAGTTGATAGTGATGAACACCCATTTCTCTTACTGTATTGTGGCTAGCTGACAAAGTACTGCTCTTAATGTAGTTTCCTGAACGGACTTATAATAGGAACCCAGAAATAGGTGTATTCGGTGAGATTTCCATTTGCTAGCCAAATGGAATGTGGTGCTGGGAAAAAGTAGTTAAAGTATAAATAGCAGCACAATTTTGTGCCCTTGTTCTAGGAATAGCGTAACTTCCCATTGTATTTATACAAGAAGCTCATGTGTAAACAGAATGATAGTGAAGGGTATGTTGAAATCTGTGTTATAGAAGCTGAAAAACATAACTACTGGTACAGTTGGGATTCTACAGTGAAGGCTAACTGATTGATCTTAAGTTTTTATTTTTTGGTATCTAGCTCATTTTGTATGCTTACTCTAAAAATAAATGAGCTTCCTGAGATGCTGACTTTTTAAATCAAACTGTGTACGGCTTTCTCTTGGGATTTCTACATCCATTTCTTTGTGTGGGAAAGAATTGTTTTTCATTAGTGTGCTAGTGAGAAAGCAGACTGCTTAATCTGGCTTCGTTACCCAAGTTTCAGGAACTGGGAAAGAAACAGTATTATTTTAGATCTTTATTTATTTTAGAATTTTAAATTCCATTATTTCTAGAGCTCACGGAATCACAGAATGGTTGAGGTTGGGGGGGACCTCTGGAGATGATCTGCTCCAACCCCTGCCGAGCAGGATCACCTAGAGCACGTTGTGCAGGATGGCACTCAGGCGGGTTTTGAATGTCTCCAGAGGAGGAGACTCCACAACCTCTCTGGGCAACCAGCTCCAGTGCACTGTCACCCTTACAGTAAATAAATATTTTCTCCTATTCAGCTGGGAATTCCTGTGCTTCAGTTTGTGCCTGTTGCCTCTCATCTTGCCACTGGGCACCAATATTCATTACTTAACTCATATTCGTAGCTCACTACATTAATTTGTGTTTGATAGGCTTCTATGCATATTGTGTGTGTGAAGGTTTATTGTATATTTAGATGGGGCAAACAGCTAAATTGCTGCAGATTTTTTTCTTTTTAGGAAATCATGTCATATCCTCGTTTTTTCAAAATAGTTAAATTTGTGGTCTCATTAAAATTTCTGCTCACATTCAGTAGTTTATCTGCTCAGGTATGTTGCCCTAGAATAGACTTTGTTACTTAAGTCTGTATTTTGTGCTGGGGTTAGTAAGCCTTCATTATATTCTAAATTTTGTGCTAGTATGTCTGATATCATACTCCCTGTTTTTTTAATGTCTTTAATATAGGAGTGAAAGCCCATGCAGAAGTAACAAAGCATGTACCTTCACTAGGACTAGGAATTCTTGAAGGGTCCCATGTATGTTTTGTAGTTTTCCTAGACAAGCAGGTATACAAGAACATAATGTTAGTAGTGACAGTAGTATCACAGAATCATCTAGGTTGGAAGAGACCTCCAAGATCGTCTAGTCCAACCTTTGACCTACCACTAACAAGTCCTCCACTAAACCATATCACTAAGCTCTACTGCTGTAACTGCGGCTATTCAAGGTAAAATACCAGAGTAGAAGAAGCCATTAATTTCAGTGGCAATGTTAAGTTATTGTGTACATCAAAATGTAGGGTAATGCTTTGGAATTTTGGCTTTATTTTAGTTTTAATACATGCATAAATAGTATATTTGAGCTAGAAAGCTTAATTCAGTTAAGAAGTATTTGACAAAATACTGGAATTGTAAGCAGGCCAGTAATTTAGACTGGGTCTTTGTAATGGGAGCCAATACACTTCCTAAAAATTGCTCATGTCTCAAGAGCAACATTGGAGGTGTAGGCAGTTTTTTTCAGGTGGGTACAGGAATTCAGGTTACTTTCCGTCTTCTAAAGTAAACTAACAGATGGACTGAGTCATCTGTCTGATAGAAGTGCAGACTTCAGCTCGTGTTTTATCTGTGGCAATTGAAAGTAATTTCTGGACTGGTTGTTTCTGCCCACCTGATAGGGAATCTGACAACTGTTTTGCCCTCAAGGTATCTGGATAGAGATTAGTGAATTTTTTTGATAGTAAAAGTGTAAGTCTTTAAAAGATTACTGTGTGAATGGAGGATGCATGAATCACTTTTTTTTTTCAGAAGCTATTTATGACCATCTTACCAATTATGTTGTCAGCCTCTAAAAATTAGAAATAGTCTGGGAGTGTGTATAAATCAGGAATGCTCTCTGGAATGCTATATACACATGTATTCTTGACTCTGATTCAGGGCTTCGTATCGTTTGTTACTGGAGGTCAGAAAACAAGACCAAGTTGGTTGGCTTCCTACTTCAGACTGCTGTTTAGTGAAAGCCTTTTTTCTACGCTTGTGTAAAGAGGTTATTCTTTCAGCACCTGTTTCGGTGGATGCCTTCCCGAACACACGCCCTGAGTGACGTATCTGCAGTGCCTTAGGCATATGATTGGAAATACTTAGTAATGAGGACTGCTGCTTGCCGTGCCAGCGCAATTCATGCAGAACTATTGTAGAAGTGGGTTATTGAACTGCTGGATAGAGTCATTTGCTTTCATTACTAGAGAGCAAATGTATTTTGTGAAACAGATATTATTCTCTTCTTTACTGTGACCTTTCATCTGGAATTGCTCTTGACAGTTCATGCCTGCTTCCACTCATCAGTGTAGGAATACATATGCCAGCTCTCTAAACATCTAGACGGGTTTAGGTTTTAGGAGTGCTCTAGTGCTGAGGGAAAGCAAAAGATACCATCTTTTTATGTTTGATTGGGGGGAAAAAAAAGAAAACGTGATTTTTTTTTTAGTAGTAGCTAAAAGTAAACCTAGAGAGGTAAGTCCTACAATCCTTCTTGAACAGATTCAATATTTTAAGTAATTTTTAACGATCGCTTCACCACCCCACCCTTCCTTTTCCCTGCCAGTCTTTGTGAATTGTATAAAACTGTGTTGTGTTCTTGGGACGTTGGCATCTCCCTTGGTACTAATATGGGAGCAAAGTGACTTTTCTATCTGGCGATACTTAAGCCTGCTGTATGAAAAGCCAGTGCTGTGGCCCTAGTGGCTCTCCCTGCTTTAATTTACCCTGCGTTGTCACAAATACAAATGGAAAGTAACTAGTTTTGTGTATAGCTCTTTTTGTTGGGCTACATACATAATCTTTTTTCCCTTTTAGAGATGTCTGCAACACCTAGTTTTAACTTTAAACATTTCTAACTTTAAGAAGAAAAAATGATGTCCAAATAACTGAGTTTGTTTTGCCTTGCCTTGGTTTAAAATGCTGTGTACTGATACAGGCTTTAGATGAAAACGTGCAATTTTATTTCAGCTACTGCTGTTTAATTGCTCTAATGATTAATAAGCCTCCACCTGCCCAATGTCACTAATTGCACATCTTGCTTTACTGTAGCTATTTCACAATTAATGCTTTAAAAGTTCCTGAAAAAAATGGGGAAATCATTCCTGACATCTTTTGGCGGTGTTACGCTCCTGGTGCTCCTTATGTCGTAATTCTGTGGACACTTACAGGCAGCTTATGGAACTGCTCCTCGTGAGAAAATGTGAAGTTTTGGGGGTGTGCTGCCCAAATGCCAGCGCCAGCCTGGTGAAGAAAAGTTCACTGTGTCATTAGATAAATTGTTAGTTTGCTTTGTCTTCTCAGCTGAACTGCTAGTAGTAAGTACGTGGCTTGGGAATCAACGCATAAGGGAGCGCAAGGAGCTGAAGTTCCATCACTCTCTGTGAGTAATCTTTAGGCGGGGCTAACTTAAACAGAAGAGAAAGCACATGCAAAAAAACTTCCATGATCAATATTCTGGCCAAAAAAAAAAAAAAATCTGCTCTTAGTTTTGTATATTGAAAATTCTCCAGGCAAAGCTTGCTTATATATAGGAAAATAGTGGTTTAAAAAAAAAAAAATTAGTCCCAAACTAGTATGTTTCTCTAAATTTGTGGTGTGGTAATGTGGCTAATTTTTAATGTTACTGTTTTTCTAACTGTGGTTTAAAAAAAAAAAAAAGGTGCTGATACCCCCTGAGGTATAGGGGGGGAGAAGTGGAAACTGATTGCACTCTGGAGTGTGATACAGAAATGTTTTTTGTTGGACTGGTCTGCTGCCAGAAACAACCCTAAACTCCTAGTTTGTAGCACAAATAAGATTGCAAGGATTTTGTTTCAAACGTTCTCTCATTCTTGTTTTATTTACAAATTTGAAACTTAGTTTCAGTTTCCTGAATCAGATCCTAAAGTGATGTATATCTATTGCAAATTCCATAAAGAAGGTGAATTTTGGTTGTTGTATGTTCTAAGTATATGGGCCATATGGTTAAAAAAAAAAAAAAAAAGTTTTTAAAACTTTTGAATTTAGCAGAAAAATAAAGAAATAAGTAATCATTGGTGTAGGTAAAGCCTTTGTTATACTTAGTTGCAGTTTTATAGCAGCTAGAGGAGTATTTTCTTTCTAGAAAGATTTTTTTTTCTAGAAGTCAGTTTGTGTTGTTCTTAAAGCAGAATCCTAAAATACGGTTTAATGCTTTTTTTTTTAAGGGTGCTGACTACTGTCATCCTCCACTTCCTTGGAGATGACACTGATAACAGATTTTTAACTGAAACACTTAAGAGGTGATGTAGTTAAGGGAATGTTTTACTGTGGTCTCCTCACAGTTGAGGAACTACTGGTAAATGCTTTATATTTCAGTTGTGTAAGACAGTACGTCTTTGGATGTGATGCTAGCAGATATGATTGTATATTTTGTGGAGATTTTCATTTAAGTTGCATTGTTCTTACTGTACGGATTGAAAATGCAAATGCTAAATGGGAAGGTGGTTGAGATTCTGTTGTATTTCATGCATTTCCAAAAAAAACTTTCAATACTTCTGTATTAGTGGTATTTTTACTGGCATTGGAGGGAAGAGGTGGCTGGTATTTTTAGGTTACATTCAACTTTCTGTTTGTCTCTTTGTAAATCAAACTTCAGCATATGGTCTGTGTAAATTTGTGCCTTGAACCTAGTAGTGTTGCTTCTTCAAGTCGCTAGCTCTTGAAATAGCTCTTTGGGGCGGGGGGGAGATTGTTTTTCAGGCACCAAGCTTCCAACTCTAGGCTAGCAAGAATTTCTCTCTTCTAGTTACTGTAGCTGTTCGTGTCAGTGATTCGTTACAATAAAGAATATATACTGCTGCTGCTTCTGATGGCTTGTTTTCTTGTTGTATTGCTTTATTCTATTGAAATCTTTTCCCTTCGTTGCTCTCTTTTAAAAGCTTAGTGTCTTTTATAAACAGTGCATAGTGATGTGTACATTTTATTTCCTCTCCTGTGTTAAACTCCTGCTGATATTTCAGGAAAGTGTACCAGCCTTTTGGCAAACCTTAGTCCATTGAACAATGCTGACTCTTCTATGAAAGTATTTAGTCTAAGGTAACAGCCTGTTGAATTTGGACTTAAAATTGAACACAGTGAAGATTTACTATAAAACTCGTACTGTTTTTGAATGCGGTTACAAAGCGTATTTTTAGAAAACTGTTTGGCTGCTGTAGATTAAGTTAAATGAATTTTACAACTTCAGAATAAAAATGGTTATCTGTGGTCTAAAATAAAAGGTGTGGCCATACTTAGCAGTGAAACTTAATCCAAATGAACCTAATTATGGCAGAGATAATAAAGTAGTGAACGACAGTACTGTTATGAAAATGATCACTGCTGAACCTCACGTGCATGATCTTTGCATGTGTAAGTCTAACCAGTAAACATACTACTTCAGAGCATGTGTAGGTTGGCTGTAGTTGTATACTACTCTAGCAAAAATACTGCTTTTTTAAAGGAAATTAAGTTTAGAGGTACTTTTTTCCCTCGTTCAGAATATGCCTGCTTTGATTAAAAAAGCTTGAAATGTGATCAGAATGCAAGAAGCTACTATTACATTTTAATTTAGCATTACATGCTGGTTTATTTAGCCAAATCACTCTGATGTAAGTGGAACATGAGGATGGCACAGGAAGCAGATGATACTTTGTGCCTCCATTTTCTGTGCGTGTATGAAATACGCTTTAAACACTGACCTGCCTTACAAGTCAGGTACAAACCATTTGGTCTGAAATGGAGAATGAATGAAGAAGTATATTAAATTTTGCACCTTAAAGATCTTATGGTATAATCTCAAGGATTGTGGTAGTGCTGTTAGTGCTGTTGTTTGTTCTGGTTTCTGCAACATTGTGTGATGAATCCAGTAGTCCTCTTTAGTGACCAGCTTAGTTAATTGCACCGTATATGAATTGCTTCTAAAATGGTTGCTGCTTGACTTTTCATCTGACAGTACAACCATATTATGAGGTGAGGAAACCTGTACTGCTGTGTTCTGGGGCTTCATTTTGTGTTTTTCTGATGTCTTACGTTATTCTTCCAACCTGTAAGAAGATTAGTTTATCTTGGGCTTCTTGGTTTGCTATACTCTAAAGGCAGCTTTGAAACTGATGGATACTACTGTACACTTCTTATTTGCTGTACATTTCTTATTCAGTGATAGAATGGTCCTGTGTCCCTGCCGCTGCCACTATTCCCAACAATAGTTAAGTGCACAAATGGATGGCAATAAGATAAACACAAAGGTTGTTTTGTAGGTTATGAGTACTGTTGCTGTAGCTGCGTTGCTCTGAGAATATAAACAAGACAAAGGTTTTATAAGGAGAGGCAATATCTCTTACTGGGTCAGCTGCTGTATTGATGGGGAATGGCACACATGCAAGTTTTCAGATGTTCCAGTGCTCATTTCTTGAGAAAATTACTCAATTCTTTGGAGACACCATGTGGAGGTTTTGTACTGTGTGGATTGTTACAGGCACACTGCACATACAGGTAGATATTGTGTTTTATTTTTTTAATGGGTAGCTTGTAATTTTGAATTCTTAGCCAAAAAAGTGAAGAATTAGGTGCTTCAAAGCAAGTAAGCAGATGTAGGATCCTATTTAAATTGACACTTGGTTTTGTACTGCTCTGCAACCATGATGCTTGCATAGAGGAAGTGGAGATGGCATTGCAGAGAAAGATGTCAAAGTGAAAATTGTGAAAATCCTTTTCAGAGGTTACTGTTCGTGTGTGAGAGTGTATTTTCCTCTGAATTATCTGACCACTGGAAATCAGCGGAGGAAATGTTCAGTATGGTTTGTTTGAGGAGCCCATCTGCATTATTTTTATAGAGAGGTGGTCTTGGTCACTAGAGTGGCTGCACATAGGTAAATCTCTGGGGTGCGTGGAAAGGGTTGCATCTTAGGCATGACTAATACTTAATAGTAGGATTTTATCTTTGCCCTGTTGAGGTCCCTAGTTAGTCATCGCAAGATAGAGGCGTGTATATCTAAGCCTTTTCTGGGTGCTGTAAATATCTTACCTTCAATGCACGTGTATCCCTTTTCAGAGGGAAGGTGGGTGCAAGGCAAGCAACCTCTTACTCCCTCACTGCTTCCTGTTCCAATGCTAATGAAAACTCCCTGTTCCTGATGCATACTGTTAGCCTCTGCATGCTGCCTAAGTGTGAACATGTGAGTCTCTATATTTGATGGGCAGCTTCCATCTGTGGGCAGGTAGCTGGCTTCTAACTAGTCCGTTCTGCAGCTCCACAGTTAGGAATACGGAGGGAGGCAAGTGACAGTAATGTAGGGGAAATCCTTAGCTATTATGAATTGGGAAATATATGTAACTTTGTTAATGGCATGATTTCCATTACCCAGGCCTTATATAATAAGGGTTTTCTTTCCTTAACTTTTGCTTCTAAATAAATTATACTTACTTTGTAAGTGATGTTAGGATGAAGACTGAACTGTCTGTGTAACTTTTAGGAATCCTTTCAGGTTCGATGATATATTTATATGCTTCCAGGCATAGTATTCATCACGCATTTATTTGAAGTCTTGCATTTTTCTTTGGGAGTTGAACAGGGCTCCTGATGTTGAAGTATGCCTGCAGTTGGGGTGGGTCTGGGGGGTGAACTTACCCCCAAAGATCAATCATGAGAAACTTCCTTTGTAACTCTTGGCAAAATACCACTGTCTTTCTTGGGAATGGGGAGGGCTTTGAAAAAGAAGAAAGCAAAATACCAAAGGAGATTGATAGTCCGTATTTTCATATGCCTTGTAATGTATCAATTTCCCAGCCAGCTGAGTGATCACAATTTCCTCACTTTTGGGGAAAGGGGAAGAGATTTTATGCAATTCATATTGGCTTATCAAAACCTTTACCTCCAAACAAGAGGAACAGTTTAAATGTCCACATGTAGTTTTGCTTCAAAATTCATTACAGAGATTAAATTTAACGTAATCTGAGTTAAGTCTTTTTTTTTCTTTAAAACAAAACCAATCCCTGCAACAAATAAAAAAAATCCCCAAACAAAATGAAGCAAAACTATTTTGAAACAAAGCCATAGGCTTTTCTTCTAGAATTTGAGAGCTTTTGTTTTGTGTTTAGTAGGACAAAAGTCTGGCATAAAATGATGAAAGCATTCCTCTCTTAAGAACAGAGATTCTGAGCATCTAAAGAAATTCTTCTTGGACGTTACTCTAGAAATGAAGCATTGCTGGCCACGTTCAGTGTAGCTGTGAACTTTGTCTCAGCAGCATCGTGTCTTCCGACCATTTAAATACACTGAATTTTTTAAATGTAAAAAGTTAGGTGTTGTGCCTCGGATCCTTGCTTAGGTTGGCGAGGAGAGTAATGTTTATTCTGGGGACGTTCTGGTTCTCAGGGTGGCTGGGGTTAATGGGAGCTTGGCAAGTAAAAAAAAAAAAAGTTCCATATTGTTTTTCTGCAGTGGGTTCCTGTTGCTATGCGACAACCAGAATGTCACTTAGTCCAGGGTGTATTAAATTTGTATTCCCTGCACATAGCTCTGCACGTTCGTTTTATACTCTACCAGGAGGCCACGTTGCTGACTTCCTGTAGGACTGTAGTACGAAGTATATATCGGAGTTCCTGTTCTGGTGCTTGCTGTGA
Organism: Anser cygnoides; assembly: GCF_040182565.1. Classification (NCBI taxonomy): domain Eukaryota; kingdom Metazoa; phylum Chordata; class Aves; order Anseriformes; family Anatidae; genus Anser; species Anser cygnoides. The sequence goes on along the minus strand of NC_089875.1, from coordinate 24,708,536 downwards.
CTGTGCACACGTCAGCACGCTTGCACAGCCTTTCTTTGTTTTTGGATGTGTGGGACACCTGTGCGGCACAGGCAGACAAAAAGGGGCGATGGTTGTGTTCCTGGGGGTGGGATGATATTGCCAAGCAACATGCTAAGGCTTCAAAAGGGAGACATTTCTTGTATGGAAAAACCTCAGGCTGTGGATTCTGAAAACATCTAAAACATGATGCAGAGAAAGTTAATGCAGGTGGTATACTATATGAATCTTCAAACCAAAAAATCCAGTTAATTTGTAGTGATTAGAAATAACTTTGTTATTTGAATATGTTGACATCTCCCTTCCCTGTCTGAAACCAAGGCTCTCCCCCCCCCCCCAAAAAAAACAAAACAAACAAACAAAAAAAAAACGATGGCAGCATCCAAACTCTTCAGCCTCTCCCCATTCACTGTAGATGGATGGATTCCGGAATGCTAAAGATGTGTTTGGGGAAAATTAGGTTCTGTGCCTCTGAAACCGGTAATGGACAAACAGCAGCACTGGCAAGGCATTATTCCATAATCAAATTAGACTTTCATAGTGGAAAAGAAGTCAAAAATAATATTTGAAGGCTAGCAGGATGTTAATTTGATCTTTGCTTCAAAAAAATGTCATGCAGCATGAATGGCAAATACAGAATTTGAAAGCTGCAGATGTTTAATACTGTGCTTGTAAGAATAAAATTGCACTGTCTTACCTGATACGACATTTATCCTATACAGTAGCAGGTCTTATTTTTAAGCACTTCTCTGAATTTCGTTCTGGATTTTGAAAGCTATTTTATGAAATCTAAACTGAAATTAAGGTAGGTACTAAAATAAGCAGGTCAAAGAGTGTTACTTTTTCTGCTCTTAAAATTGAGATATGCCATTACCTAATATATCTTTCAGTTGTCAGTCTGAAGCAGATTTGTAAGCATGTGTGTTTTAATGTGTTTTTTTTTAAGCTTGCTTATGTGTGGCTTCTTGATAAAGTAAAAGTGGAAGAGTCAAAATAAAGTTAAGAAAGATCAGAAATATCTTGCAGTGCTGTTCTCTTCCTTGTTTTACCAAGGATATGCCTCTAATGCATGAAGTATCATTAAAGGAAAGGCAGTATTTAATAATACCATTTTCTTCCATAAGTTTGCTGCTTAATTCAGGGCTAACTGTTTGAGCATTGCATGCATGTTCCCAGGCAAAAGCAATAAATACAATTTCTCAGTGTCCACAAAAGAGTCTGCTGCAATGTAAAACACTCTTACGGCATTTTGTATTGATCTCACCCAATACGGAAATCTGTTACAGAGAAATGATGTCATGACATGGGTGAGGGATGCTTTTTTTTTTCTTATTTGGAAAAGTGAATCCATTCTTTTGTTTCAGAATTACCGTCACAAATTAGAGTACTGCCTGTAGCTTTTAACATTGTAGTGGCTTGGTTTAATGATATCCTTTGGCACAAGGAACTATAGGAACTTTCAAAAACTGCCTTCTCTTCTTGAGGATGCTCTGTGTATGTGGGGGAAGTAGGTGAGTTATGAAGCTGTAACTTGAATGAAACTATCTTATTTTAACGTGCAGAAAGTCTAGTGCATGCATGGGAAATTCATAAATTTGAGATGCAAGTTGTAAGTAGTGCTGAGGTAGGTTATTTAAGTAAATCTGAAAGGAGCTCCAAGTAGAAAATGGGTCTTCTAAAACCACTTTGGTTGTATGATAAACAGCACTTACAAGTTAAAAGCTTTAAAATCCTAATCCATTTATTTTTATCTTCAGTTGTCTAACGTACTCCTCTACTGTTACTTAATTAGATCCTAAATCCAACTGTAACGTTGCTAGAAGACTGTCTGAGTTTGTGTTGTAATGTAGCCTACCCCTTTCCTTTTTTCTCCAAGTCTGGTAATGGCTGTGATTTTGCTGAGAACACCCAAGGTTAAAGAAGAATTCAAAGTACAAATCTGGGGCAGAGAGCAACGCTTTTCCCCCCCCTCCCCTTCCAACACACACCTACAAACTAAAAAAAAACACCTAGGAACAAATGCTGTTTAAAATCTTTTGTTCCCCCCAATCTTTTCTTCATTTTTTTTTTACATTGATGTCTGTAGTTCATGCTTCATATCGTGCTTCATTGTATAATGGAGTAGAAATCCAAAACGAACAAAAAGATGCAGCAGTAAATTAACAATTTTTTTCCTGTATTGATGGTTGCCAGATGAAAGCAATCTGTGTATGGGTAATACTTTATCTTAATTTTTTTTCTCTTGCAGTTCAGGTGCTATTCTGCTATAAATAGGGCTATTACAAAATAGTCAACTTCTTGTATCCACCTTCCTGCTGAAAACTGATTTTAAGTTGAGGCAAATCCTGTAGGTTTGATAGGAGTAGTCCAAAGTTGCATTTAGCTGTTTGAAAGAAGCTAACTTCTTTATGTATTTGTGGTCTGTCATGTTAACCTACCTTCTTGTTCATTAATCTTGTTCATTAATACCTGTATGCAAATGCAAAATTCTGTAAAAACTTTGCTGAAGTACTTGAACTCATCCCCAATAGGGACTGAATTCTGATTTGCAGGAAGAATTAGGTTGTTGTTTCAAGGCTGCTTTTTTTTTTTCTTGGTTGTCTTTCTATGTTGCAGAGGTTGGAAAGCCTGTAATGAAAGGGAAATACTTGGAGAGAGGATCATTTCATGGTCTCATAGTTTTCTGTAAGAACTGACTACTTTTTCTATATTAAGGAGTTTGTCCTCTGGTACTGGTTGAGCTGTTCATAGTTGTCAAGATGCTTATTAGTTATTTCCTGACTTGTTATCCTATTGACTAACGTGAGACTGCGGAGCCTAAACTTAAAAATGTTAAATTTTTCAGTGTATACCTTAATCCTTCAGAGCACAGAAAGCATCATATAGCCATTGAGGGGAAAGGGCCCTAGGTCATCTTGGATTAAATGACTGGGATAATTTGGTGCACCAGTTATTGGGCTTCAGCTCTCCATTGGAGAAAACAGCTTGCAGTTTCTTGCACAGTTGAAAATGTGAGCTTTATAAGAAGCAATGTGGAGCTATACCTGTGAGTATCACTGTGGCATTGCAGAGAAAAGACATAATGAGTGAGAATAGTACTAGATTCACTGGTGGTGTCTGAGGCATCAAATTGAGGAAGAATACTGTCTTGGGGTCCAGGTAATGTATAATTTTGTATGGGGCAAGATGTTGGGTCAGGTTACAGCCTACTGATAATAACCTGAATGAGGGGATGAGGTTGGTTTTGCAAAAATAACTCTTTACCTTCACCTCTTCGCTTACTAAAGTTACATAGCTATAGTATATTTCAGATTTCTTTCCCTTAGTCATGTTTCCCATGTGTTGCATGCTTCTGATTAAAATCCTTTCAGTTTGATCCAGGCTGTTACCTGCTGCAGTGGATTGTGGCTGAGTAGTGTACTGAATCTAAAATGTTCTGACTTTCAGGAGAAACTTTTATTAGGGTTTTTATTAGAAGATGTGTATTGTTTTAACTATCTACATTGTTTAAAAACCTTGAAGGAAAGTATAGTGTATTGGGTAATATTTTTTTGACTTGCCGTCTGTATGTTCTTCTCATAGACTATAACCTAATTGTTTTTAGAGCAGAATATTTTACTTGAAAATAAATCCGACTGAAGCTCTTTTATTTTGTATCATGAGAGCTAATTTAGCTGAGATATAATTAGCAGTAGTCATGGCTTTTGTGTCTAGCAGAAATGCTACCTGAAAAGATAGGTGCAGTTTGCTTTCTTTGTACATGGCTTATTTGCATTTGGTAGCAGACGAAGTGTTGGAAGTACCGCTAGACAGTGTTACTAATTTTATGTGTAGCTAGTTGGTAGACGTAGTGGATAAACCCTGAGACTAGTAATCATGGATTACTTGCTTCTCAAAACTTGATGAACTTTCATTAAAAATTGCCAGTATAGCAACTGCTGACTGCAAAATTACTTAAAATTGTAGAAACCTTTTAGTTTTGTTTTTCTTCTGTGTTGCAACAAGATACTGTTAGTAGTTGAATTTTTTTGCGGAGTTCCTTTAATCTGCTGTACACTGCTAAGCATCTTTAGATTTATGTGAGTAACTTCATGCTGAAGTTTCTCCCTATCAGATGTTAGACTTGAAACACTTAATAGAAAATACGGAAGAACAGATCAAAAAGTGAATGGGAGTGGGGTGGGTGTCCAGTTTTTTCACTAAGTTCTAGGGAATGCATATACAGAAAAAATTTAATTTACCATATGGAGAAAAATCCAGAGGTGTGAGGTAAATGCTTTTTTTAAATTTTTTTTTAGTGGTAGGATTGTTTTCCATTCGAAAATGATCGTTGCTTTTTCACTCTTGCGTATGTATCTTAACTAGTAGGGCCAGCAAAGAGACAAATTAAAATGTGAAAGAGATGCTTGGTTTTTAAATCTCTATCAGTGAGTTCTTAACAAAACAAATGCTTTCTTTTCACTTGGCAGTTGACGTCTGTGTTAGCTCAACCTGCAGAGCGCACTTTCTAGATGGTTGTTTGGGAATTACAAATATCTATAGGTGGGGTGATCTGGAGAACATATCCCAAGTAATCTTTATAGCTTGGGTTTGTAGCCCAGAGGTCACGGGGGTGCTAACAAAAAAATTAACGAGATAAAGAGAAGTTGATTGTTTTATTTTATTTTTTTAGGCACCTGTCAGTGCATATAGCTGTTCTCATTTTCTGTGTTTTAGCTCAATAGCTGAGCTCAGTTTAGGGTTTTGGAATTTAATTATGTTTGGTCAGAATAAATGTTGTTTATGAAGCTCATTATCTGATGCGTGCTTTGTCTAAATTTCAGAAAATGCTGATGAGTGATGTTTAGCACTTGCTAAAGCTGTAGTTCAATGCAAGCTTTGTCGAAATTAGAAGTAGAATCTTTTTTTTGTCTAATGTTGCATATCTGGTTTTCTGCTGTTATTGTCTTAAATCTTGAAGTTAATTGAACAGTATTACTGAACAATTGAATGTTATTTCTTGGAATGCCAGTTAAAGCTATACAAGAATAATGTTTTATTCTTGTGAAGATGTTCAATATTTTTATGTGCTTGCAATTAACTGGACAAATGCCAGCTGAACTGTCAATCCTAAATTTCATTGGCATTTTAAAATTTCTTGATATGTCTTGTCTGCAAAATAGGCTTTTGTCTAAAATGGGAGCTTTTGTTTTCTAATTTTAAAGTGCCTTGATCTACAGTTTGGGTAGAACTTTGACAACTTGAACCACTTCAGAAGCAGTTTGCTTGAACTCATTTTCAGAGGTTGTAATTGAAAATGCCATTTTAAAAAGAGGCTTCAGGAAGCCCCTAGACAAGCATTCCCACAGTTTGGGAAGACTTGAGTGACATAGGCTGTGTGTTGCATGTGACTGGTGAAAAATGCTAGGATTACTTGCAGCTCTGTTTGAGATGTGGAATGCACTGCATCTATTGTTAGCTCTCCAACTGGAGCAGGATTGTTTTTCTCTTCTGACATCATGTAGCAACACTGCTGTATATAGTTTTTTGAGCAGTTAAAGGTAATAGCACTGGGAAACTGTCTTTCAGCAGTTACTTACATGATTTTTTTTGGTTTAAAATTCTTAAGAATATGTCAGGCTGTATATCTCTAGAAGCCTATAAAGTTCACTGTGTTTAGCTTCCCTTTTCAGGGTAGTGTCTCTTGGAAGTCTAAGCATTCTTTTTGGGCAACTCCACACTACTGAGATTATGCACTTAGTGTGTGTATTTGCACCATAGTAGTGAGGATGATTGTTGCCATCTAGCCTGTAAATAAATACAGCAGTCACAAAACCACATAATAATGTTTCTTTGTTGTTGCCTGTAGCAGAAAAGATCATAATCTTTTCTTCCTCACTCTACAATTTAAATGCTGAACTCAGAATTTCATCAGAGAATGTACAGATCTGTTTTTTCTAAAATCTGATCTTAGTCTGCATTGTACTTCAAGGTGTCATCTCTTCTGAATTCATATATCTGATAACATGCTATTAGAGGGGCATGGAGCTATGGTTTTCTGATATTGTCTTCCATCATCTATCAGCTGTGGATGCTAAGGGAGCTGGTGGATGTGATTGATGGGCCGCTTTCCATCATCTGTCAGAAGTCATGGTCATCTGGAGAGATGTCGCATGACTGGAGGCTTGTTAATGTGACGCCCATCTATAAGAAGGGCTGTAAGGAGGACCTGGGGAACTACAGTGCTGTCAGCCTGACCTCGGTGCCAGGAAAGGTGATGGAACAGCTCTTCTTGAGTGCAGTCATGCAGCGTATGTGGGACAACCAGGGGATCAGGCCCAGCCAGCATGGCTTCATGAAAGGCAAGTCCTGCCTGACCTCCTCATCTCCTTCTATGACCAGGTGGCCCACATGGTGGGTGGGGGAAAGCCCGTTGATGTAGTCTACCCAGACTTCAGCAAGGCCTTTGACACTGTCTCCCACAGTATTCTCCTGGAGAAGCTGGCAGCCCATGGCTTGGACAGGCACACTGTGCTGGGTTAAAAACTGGCTGGACAGCCCGGCCCAGAGAGTGGTGAACGGAGTGAAATCCAGCTGGTGATCGGTCACCAGTGGTGTTCCCCAGGGGTTGGTGTTGGGGCCCATCCTCTTTAATATTAAATAGTGATGATTTGGATGAGGGAATTGAGTGCACCCTCAGTAAGCTTGCAGATGACACCAAGCTGGGGGGAAGTGTCGATCTGCTGGAGGGTAGGAAGGCCCTGCAGAGGGACCTGGACGGATTGGGTCGATGGGCAGAGACCAGTGGGATGAGGTTCAACATGGCCAAGTGCCAGGTCCTGCACTTTGGCCACACCAACCCCACGCAGCGCTACAGGCTTGGGGCAGGGTGGCTGGAAAGCTGTGCAGAGGAAAAGGATCTGGGGGTGCTGACTGATGCTCTCCTGAATGTGAGCCGGCAGTGTGCCCAGGTGGCCCAGAAGGCCAACGGCATCCTGGCTTGTGTCAGGGACAGTGCAGCCAGCAGGAGCAGGGAGGTGATCGTCCCCCTGTACTCGGCTCTGGTGAGGCCGCACCTCGAGTGCTGTGTTCAGCTTTGGGCCCCTCACTACAAGAAGGACATCGAGGCCCTGGAGCGTGTCCAGAGAAGGGCTACGAAGCTGGTGAGGGGCCTGGAGCACAAGTCCTGTGAGGAGCGGCTGAGGGAGCTGGGGTTGTTTGGTCTGGAGAAGAGGAGGCTCAGGGGAGACCCCATCGCTCTCTGCAACTGCCTGAAAGGAAGCTGTGGGGAGCTGAGGGTCGGCCTCTTCTCCCAGGTAACTAGTGACAGGACTAGAGGGAATGGCCTCAAGATGAACCAGGGGAGGTTCAGGTTGGAAGTGAGGAGACATTTTTTCTCAGAAAGAGCAGTCAGGCACTGGGACGGGTTGCCCAGGGAGGTGGTGGAGTCACCGTCCCTGGGGGTGTGGAGCATCCACCTGGATGTGGTGCTTAGGGACATTGTCTAGTGGGTGTTGTTAGTGTAGGGGTATGGTTGGGCCATATGATCTTGGAGGTCTTTTTCAACCATAATGATTCTAGGATGCCTGATAATTAGAGAACATTGCTTCTGGGGACTTGGTTTAGGTTGATTGGTTTGTTATGAAATGTTAGATAAGAACGTATCAAAGGTAGTGGAGCAGTAGATTACTTTTAGAAATCATGTAACTAGGTTTGAAAGATCCTTAATCTCATATTAATTTTAGATAGATAAATTAATTTTAGATAGAGAAAAAGAATGCTTGTTAACATTTCGTCAGCGTTGATCTCTAGGCAGTGTGGCTGTTTATTTAAAATGAGACTTCCTTCTGACTATTTTAAAGAATAGAAAGCTCTTAATCTTAACGACTATGTTTCCTGTCTTAGATACAACTCCCTTGATAACAAAACAATGAAAGCAGGATGTATAATTCAGACAATGTAAATGTCAGTGTTCTAGGATTCTCTGCCTGTGGAAAGAACTTGGTTTTGCGTGAGGTAGAGCTGTCAGTAATACAGTGGCATCACTAACTAGAAGTAGCCTGAGGTTGACCAGTAGCTCCATACTCTGTCCTAGAAACCAGGACCAGGGAAAGCTGTTGGGAAGGCTCCAGCCCTTAGTGATCACATGGCATCTTGCTCTCCTAGCAGCCTAGAAGAAATTGTTTCGTTTGAGATTTTTGAGGAATGTGCCTGTTGATTCCTCTTATTTTTTTTAAAGAACCTGTTATCCATGAATTCTTGTAATCCATTTTTAGCCTTCTGATACTATCTGCCTCCGTAACTTCCTGTAGCGACAAATTCCAGAAATTCCCTGTCTTGGAAAGTAACGCTTTTAGCCTTTAGGGTGATAGAAATTGTTATGAAGTCAGAAGTTCACAGTTGGCAGCCAACTTGAATTTTTCTTCTCGTGAATTCTTACAGTGTTGAGCAGTCTGGTTTATGGTATGTAGAACAATATATTGAATATGTCTTTGCTAGTGAGATGAAAAGAGAGTTATCATGTTGCTTGTCATATACTGCAAGGCCAAAAGACTGTTAACTTTCCTTGGTGTAGACTAAGTGGATATGCAGTTTAAGTAGTTGAGACTATCCAAATAGCACCTTCCAATTTATTCCTTTTAGCAAATAAAGGTCTGCAGTAGTAAGGAAAGATCTTTCTAAACATTTTGACAGTTTTTGACAGGTTACTGTAGTGATTGCTCCACCAGTTTGCAATGTTTTTGTGAAACCATTTCTATAAAAGTATTCTCTACGTATGTAGGAGAGAGGCAGCATGTATTACATAATTTTTATGGCTAGAGGGAAGAGCTTGAGTGTTCGAATTTTTACAGCTCCTGTGCAAGATTTATACTGTGCAAGAGCAGAGCTTCCTTGTAGTTATTTCGTGTCACTGTTCTGCTGCAGTACCTCATTACGTTTGTTTCTGATATTACAGGTCAATATAGTTTTTCTTTTTTCTTCCATTTTTAAAGCTGTACTAGGTAGATGTGTTTAGAAAAAAAGAAACACAGAAAACCGAAGTGGAAGTTCTGTGATGTAGAGGAATATTAAATTTGCAAATTTACTAAGTCAGAAATGATAGTACTAAGTCCTCTCTAAACTTCAAATTCCTTCTAGGTCAGGAAAAAAAGTAGATTATGATGTAGTAGTATCAATTGACTCTCATATATTTCTTTCTTGTACCTCCTTATTATTAGAGTTGTAAAATTGAACTGGAGAAAAAATGGTGACCTCAGAAGATAGTTACAGTGACGGCACTATGTACAGTGTGGTTTTGATTGAAAATCTCAAGTAAAACAATTAGTCTGTGCAAGTGTTCGTTGCCAGGAGGGGGGAAAAAAAGGATTGTGTATAATGTTATGGTCAAAATCTAGTGAAATGCTTGAAGTTACTCCTTTTGCTAGTTGTATAGTGACTCTTATTTTTGTTGTTGCTGTTGCAATATTTGTGGGTTGCCATAGTTTGTATGGAATGTTAAGGAATTTTAACATGAACTTCTGGATATTTTAAACCTTAATTAGGCATTAATGAAGTCTTTGGGCTTTACTCCTTTCCTGTGTTCTCTTTTGCCATAAAAAGGAGTAGTAATTCAGTGATGGAAGGCGGCAATTTTGTTTCTGGGCTTTGGGTATTACAGAGGTTAACAGTCTAATGTTGAAGTACCAACAAGAAACTTAGGAGTAACCCTGCCTATTTTGTTCTGGAGAATCTTAAATATTCTCTCTAGAAGTTCGTGTCTCATGTACACGCAAGGTGTATTTGCTTACAGCAAAGATCTAATTTTTGTCTGACAATTGGTAGCTGTGAAGAGTGAATGTAACTTCGTGTAACAAAATGTAGTTGTGTTCTAGTTCATTCAAAATTCAATTAGGTTTCCATGTCAGGACCAAAAGCTGTCTTTATTTACATTTATAAAGCTCCTACTGAAAGAAGCGGAGGTTACATAATTTAAATTTAGGTCAAACACTGTTCTTTTGAATGTTTTAGAGCAGCAAGTGATGCAGAAAAGGCCTTTCTTTTCTTACATGTTAAAATAAGGAAGTGGTAGCACATAATGAGAATATATACTGAACACCATGAGTTATTATTTAAAAAAAGTTTTAAAATGTTATACTTTATATTATGCAATATTTACGATATTTTATAATTTATACGCCATATTGTACAATATTATACAATATAATACATACACAATATTTTATACTTGGTATTAAAATATTTTATACTTTAATATAAAAACATTAAAATATTGTATTCTTGATGTTTTGAATTTAACTTTTTACATGCTTTTATTTTTTGTACTGGGGAATCAAATTTCTTGACTGAAAATTTGTTCAATATTTTAGAAAAATGAAAGGGCTGTAAATATTTGTTTTGATGATTGCTTTCATAGATGTATATAATACTATAGGTTATACTAAAATACAAAAATATTGCAATAAATCGAAGTGCCTACTGAAATTGTAGTGACAATGAATTGGAAGTGAAATTCTGTTTATAGCAGCTTGATATTATAACTGAATCATTTGGTTTGTGTTTTGTGACTGGAGTTCCCAACATTGAATGTTTGTGAAGGGTGGACTTGGTTCTGACTGTCAGTGCCCCATAAATCTTGCAGGGAACACCGTTTCTTAGCAGTTGCACTTGTGTGTTGGTGTAGAGAAAACAAACTGAACAGAAAGTTTTAAAAGCCAACAAGAGGAAGCATTTTTTCAATAAAAATCAAGCTGGTGGGATTAAAGTGAGTTTAGAGACTTCAAGTAAACTAAATCTATGCTACACTTACTAGACTAAATCTATACTACTAATGGTTACATATTATTTTCACACTATAGCTTTCTTTTTGGCAAAAGTGATGATACATTGAAATTTGTCTTTGTAAGAGTTCTTAGCTGTTAGCAGACTTGTTATCAGCCAGAGAATGGGTCTGGAGGGAGCTTTCTGTCACTGCCACACCCAGGTTTCTGAACCTGACTGTTGGAAAAACTTTCAGACGATTCCTTGTCAACTCACTATTTAAAAGACACCTGTTAGAACTGTAGAAAGCACAGTAAAACAACAGAAGTCAGTACTTCGGCTTCTGAACATTAGGAAACTTCAGTGGCATTAGAAACTGAGTGCAGCTCTTAAGGTATAGAAGGAGTTTATGGGAAGTTATTCTAAACAGCCTCAAAATCAGCACCTCTGGGCTTTGTAATGTAGTTTTGTTCTGCCAGACTTGTATAATTTTTAACATTAGAGACTGCTTTAGCATAACAAGCAGTGTTATGACACCAAAAGGTATTTGAAGTACTTCTAAAAGTTCTGGAGGAAGAGAATTTTCTTACTTATTTGAATAAAATAACCATAGCTGCAATAGAAAAAAATTTTTATGCAAACTTGGGCAATTTATTCACTGGTTCAAATTAAAAGTTGGTATACTGAAACCAAGGACCTGCTGTTGTATTTCACATTGTTGTTTGAGTCAAATGACTTGCACAGGGCAGTAACTTGAGCAGGCACTCTGCAGACAAACAGACCTTGTGTATCTTACCAATTTTTTTGAATTAAATTTGTTGAAAATGTAACCTCTCCATGTGTGTTTTAGTAAAAACTTTTAAAAAGCATGTAAATTTTCATTGCATATCCTGATGACAGCAAATGTTGCTGACACATGCAAATTTTGTCTGAGCTTAGACAGTCTTTCTAAAAAATAGTGTGTATTACAGAAGGGGAGAATGAGTAGTACCAGCCAAATTCTGAGACAAGGAGCTTCCATACACTTTTCTACACAATTTTCTTCTGTTTTCTTGCAGACAGATTCAGACTGATCTATTACAAAAAGTAGAAGAAAAGGTTCTGTATTTCCTTTTTGTCCTTTATATACGCACCTAGCATGGAATTTCATTCATGGTGGTTGGAGCCCTAGAGAGCAAAAACGAGTCTTGAGAACCATCACCAAATACCACAAACCCAAAATGTTAGACTTTTTTTTTGAAAGAACCAGTTAATAGTTCAACCTTCGGCAGTCAGTTGTTTGAATGTAGTTACTAGTGCTGTCACAAGACGTTTAAAATTTCTACAAATACTACATCGCTGAAGAGAACTGATGTCCAGTTTATTGGGGACAAAAGTGAGATTGATTGCTTCAGCATTTGTTGTTGCTTAAAATAGCTATGCCAATAGGAACTGCTAGAGGATAATCACCTGAAGTTACTGATAACTAGAAATGTAAATTCGATGTGAAATGCAGTAGCTGAGAAACTCATGCATGTATGCTTCAGCCACTCCGCAGAGACAGTGTAACCTCTGGTAAGGTGAACAGGTCCTAAATTGCCAGACTAGCAATTGCCAGGCACCTACAAATGTTGATTCTGGCTAAGGTCCTTCCTCCTGTATAACAACTCTGACACAACAGCGTGTTGTGAGGATTTTAGTAGTCAAGTTGGCAGCATGCTACATGTGAATAAAAGCTGTGCGCGCTCAGGAGTTTTGTATCCATTTATACTCAAGAGTTTTTTTAAAAGGCAGATAAAGATCCAGACTATTTGAGGCAAAAACGTGATCTTTCTTATCAGCTGGATCAAACGTCATTTGAATAACTACAGAAGAATGAGTTTCCCCGATGGCCTTTATAATCTGAAACAACTGAAACTTAAGTAGAATAATACTGAAAACAAATCTGATCGGTTTTATTATATTGAAAGTCATTGAGAATTGCAACTAATTATCCATTCCTAGAGCATTCAGGGAGTGGTTGTTTCATTTTAAGAAAAATTATTTCTGAAAGCTTGTGGGTAAATGATAACCACTGTGATAAATAATGATGGTGATAAATGTAATGATAAGTTAAAGTAAATAATTAAAATAATGAATTAATTTTAATAATTAAATAATACATTTTAATGGTAAATTCTTGATGTTGATTATTCTTCCTCGCTCTTCTCCGTGCTCAAACTTTCCTCATTTGTTGAGGGCCATCTGTAAGGATATGTTAGTGTGGTGGGGAGCATCTCCTGGTTCTCAGAATGGCCATGTAAATGCCTCCTAGGAAGATAAAGGAAGGATTTCTGTTAGTTTCTTCCACCAGTAGAGCTTATCTCTGTATGTATTACACCATGTAATATTTGAAACTTGGAATGTGAATAGTTATTTCTGATAACTTGCCTGAAATCTTTAGGACTAATATGCTGTGTTTTGACCTTGAGAACACATACTTCAGTGTCTTCAGCATATGGGAAATACTCAGTTGGGAGAATTATGTTGCAAATCATGCCCTCTCTCACTTATTTATTCAGGTTTGCCAGTAGCCTTGAAAGTCTTCAGTGTATTTTGTGGCAGACATGTATCTAAGAAGGCAGGATATTCTACTTTCTTAATCATAAAGAGCTCATTCTATAATTTGTTATCCTGGGACTTAGAATTAATTAGGTGCCAACTCAGAATTTACCAGGAACATTTCTAGACATGATTGCATTTGTAGGACTGTTTATCCCAGGCAGGTATGGCAAATATCAAATCAGGTGGATAAGTGCGAGAGAAAACAGCGAGAACACTTCTAAGGTTATAAAGCTGTCTTGTGTTGATGAGATATTCTGAATTGTGTGTTTCTTGTGAAAGCCTTTTCTCCATTTCCTAAGTGTGAGCGCTTAGGTTCTTGCTCAGTTCATTTCTTCTGTCTGAGATGTTAAAGGAAGTTGGAATATTCTGGTCATTAAGGTTTTTTACTGCCCAGATTGAAGGCTGTGATGGAGAACATGATCAGAGTCGCAGATGGCATAGCACACTGTTTTGGGCCACCAGCTGGTGCTATAATTGCATATTAGTTCAACTGTAACTTCAGGTCCTAATAAAGTTATGCCTGCTCTCGGAGTGTTTCTCAGACGTGGGACTGGAGCTGCGGTCTAGAAACACCTGAGCCAAATCCACAAAATTCGTTTGAAAAATTAAATTCATTTGGCTGGTCGATTCTTGCTTCATACGCCATCCTGAATGGTAACCTGCTGATCTGAAAATGAGATAATGACTGTTGTTGCATAAATGTGCTGTATAGATGTTATCTATGTGTGTTATAACCAAAATCTCTATCTATCTATCTAAATAAATGATACAAGGTGCTGACTTGCCTCACTGATAGAGGTAATGATGCTTACGAAAGGGCTCTGTCCGTTCCTGGAGAGTTTTCAGAAAGGGGTACGTGCAACTCTTGACCGAGGGTACGCTCTGCTGGTTGCAGGGCTCAAGGGCTGAGCTGCCTGTGCACAGAGACACTCCTGAACTACAAGTGTCAAATTTATCTTGACAAGCCTAACCTTTTCAGGAACTTCTGTGAGATTTCATTTTTCTAAATATTTCATTGCGTGGCTTACATTATTTTCTTACCCCCTATTGCTTTTTTATGTATGCTGCTGCCTTCCCAAGTGATTTCCTACTTTTTGTCTGCAGGTAATTCCCCAGTCTAAAGGGTACTTCTCTGAGCTAAGCTTTCTAGAAAGCTAATTGAAGTTAATTTTTCCTTTTAGATTTCATCTACCTCCATTTTATTTTTTATTTACATGGTATTATTTTAGATGCCAAAAACATAGTGCTTATTTTTCTTTCCTCATTGTTAGTTGGGTAATGATGAAAGGTAGCCGCTATCTCCTTTATGGGATCTCTTGTATCTTGCTATCAGGACAGACCTATTTGTGTACATGCCTGTATGGGCCTGCATCATCTGAGCCAGGTTATTACAAACAGCTCCCATATGACAACCTGCAGTTAAAACTCATTTATGCACTCTTTTGTGACAAGCTGTTTATAGATAGGCTATAGATATAGATAGATATAGATAGTCACAGAAAAGGGGGGTGAAATGGTGAATCTTAAATTCAGTTACCTGCGGAGTATAGGTTTTTACAAACATTCCTTTCATACTTTGGGGTAGATTTGCTGCTTAGTAATTCATAACTTCTTGGTCAGTTGCTAGTAATGATACGATTTGAATTGTTTTGACGAGGCCAGTATGAATGCTGGTTGGTACGTAAAGGAGTTGAATTTCTGTTTTACGCATCTGTTTTTAAGTACTACTTTTATATATGTATTTTTAATTTTGTATGAAGGTATTCCCTCTTGGTTTATACTGCTACATAAAATACTTATTTTGTATTTTCACCAGCCTGCCGCATAAACTGAATGTCTTGACCTGATGCACCATTTTTTTTGTGGTGTTCAAGGTTCTGCTTCACCTCTGTAAAGGCTTCTCTGTCTCTTACCTGCTGGGTTAAAGGATACACTGATGCTCACAGTGGGTCCCCCTATATGCTGTGTTTTGTAAGGAATTGTGAACGTTTGGTCTATGCCCTGACTTTGCCAATTGCTACAAATGCTCACTTTCCACAAAGCAAGCGTACTAATTCTTTTCTGATTCCTATTAACCAGGAGGAGGTAGGATTCCATGTTGCTGCTTGTTATTGCACTAGTTTCATTTTGATATGTTCTTTAAAATGACTGCTGAACTTGGGAAGTTTTTGGGGGGTGGTACAGTGAGGAACGCAGGGGTAAACTGTGCCATCTGCAGGAGCAGCATTACTCATAAATAGTCAGGACTGATTCCACTTAAGCTGAAGTAATACTTAAATGTTTGTTTTTAAAGAGAATTCTTGCTGTTGTAGCTTGTCAAAATCTGTGTCCCTACTTGCTCTAAGAGATATTAGTTGTTAACGCTGACTGATGTCTCTGCTAGCGGAAGGAGCTGCGTTGCCATATCTAGATTTAAATAGACACAGCGTCCTGCTGTGAGGCTGACTACTGTAAGGAAAGCAGCTACTGACATTCAAGCTACTGTTTTTAATGAGGCCTGGAACTGATTAGTCTGCCTAGATCACAGGCAGCCTTTGATCAATGGAATAAAAGCTGAAGTAACTAGTTCCTAAACCAAACCAGAAGTTTGACTGGGTTGTGCAGTGGATTCTGCTGACAGCATGGCTGGCTGGTTAGCTGGGGCTTCTGTTCTCCTGCTGTCTGAAACAGCCCTTCTGTAGGTTTCCAGTTTGTGATTCACTTCTGGTAATCAGAACCTTGAGTTCCCCCAGCTTATTTTTTTTCTTGTTAAGAATCTGTCAAAATTCTGATTTTTGTAAAAGTCGTGAAGCACTTCTGAAGAACTTTGTGTGAGAAGGGGAAGAACTGCCTGAGTAGCACGTGCTGCTCATAGCCTGGCTTTGTGTTATCCTAACCAGCACGATGGTAGATGGATTCAGAAGTGTACGGTCTGATAAATATGATTAGTCATATGATTAATGCGCACTTACTGGCATGTAGTGTCTGAGAAACCCTGTTGTAAGTCTTGAAAGACTTTATCTCAACAGTCTTGCTTGATTATTTTTTTTAGATTTTTTTCTAAAACAAATAATGACTCACTACATACAGGCAGTGAATGCTCTCTTTTCTGTAGAGGAACAGGGAGAATGAACAGTTTACCTTTTTGCAATAAGAGTGAAACTTTATAAAGACAAAACCAAAAAAAAATGTGTGTGTGGAAGTTAAAAGAATATAATTTCCTTAAGTCTATAACAAATTAGTTAGTGTTTTATGGAGTATTGCTGTTTCATTTCATGCATACAGGTGTGTAAACTCTGTTCTGTTGACTTTGTTTCATGTTACATTAACCAGATCTTACTGTTAAACTTCATCCTATGATTTTGGAAAAGTGCACTTGGACAATTGTTTATGCATAAATGGAAAATGGATTATAATCTATGAGGGACCAGCGGAATGAGCTGTGGTTGTAGTGTATACCCACATATGGCATAAAACAGGAAAAAAATAAATCTATTATCTCTGTGTCTGCCTGGTTTTGTGTGCTTACTTTAATTTAGCAGTGGATGACATGTGTTGCAGAATATGGATGTGTAGCTACTCTGAAAGTGCAATATTGTGTGATTGTGTGAAGGCCCCTGCCTTGCGCGTTGCTTACCTAAAAGAGGCCTTTTATAGGGTGGGTAACGACTGAAGATAACCAAATGAAACAGCATTCTGTAGCTGCCATTACCAAACTGTGTGCAGATCAGTTTAGTAGTGTATGTAGCCTGAGTTTAAAAAAAGCAAACAAAAAATGACTCCCCCTGCCCTTTGTTGACAGTCTGAACTTGCCAATGCCAGCAGTAAATACAGCGCATCTTCTGGAACACCCCAGGTGGGGGGTAAGATTCCCAAAGCTTTTACAGGAGGTAAGATGAAGGACGCACCCTGCGTGGTTTAAAGATTAAACTTCTGAATGTACTTGTTAGAAGGGTGTCATGACGCTAGAAATACAGCTCAGTAGTAAAGGCTGTAAATAGCAGAACTTTGTCCTGTGGCATGGGGTTTAAGGTATCTTAGCACTTAAATGACTATTGCAGAGAACAACAAAATGATGATTAAAAATAATGCAAGACTACCTGGAAAAGATGGTCTCTAAAATGAGGATATAGCTGCCGAGGAAAGGTAATACAATGGCTAGACTGGTCTAGGATTAAGAAAGATGCATTAAATTTCTTGATCCATAGCAGCTACCTTGTACAACGACAAAGGTCGGTGGGATGCCAGCTGGATTGTGCTGCTTTTATACTTTAAAACCTTTTCCAATAGTTACTGCAGTATTAGATGAACTAGTGAAAATCCATGTACAGATAAAGCTTTTTGGCACTTCCAGTTAATACAAACCTAAACAATGGGTGTACTGATAAGGAGTTGTTATTTTCTAGCACAATCATTTTCAGCTCACCTTTGCATTACAGTTACTCAACCAAATACTTTATTAGCACAAATCACCAATGAATACATAATTATGTTTTTAAATATTCATTTTCCAGTTGGAGTTGATGAATGATTTCTCTTCTTCTGCAGTTTGAAAGTAGTGATTAGTATAGGTCTCCAGCTGTTTGTGCTTCTGCTGTATTTTTAATACTAAAACCTCAGAATAAAAGCCTTAATTGGCTACAGCTGCTCTTCTGCTTGGGCTGCTTGTATTGGTGTTTTTTGGACTGAATTTATACTTCAAATTTAATGAGAGGCGTTTGCTTATATAATAATTCACTGAAGAAACAGAAGTAAAAAAAAAAAAAAAGATTAGCAGAAAAAAAATGAAGTACAAAGTAGTATTAACCTGTGCACTACTTTTGGTTTACACACTGTGCTTTTCAGTGGGAGTTTAGGTATAGTCAGTTACACTCCCTAAATATGAGGGGATAGAATAACTGGCATCTAACTGTAACTATGGTACTTGGGGTGGGGGAAAAGTGTCTAAACATCCCTTCCAATTTTGACAGTAGTGTAATAAACACACTCTTATTGGGTCTGGTTTTAGATCTTATTACTGTTTTGAAAATTTTATTTTCCTTTTTTTCCTAGTAAAGGAAGCTGGTAAGTGCTTTTCTCTGTGCCCTAAAAGGAAAAAAAAAAAATACTTTTGTCAGAACTTTAAGGGACTTCCTGAGCTGTGTTGATAATACTATTGTGTATAAAAACTTTTACACATTGTAATTTATTATGTATTTTATTATGCATATACTAAAACATATTAAAAACCATCTCTAGTCTTTTTTCGAGTAATGTTGTTTCCAGGTTTAGCTTGTTCTGGAGTCAAGTCTTGTGCCCAAATACCCACAGAAATTTACATGCAGAGATTTGGATTTGTTGAATAATTATTTGTGCCTGTTCGTACAGATGTACTGTGTGTACAGATTATCCGGTGTGTGAAAGTTTTGAACTGAAAGGACTCTTAGGAAAGTGTCCTTTTGCCATTATAACCAGTAAATGCGATGCAGTTTGCTTTTAAAACTTGAGGATAGAGGTAGTAATGGAACAGAAGGTCTTCAAGTGAACATGAATATGTCCTTGTATTGCTGTAGTTCTTACTGTTTAACAGATTAAAACATGTGAGGTTAATGTTATTGTGGAAATGAGTTAACTTTCTAGTCTTAATTCAGGTTTTGTCTCAACCTGAACGTTTGTAAAGCAGAAAGAAAACTGGGGAGACAACTGAATACATCAGTCAGGAACAAGAAACCAATGCAAACAGCTGCTTGTTGTTTAACTTGATAACTATTTTTCTGGTACGAAGGTAGATATAAGAGATAACATTTAAGAAGCTAACACACAAACCTCCTAAAATGGGGGAAATGTTACAATCTTAAAAAATTACGCTGCCAAGAGGTATCAGATACTATGAGCTGCTTTGTCTGGAAAAGCTGTGGATATTATCAACACCTTTGGGACCAGTTTTATAAATTCTGTTGATCAATTTTAACTGATGTGAGCATGCATCATGTTTTAGTAACTCAGATATGTGTGTTTTCTGCTATGGAGTAAGATTGTTCTTCTTTTTGCTGCAGGGTAACCATTTTTTATAGAGTTTTGGTAATAGACCATCTATTTAAGAGAGGCAAGATGTGTTGAAAAATAGCCTGTCTTACAGAGATGACAATTCAAATGTCAGTTTATACTAGCTACTCTGTGTGGATTAAAAACAAAAGGCAACCTTCAAACAAGTGCTGAGAGCACGCTTCTGCATTGATGCGCTTATGTTGAAGGGCCGTGTGGTTCTGCTGCTTCACCTTTATTGCGGTAGGCACATGACTGAGCAAGTCAAACGGCTTCTACTTAATGGTTCATGGTGTGTCTCAATCATCCCTATTTCTAGGACAAAACATTACATGTATTGAATGCACAAATGTTAATGTTAATTATTTACTAGATTGAATTAGTTACTGCAATTGTCTGTTGGTGTTCAAAGCTGAAAGTGGGTCATAGAGACTCAAAATACTTTTACAGTGGATTCTGGCATTGATTTTCATATTTCTGCTTATGCAGTTCCTTCTCTAGTAGTTGGAGAAGAGCAGAACACTTCATTTTGCCTGTAGCTTCATAAAAATAGAAGTAACCTCTCCATGCTGTTAGAATTACAGTAGCACTTGTATTTCAGGAGAGAGTGAATTCCTCCAGCAGCTCCTGAAAAAGGGTTTTCTCTTTAAATCAAGCATGGTTACCAGAAAACAGTGGCTGTGTTTTTAGATCAAAACACCTTTGCCACCTTGTCTTCAAAATCATTAACTGTTGAAGCCAAACTTCAGACTTGAGGAAATGCTGAAATTTTTGCTGTTTGGCCAAAATAACACTGTAGGAAGGATATTCAGAGGTAGAATGATCACAGGTCTGAATGATTAAGTTAATGATTAGGTTAAGTTGCATTTAAGAGTGTACAAAAGTGTACTCAGATCTAAGGGATTAGATTTCAGAAAGGCAAGCTTTAGTACCTTGATTGAAGTATATTAGTAAAATTTGCTGGAAGATGTGAGGAATTGGGAGGGAGGGTAGTTGAGGCAGGGCTTTGTTCAAGTTAGAATCTTAAATCTTGACTGACTTGAAACCTGACTTGAAGGGCTCCTGGAATAGATAACTCTTGCTTAACTAACTGCTTCAAGAAGGATATTACTAATAACTAGGTTATAGGAGTGAAAAAAAATTCGCTTGTTTAAAAAGTGACGTTTAGAGACTAAATGGTGTGGGGAAGAAATAGGATTTAACATAATGCTGGATTAAACTTGAAAAAGATTCCAAAAGTAAGAGCATGTGTGTGTGGCAGGGGAAGAAGGAACTGATGGGAATGTTACAACAGTTCGCTGTGCTGCTGTGATGAAATGCCAGGTTAGGAAAGTTCTTCATATTAAGTCTTTCAGATATGGAAAATCGTTACCTCTTCTACGTCCTTCAGCATACACTTGTCGCTTTCTGAAGAAGAGTGCGATGAAGTAGAGTAGACATAGCAAGAGACCAAGTTTTTAGTAGTTCAGTTATTTTAGGGTACGGAAGGTATTTCACAACTGACTCAGAAAATTGATGTGTTACTTTGTCTTCGATGCTTTGTTACTGCTGTGAAAAATAGAAAAACCCATTGTGCTAGATAGGGCATGCTTTCTGAGAACATTAGCATTACTAACATGATGGATACTTCCCTGGTTTTGCAGTTGTCTATAAAAACATAAGTAAGCTTTCAGTAACTTCAGACCACCTGTCTAGCTGCATCATTTGGGAATTAAATCCGGAGTTGAATACTCTGTACTTCTGAGGTATTTCCAGTGCTGAGTGCTAGGAGGGAGACTGGGATGCTGAACAGGCACTGCTGTTTAAACTAAAAACTGAGTTTCTTTAGTGGAAGATGTCCTTCTACGTGAACAAGGAGCAGCTGTGCTGACTTACCAGGCACAAAATTTGTCGGTACTGTGGAACTTCGTTATGCAATATTGTAACGATGTCATTTTCACTTTTCAGTATCTCAGATGCTGGCATCTTCTGTTGTGTTTTGTAAATACTGACCGTCATCTAAATAAAGCCACCATTCATAAGGCTGGTGTGTATATATATACGTATTTTTTTTTTGTTTTGAATTCTTCCCTGGGTTTCTTGTAAATAAATCCTGTGCCCTATGAGCTGCTTTGTGAAAATGCAAACTACTTGTTAGTTCTTACACTTTTGTTCTAGCAGGCCATGAATCGGGTGGGTGTCTGAAGCATACAGGAAAAAAAATGTTGTGTTTTGAAATGGGGCTTTTCTCGTCCATTGTTTCTAAACTGGGGAGAAGCATCTCTCTGGTGAGCGTATTTTCTGTGTAAATGACGTGCGGGTTTCCTTGTGACCTCTCTTCAAGGTCTGCTGCAACCGTGTGGTTTGATTTGGGGCCAGCTCAGAATAGCAGCAGAGAATGCAGTGCATCCGCTGCCTGTTGGTAGCAGGGATGACGTGTGATGAGAGATGGGCGAGATCTGGAAGCAGCGGCACTAGTGAGGAAGTGGAGTTAGCCATGGGCTTGGGCTGCGGAGAGATGGCTTTGCCCAGGGATTTGAGAACAGCACCTGTCTGAAAACAGGGAATTGGAGGAGTTGGTCACCTTATCCAAGGATTGTGGAGTGAGAGGTATTGCTGGGGCAAGAAAGCATAATTGAGAGGAGGAAAGGAAGCAGGAGAGAGGAGGTAAAAGAATGGAGTGGTTGCAGCAGGTAGCGCAGTAGAAATGAAAAGGGAAAGCTTTGTGTGAGGACAAAAGGAAGAGAAAGTGGTTGTGAAGAGCTGTGGCATGCAGAAAAGTTGGGCTGATCTAACCAGTTTTTCATTGAAACAAACAGTTGAAGAGTACTGTGATCAGCCTTGTCAGGTATTTGTCTAATTTCTTTTTTTGAGAAAGAATTCCCTTTCACTTGAGATTCTAGCAGCTTCCTTTGTTAACCATCTTGGTGCATAACTACAGTCCTTATTGATTTCTTTTAATACTTGACTAAACATCTTAAATTCGTAAATTTTTTTTTCTCCCTTCCTTTTTCTGGACATGCAGAAAAATTACTCACCTGCTTTTAAAAAACATGCTTCACTTTTCCTGCCTTACTCTAGTGAGAGTACGAATTGGATTCCCTACTGTGTGTTGCTGGGTGCTTTTTTAAAAAACAGAAGCATTGGGGAGGAGGAGAGGAAGCACGGAGGGATTGTGAGTATTGCCTATAGTATGTTCGGAGTAATCCTTCCACTTCATTTTTGAATAGCAGTGTTTCCGTTCACATAACGTGCCCAGATTTCTCTGTCTCACTTTGTTATACCTCGAACAGTTCATGGGGTGTGTATTTAATAGTAGAAAGAATTATAGGAAGTTCAGGGAGATCTATAAATTGTTGAAGATTGAAAACTTGGTTCCTTTGATGTAGAAGGGAAAGTACTGAGAGGTTTCCTTTATCTGGATCTTACCAAATCCTTCAGTTCAATGTTTTTTTTTTGTTGTCTCCAACTATGGATGGAACGAGTGAGAACACTAGTGTTTTGTTTCCCTTTCACGTACAGACTCAACGAGCCACTTTGCTAATCATAACAGCATTTTATGAAGCTATTTTAGACTATTTAAAATATTTTAAACTATTTTAAATATATTTAAATATATTTAAGCTATTTTAAACTATTTTAAATATTCTAAACTAAACTATTTTAAACATTGTTTTGTAGTACAGGTCAGTGCTATAAATAATTCATGGTTTATTTAAACCTCTCAGTTTTAGACATTGAGCATTAGAACTTTTGGAGCTCTATAAATGAATGTCTTCATGTACTACACAAGGAGAGGCTGGTTGAAACCGCAAGTGTGAAATGCGTGATGTTAATCTGTGGGAAGAATGTTCCAATAAAATGAGGTGCCAAAACAGTAACTGTCATAAATAAGGAACTTCTGATGACATGTATGCAAATCAGTGGGACCTCCTCAAAGAATTTTTTTTTTCTAGAACTGTAGTGTGATTTAGCCAACATGGGAGTTCCGGGAGTTCATCTGCAGCAGTCCCCTGCTCAGACCAGGTCATCGTCAAAGTTAGGTTGGGTTGCTCAGGGCCTTGTCCAGCTGAATTTTGAAGTCTTTGAGGATGGAGATTCCACAGCTAGCTTCTCTGGCAGCCTGTTCTAGTTTTTAATAGCTCTATTGGTGCAACTGCTTGTTTTGTGGTTGAAAGCTCTTCTTTTTTTTTTGCAACCCTTGACCATAAGTCTCATCCTTCTCTTGTGCACTTTTGAGAAGAGTCTGACTGTGTTCTCTATAATGACCTGTTGAGTGGTTGAGAATGGCAGTTAAGTGCCTGCCTTTTAGCTTAAGACTGAAACACAGCTGTCTCAGCTTCTCCTCATACATATTTTTCTCTGGCCCTTTAATGTTTTTCTGTTTGGCATACTCCAATTTGTCAAAGTCTTCCATGTACCAGGGAGCTCCAATCTGGACACAGTGTTCCAGACATGATATCACAAGTGCTGAATAGAGGGAGATAATCATTTTCTACAGACTGGTTGTTATGTAGTCACAGGTGCAATTTTTTGCTCTTGCCTTTGAATTTGTTGAGGCTTCTGTCAACCAGTTTCTTCAGCCTGCTGAGACTCCTCTGAATCACAGCTCTACTGTTCAGCGTATCGATCTCTTCGGTTTGGGGCCAGCCATCCACTGGGTTGCTGAGATTGCATTCCATCTTGCTTTCTTGGTCATTAACGAAGACATTAAACAGTATTAGCTATTGACCCTGAGCCATTCAGTAGCTTACCAGTTGAACTTCAAATTGCTCCTCACTGTAACCCTTCCTCCCCCAGACTTTGTAGCCCACAGAGGACTTCAAGTCCTGTGGAACACTGTGCCAAAAGCCTTGCTAAAGTCTAATTAAGCGACATCACTCCCTTTGCTGGCAGAGCAAATCATCTTGCCACAGAAGGCAGTTGGGTTGATCAGGTACAATTTGCTATTGAATATTCTTGCTGGCTGTCCTCAGCTGCCTTCTTGACTTTCAAATGGTTGTACCAGGGCCTCTTGGACTATTTGCCCTCTAACGTAAGAAAGATTATGCTGGCTGCCTCTGTCTCCCTTCATTTTTGTGCTTGCACTTTTTTAGTATGTTCATGTCTACGCCTTTTTCCAGCTGCCAGGAACTTGATCACTTCTTCAAGCTGTTAGTAGTCTCAGAATGTCATACCTTGTCGCCTCCACCCTTGTTTGGTGCGTGTCATTAATTTCAAGAGAATTTCATATCCTCCATGTTGAAAAGGAGCTCCTGACTTAAACTTCCTCTACCACAGATAGTAAGTACTCAGTTCCTCCAGATTGCAATGAAGCATGCGCACCTGGGAAGTCTGGGAAGAAAACCTGTTGGTAGAGACCGAGGCAAATACACGTAGTCTCTTCTGTGTCCTTTGCAGCCAGATACCCTGTCTTGCTTCTGTAGTGGATCCACATTTTCTTTGATTGGTTCGTATTGATGTCAGTGCAGTGTTTAACTGAGCACTTGTTTTTAACTAAGTAGGCTTAACTTTGTATTTTTTAGGTGAAAGTAAGTTTTAGAAAGGCATTTCATACAACAGTCTTCTTTGTAATGAGCTGTGAATTGCATATTTGTATATTAGCACCAGGGCTGTAATGTCTCAAAGATCAGCCATGTTTGCTTTACACAGCTCTGTACGTAAGAGGCATCGATAATATTAAATAGGTTATGTAAAAATGCTACTATCATACTATTTCAAGAGAAGATGAGTGTTCTTTATCTGGAAGTAAAATGAGTTACGTGATCTACAGCAATGGGAAGGTAATGATGGATTCTATTGCAGAGTGTTCAAGGACTCGGATTGCCCTGGGAGTCTGGGCTTTGAAAGCTGTGATTTGTACCATGTGTTGAAAGCTTAAGAAATAACGTACGGTCATTTTTTTGTTAAAACACGTATAGAAGATTAGGAAATGTATGTTAAATGTCGGAAATGACAAAATCGTCAACAACCGTCTATCTAGCTGCTAAAGATAGTGGTGTTTTTTCATGCCCACTGAAGACCTTACATTACATAGTATGACTGGGCTCAGATTTGTAGAATTGTAGCAAAGAAAAAAACAAACCATCAAAAATAGATTATTTATAGGAAGGAAGTATCTGGCTAGCTTTCGGCACTGGTCTTAAGTTAAAGGATTTGAACTTATAAAGCTATGATTCTTCCTTTTCAATAAAGGTATTGGTTTTACGGCTGTTAGCGTTGTTCAATTACAGCAGACTGGTGCTTACAAATCGGTTCATTACCGAATTGTGCTCTGGAGCTTGTTTTCCATTTGCTTTGTCAAAAAGTATACAAACTGAGAATCCTGACTTTTCAGGATGTTATGGTTTTCTTTATAAAAATTTGCTATATGGTATATCTTCATAAAAATCTGTCTCAAATTGGATGAAAGACCACGATAGCAATCTTGTGCTCCTGTTTCAGTCTTGAGTAAAACTGCTCTCCAAGCAGTATTAGCCAGCCTGTGACAGAACCTTTGGCTTGCAATGCCACTTTATTGAAAATGCATTGAGGAAACTTAATCTAGTTAAATTACTGCGTAGATTCTGCATAACCTTCTAGTGTAAGTAAAGTCATAAATGCCTTTCAGAAACATGTTTGAAGAATGAGTGGAAAAATTGATTTGAGTGCAACATTTTCAGAAAAAATATCTGGATAAATTAATTACCAAGAATGCCATGTCTAAGAGAACATCCTGTGTAAGAGGATAAAAGAAAAAAATAATACGAATGAGTGCATGGAAGAAGCATAACCTGAATTATCCTCTTTTGTATTTCTGAAGAGACTAAACATAAGGTTGGTTATATTTCAACAGGATAATGTGTCTAGAAAGATTTTTTCCACCCTCTCCTCACTACAAATCCATTGTTATGAAATAGCCAGGCAATGTGCTCCCTACAATGGCAAAGAGCATCTCTGTAGTCCTCCCATGTTATCTGACCTCACTTCCAGTGTCCATATTCTTTTTTTTTTCCACCTAAACTCCAGTGGATTCCTGCTTAGCCATGCCAGCCTTCTTCCTCATCTCCTTGACTTCCCACATTTTGGAATTATCCTTTTAATGTGCTTCCGGTCTGCAAACTTTTGCTTCAAAGATGATGGTATTTCCTTTAGTAAAACTTAGCTTTCTGATGCTATTCTCCCTCTGCTCCTGTGCTTTGGATCTGAAACTTTAGTTACTTTTAAACTTTGCTTAATCTGTATTAGATATGATACTCGTTTTAGTGGTGTGTATTTGCTAGATGTCTTAATGTCATCTTCAGCTTGAGATGAAAATTGGAACGTTGACTCCACAGATGGTTTATGTAGTTAAGCTTGGGATGGAGATTGCAACTGTAAGTTATATGTTTATATACATTAATATAATATTGTATACTGTTAATAATGATTAATCATATATAGCTAGTTCCATGCTACCCAAAATCCATGGTTGTGAGTCTGCTATTATTAATTCCTATCAATGCTTTGCTTTTATTAAGGTTTATCTTTGTAACATGGCTGTTTCTTGCCTTGACTGTCATCGTATTGTCTGTTAAATATCCCTTATTCCCTTTGAGTTTGAACAGGTTAAGAATTAGCACATACATCAATTTTTTCTGGAACCCACCTATCCCTTTAAGATAGACCACATATAAAACCCTAGTTAATACATAAATCAAAACTTTACTGTGTTCTTCTTCCTACTGAAACTTTCATGTAATTTCAGTGGCTTTTTTCCACTTCTTGCACTGCTTGTGTCCGAAACACGTTTATTCCAATTTCTCAGGTGCCTATTTCAGACTGTTTTAATGTGTGCTTTCTCTCAATATCACTCATTTTAAAAAATAATAATTTGTACAGAAATTTTCAGAAGACTCATATTTCTAATATATTATGAATTTTGAGCATCTGACTCAGGCACGTGTCTTCAAACTTAAATAACAGTTCTGAATGAAAAGAATTGCTGAATTTTATGTGAACTAGCATGAGAAATCTACAGGTAGGACTGAATTGCCAACTCAGAATGACTGCATGTCCCCTGCATAGCGTACTTTTGTGTTAAATATGGTAGCGTGCAACAATATTTTAAAAAATAAAGGAAAATACATGGGTTATAAATTGGTAATTCCATGTTGAAAAATACTGACTCTCATTTGAGATTAAGCTGTTCAAAATAATACTTTTTTTTCTACCTGAGTGTCCTGGAGTGATTTCCTTAGTATTTTTGATGGTCACCTGCTGCCAGGGAATAGTTCGCTGCTAAAACTGTGAAACTGAAAGAACAGATTTTTTGGAAGAGAAATTTATTCGTAAATTACTTACTGTAAGAACAGACTGCTCTTAAATTAATGTTAAGTGATTTTACGCGTGAGTTGAAAAGCAGTTTTCTTTGTGGAAGGTGTTTATTGAGCAAAGGACGTTTAGTTTCAATAAGCTGTATACGAACTAAAATTCTGGAACATAGTGCTGCAGAATACTGTGCCAAAAGCAAAGCTTCACTTCTTTGCAGGCGTTTAATCCCAATGGTTAGATTCAGCTTCCCTTGCTCCTCAGCAGTCGTATTTTTTAATTCTAGTTGGGACTTTCCCATGCGGATTTCCCTGTAGTTTCTTGTGTTGCAGCTAATTTGTGTTCTGAGTAATTCATAAGAAGAAGTGGGAGAGATGAGTGATTATCCCTATCAGAGAGTAAAAAATGGGGGAGAGGAATGAATCTGTTATCAATCAAAAGTTTTTCTAGTCAAAGGCAAGTGCTAACTCATGAGAGCTGTTAATGAAACAATGTGGAGCTACTCCCTCTGCTTTGACCTCCCAGTTGAATGGTAACTCTTGTAGGAGTCTGACCTGCTATAAGAAATCAACAACCACACTGGTTCTCGGGGTTTCATAATGTCAGAAGAAGAATCTGCATGAAAATCGGTCATGAGGTACATAAGCTGGTCTCAGATTGCTCTTGCTCTAAAGCCTTAAATAGCAAGTTAAATACTGTACTGTCTGAGGTCCTGGAGTGGACAAACCACATCATTTGAAGCTGGATGCAAGCAACAACACGACTAGGTTCCTTTTGCTGTGCCAAGCACACAGTGCTTCGTGCAACAACGTATTCAGCTGGGTTTTTGCAGTGCCATACAAAAAAAAAAAAAAGAGGGGTTCTTATTTTTCCTCTCTAACTTACCAGTTGAAAGGTATCTTATTTGAGGGCATTGGAAAGTTTAAAAAAAAAAAAAAAAACACAAACTTTTAAGGTGCTAGCAAATAACTACTGAGTTAAGCCAAATGAGTTGTTTAGAACACACGCCAATTTTGTAAAGTATGTGTTGTTGACAGAAAGTAGGGGTGCAGTGCCAAGTACGTATTTTTTTAATAGTGAAGTGGAGAACATACATTTTCATTGTACTATGCCAGTAGGGGTTCAGGAACAAGTGGGAAAAATCATCTTACAAAACACCACCAAGACATAAAACTTGATATTTGGACCAGTATTCTGTTGCTTTATAAAAATGTGTATTTTAAGACGTCAGTATTAGAAGTGTTTGGAGTTTTTCTAGCTTTGTGCCACGCAGTTTGAAAATCCTAAGTAGGCACTTGATGAATCAGCATCTTTCCATTCCTTTCTGCCCTACAAAGACTGCACATTTTAAGAAGGTTGTGTTTCTATGAATTGAGAACATATGAGCCAAAAAAAAAAAAACCCACTGAATCACCAGAAGTAGTAAGTAGCGGGATATGATTTTCAAAAAATAAACAAAATCTAACCCTAGTTGTTAACATCACTAAGACACTGAAGAGCAATCTCAGCTTTCCCTTGCTTTGGTTTTTATATTTAATTGAATCACTTTTTTCTGTGGCTGCAATTCTGCAGTTTTCCATATGCATTTGAGCATTTACATCACTTTATCATTTTCTCTACCTCAGTAGAGGGGGGGAAAAATGAGCGTTGCGTTTTGGGCCAGGTGGGGAAGGCTTAGGTCAGCAGACTTTATTGGTGTCACTGTGCACTGAACTTAAGAATTTGGGATGTGAGAGAAGGACTGCGTTCCATCTGGGCGAAAGAATCATGTCAGGGTTCAGTTTGCTATGTTTTTTGAGCTTTCCATATGATCTCATCACTGGAGGAGGAAAGTATATTCTCCCATAAGAATAATCTTATACTTATGACTCCTTACTACTATGTTTTTTTTTTTCTGTGAGCTTTTTGAGTGCCAGACCTCCCCTTACTCCCCCCCACACCCAACAAAAGCCAAACACCCTGTCTTTAGCTTTATATAGTATTGCTGTAGGTGGACTTATCCAGAATAATGGTTGGGTTTAACAATCAGTCTTACATTTTTGTCTATAGAAGAACTGTTCCTAACATATATTTATCTAGCTATTTGTCAAGCTTTAGATTTTGGGAAGAGAGCTTGTATGCTTTGCCTTCCTGAGGTTTGGTAAGCACTGTTTTGCATGAATCCTCCCCTGTCTAGATATAATTTCATACGCTTAGTTTAGTAAATTTACTTGGGAATAGATAATCGTTTAATTTTACTTAGTTAAGATTTAGATTGTCACCTTGGTTCCCCAACCCGCTTCCCCAGTAAGTTGGCAGTCAGCTCTTGAACAGCTGTGTGTTTTGGCAGCCGCATGTGAAGCTGGAGAGAGTTGCCTTCCCTTATTCTCCTGCGTACCCCAGTGAATGTTTCTGTTGGGGAGGTATAGGCTAGTCCAAGTATAACCGTTACACCAGTACAACACATGAGAAAAAGAAAAAAAAATTGTAGAGGCAAGTAAACAAAGGATGCCTTTGAAGGCCTAATGACACGGCAAAGAGATGAAGACCTTTTCCTTTTGTTCTGGAATGTGACCATAGAGAATGTTTGTTTCCCCAGTCTGTCCATAAAAATAAGTCTTGTAATCACACTGAAATGGTTTTGATGCAGTGAAGGAATATGGGCATTTAAAAAAAAATGTATTATAGAGCTCATGTATAAATACTGAGGTGAGTGAAGACCTGTCATGTGTTGGAAATACAACAGAGAAGTGTAATAAGCTTGGAGAGCAAGAAATATAACAGGCAGTCTTGTGATTCGTTTGGCTCCTGCACCTTTGAACTGAAGTTTATGTTTAGTAGAGGAATACAAAGGGTGTTAGGTCAAGTTCTAGTAACAGCCTTCATGTTAAATTTGGCATTTTCCCAGGAGAGGGTGGATCAAGGAAAGCAAACTGAACCTTGTTTTTTTATTAGACTTGTCAAGGACGTAGTAATGAGCTACTTGTATAGGTATTGATTTGGTGTCCCTTCAGGTTAGTGGAGTATGGATCTTATTTTTAAAATGTGAATTATAAACTAAGTATTTAAGTCCCCCAAAATGATGTCTCATTGCTGCAATGTAATGTGCTATGCTCAAATGCTGAACTATCACATAAGCACTGAAGAGAAGACCTAAGGATTCTTATTTGCTAAAGCTCACGTATTCATGTTCTACTTGAAAAATAAAAAAGTATTCATTTTAGAGTGTAGAACTTTTACGAAGGGAAAGAAATTGAGTTAATCTCCCCTGCATCTAGTAATGTACAGTTATTGAACCTTGGGGAAAAAAAAAAAAAAGCTAGCACACTGTGGTGATTTAATTTGTTTCTGATGGTGGTAGTTTCATTTTTCTGTCTTAACTACTGCAGGCTGGTAAACAGAGTGATGGATGGGGGGAACTGCTAGCAGGAGGGGAGTTTCTTATCTTCAGTTTGATACCTGGATATGAAAATTACACATCAGGAACATTAAAGGTTTAGCTTTAGGATTTGTGTGAAATGATGGCAGAGTGCTTATTTTGTAATAATAGAATAGGTCAACTGGAAATCGTTCATATTTGCCATTTTTTTAAAGGATGTGAATCATCTTGTATCTTTATATGGATAAGAATAACCCACTACTATTAAAAAAGTTATTTCAAATGAAGCATGAAATATTTGTGATCGAGACTTTTGTGTAATATTTCCAGTTATAAGGCATAGCCTGGAAAGTGGAACCTAAGAATAGTTTGAACAATTGTTAAAGAAAAGAGAAATGGTGCTCAAGGTTATCTTATTTGTGCTCATGAATTGTGCTACTTGAATACCAAATAGCTGTAAAACGAGTAGTATTTTTTCTTATGTTAAATAACATTATGTAAAAATAGAGCTTTTGTGAAAACTTGGACTTGTGGAAGGACTGTGACAGAGCAGAGAATAAGAAGGCTAAATTTGATGGTCTGTGCTACTAATTAAGTCTGCTCATTTACCATTACTTAATCATTCTTTGGTTCTACCTTGATTATTATTGAAACATATTAGCTTATACTCGGTGTCTCCATTTTTTAATAGAATCTAAATGAAGTTTTGTCTGCCACGTGATTGTGAATCTGAGGTGCATTTTTTTTTTTGACGAAACTCTGTAGACCTAATGGCTCTGCTTACAAATCGGTATCTAGGTCCTGTCATGTCACCTGGGGTTTATCATGCCTGTGTTGAATCCAGATTCAAATGTAGCAAAGCTATGTTTTGGGTTCAGAAATTGTCTTAAGTTTTCTGTAATACTGCTGCTACGTGTTTTAGAAAACCACAATTATTTGTTTTGTGCTTTGTGAACAATGCAGAGTCTTTCTGGATTTGAACATCGGTAAGATAGTTATGTGCCAGAATCCTATAAATAGAGAAGTCCAGTATGTTCTTGAATTGTCCTCCTCAGATGAGGGAATGTTCTTATCTACCTGTGGCATGCTTTTTAAGGGGACTGTGAAGCACTTGAAACTTGCAGCAAAGTTTATTTTAAGAAGAACCAGAGTCTTTGCATCTAAGCTTTCCTTGTGGATCAGATGTGATCCTTTCGGTCTAAGTGGTAGATTTAAAGATACAACATTTCTCAGTATAGTTCATATATTATAATTTTGCTATACCTATATCGAACTACCTTCTGTCTAGAAGAAGGATGGCCTAATTGGATGTTGTTATCCTATTGCGATCTTAGGCGATGAGGCCAGACTATGTGCGGTTTTAGAACTGCAAGCGTATTTCCTCATCTCATCTGGAATCTTTTGCTACCATAAGAAACATAATCTCTCTTCTCCCCTAAACCTGAAAACCATTTAAGCATTTTTCTAGTTGTCGTTGTTGACTGCCATTGCAAATGTGATAGAAAGTGATGCTATGTCAGTGTTATGTTTGACTGGTGCTTTGTCAAAAACATCATTATTGAAAGCTTACAAAGCAGCTGGATGCACTGCAGTATTTTCTTGTGCCAGGAAATGGAAAATGAGATATTGGGAAATGCAGCATTTTTTTCTTTAAAAGATAGGTGAGGGGAATTTGTATTTTCCCACCTTCATGTTTTATGAACAAATATTTCATTACTGTCCCTCTGTAATTTATGAAGAATGCATGTCTCTTCAGCCATTTCCATTCTCCAAATGGCAGGCCACATTCCTTGCAAGCCAGACAGCTCATGTGTTTTGGATAATGCTGGGTCTACAGGAGTGCAATGTTCAGAGAACTTGACTTACTGATAAGAAACCATTCTCTTCTATTTTTATTTCCTCTCTGCACTGGACATTTGCTGTAAAGACAATTTGTGTAGTTCCACCCTCACCCCTCCTAATTGTGTGCTTATGGTATGTTCAGCTTTTTTGTGTTTCTATCACGGCGATGTTCATGATATGTTCCCTTCTAACTTTAGACTGTACCTTAGCTTCCAGATGACTGTCCACAGCTAATCCTCTTTATGGCAGCAATAAACTCTCCTGATGATAAAACTGTAGCTTTGAGTCATCAATAGAACTGTTCCTTAGGGAGCAAATAAAACATCTAGGTGTTGACTGCAGTAAAATGTCAAAACCAAAAAGCATTTCATTTGTGAGCCCATGAACTTTTGTGTGCTGAACTTCATCCTGGTGTGTGTGTGTATGTATATTTTTAAAATGCATGCATACATTTTTATTTGATGCCTTGTGCTAACAGGGGCTAGGGCCTTCTAAGCCTCCTCTTGTAGAAGTAATTGCCCCTGGAAAACAAATTGTATGGAGCTAGTACAACTACACCTTCTTTGTTCTTTGGTCTTTGTGGACAACTTTGTCTGTGGTTTTAGCGTTTATTTAAAATTCATGGTTGGTGGTGAGGAGAAAGGAAAACATGCAGGGAGAAAACTGCTAAGAAAAGGTGCAAAAAAGTAAATCGCTTCTTGATCTTTCATTAGTCGTTATGCCTTCTTTGTGTTGGCCACAGATTTTCAGAATGGATGCCTGTAAGCAGAATGTCAAAGTGCTAGCAGTTTTGAATTTATGAAAGAGGACTGTGCAAGGAGCATTCCTTTAACTTTTCAAGTAGAAAGGATGTAACCAAAAAGATAATTTGTCTTAAGTAACTTTTATGTTCTAATCTAAATTACTTGTATTTTAACAGTGAACAGAGTATCTGCCAAGCACGAGCTGCTGTAATGGTCTATGATGATGCCAATAAGAAATGGGTACCAGCTGGTGGATCAACTGGATTCAGCAGAGTTCATATATATCATCACACAGGCAACAACACATTCAGAGTAGTGGGCAGGAAGATTCAGGATCATCAGGTAAGTGAATCTTTGAAAACTTTGAATAGAAATTGTAAGCTATTTTTATGATTCTTTTTGACACTAAGAAATAGGTCTTCAGTAATGGGAACTGTAAATAGTAAACTTTTATTTTAACTCAAGTAATGAAAACTGTATTGCGGCTTTTTCCCCCATCAGCTAAGTGTTTCATATACCTTCAAGGCAACATTCCTTGTACGTTCTTCACCGTTCCTTCCTACGTGCAGATACAAAGGGTAGGGAGGAAGACTTCTACACACATCATCTGGTTCTCCTTTAACCAAAATGTTAGTCTAAGAACTAATGTTCTTCCCTATATTATGCAGTTAGCTGCAGTCTACTTTGGTACCAACAGTTCTTTTTTTCTAGCTGTTTCTGTATTACAAAAAGTTGGATACCTGGTTTCTCATTTCCCCTGATCAGTTAATTAAAAAAAAAAAAACAACTTTAGATATTTGGTAATGCTGATCAACTACCACTTTGAGAAGTAGAGAAGAGAGTAGTAATGATCACATCTTAATTTCCTTGATGAAGAATTTAATAGATCTTGAATAAATGGCAAACTAGCACTCTGTTGTGAAACATGATCTGCCTTGTGATAGTTGGGGTGGAGTTATATCTATTATCTTCTTGTTTGAGGAAAATTTCTCTCACCTTTTCTTGATCTTTTATCAAGAAAACCTGAGACGTGGAATGATAATCTCACATGTGATTTGTCACTAAACGCGTATTCCAAGTAATAAATAGTATCTGTGCATTTCCCTGAGGACAAATATATATTTTGTTGCCATTAGTCAGGAGATAAAGCTGGGAGGATATGGTTATCCAAGTGCAATACGATGTTCTTAGTGGTTGACTTGTAGCAAATGGTTGTACTGCTGGCTAGAATTCACCAGCTTTTGTGCGAGCCATAACAGTCTTGCAAGATGATACCTTATGATGCATAGAAGAAATCCATGTAAACTGTTACTGAAAGCACTGCAAGTTAAAGGGTTCAGCAGCCACAGTAGGAAGGTGATAACTTGGTTAGAAAAATTCTCACAAGTACTTTGTGAAGTTGATGGAAAACCAAGGTGGTTTCTAAAGTCCAAATGCATGTTCACATGCTAGTAAAGAAACTGTTGATGTTACTACATTGCTGTTAGGAAATACTGCATCATTTGAAATGCGAATTATCAACTTTGGTAGTTTAAGCAGAAATACATTAATGAACGTTGTCCATCTTGTAGATTACAGGACTGAAATTAACCCACATGGTTAAGGAATAAAAACTAAATGAAGCTGAAACTTGTGATGAAACAGCACTTGAAACTGCTTTAATTTTTCATTATTATAGGTGGTAATAAATTGTGCCATTCCGAAAGGACTGAAGTACAATCAGGCTACACAGACCTTTCACCAATGGCGTGATGCAAGGCAAGTCTACGGTCTGAATTTTGGCAGCAAAGAAGATGCCAATGTCTTTGCAAGTGCCATGATGCATGCCTTAGAAGTATTGAATTCACAGGAAGCTGGTAAGTCTCTTAACTCTACTTTTGGAAGATTGATCAAATAGAGATGAAAAAAATGAAATCTTTATGCATAAAAGACAGTAAGTCTTGTTTCTAATCATGATTCAGCCTCCAGCCATTTTAATGATTTGGGTGTTTTGTCTGCATAACTGTTTCTGCTTAACAGTGATTCTCAACCTGATTGCCACCCACATAAATGGAATTCCTAAAAACTAACTTGATTTTCATGGTATTTATTACATGTAGGAACTTGCTGACTTATTTTGGTAAATAAGCACCTGACAAAGAAATCTATACCTCTTAATCACAGTACTTTTCAGTCTTCAGGTGGTGTCTATAATATATTCTATTTAGACATTACAGCAGATGGATCAGTATAGCACTGGGACACACAGAGGGAGTTCTCATTTTATGAGACTTCTAGACTTTTGTGTTCATGTAACCAAAGAGTTCTTTTGTCCTCATTAATCTTTAAAGGTTGTCTGTGTAACAAGAGAGAGTATTTCTGTGCCAGGTTTCTTTCTCGTGTGTAGAAGAGAAGCTGTGGATAACCTTAGGGCTGTCTCAACTACAGCAAAAAAGGGTGACTTGATAAAGTTCCTTTTCATTCTTACAGCTTTTTCAACACTTGCCTTTAGAAACTAAGCTAGCTAGACCAAGTAGTGCTGTTATGCAGTACATGAGGCCAAAAAATAAAGGATACCTAGAAGTGTAAGGTGTCTTTTGCCAGATAAAATCATGCAGTTGTATATCATATTCTCCTGCCTACTAGTTGGATGTTTTCTCCTCTAAATCCTCCAGTTCTCCTTTCCCTAAGGGCTATTTGATTGTAAATATTTAATGCACTCCAACTGTTTATTATCTCACAAACCAACATGAGTGGTTGTAACCTTTAAGTTGTCTGAATTGTAAAGAGAATCTTTGTTTCTCCTTCCTGTGATTTTTGACTTGGTAGTAGTAGGTATAGGTGGAAATGTGTTAGCTGCATCACAAACTAGTGGTTGATGCTGTCAGCATTGGCAGAAATAACTGTTCTTATATAACTTTTGTGAGCCAAGAAAGAATGTGACTGGTTCATATTGTCTATTAGTGACCTGTTTCCCAGGCATATCGGTGCTCTAGCTTCCATCAAGATGAAATAAAAAGCAAACTTTAACGTAATGTGCCCTGAAAACACTTCAGCAGATGTCTGAAGATGATTAGCTATGCACTGCTGCTTGTAAAAACATTCACAAGCATGCATATATAAGCTTTTTGTAAGCCCATTATCATTTTCTAACAATGTTGAAAGATAAGTCCTCATAATGTATCTGTTAGAATACTATTCCAAATTTTCATCAGTTGAGGGGTTTATAAGTGTATGGTCTGCATACTAAATATTTTGACTTTTATCAATGTAAGAAGTAAAAAGAGATGATTGAGCAACCTGCTCTAGTGGAAGGTGTTCATGCCCATGGCACAAAGGGGTTGGAATTAGGGGATCTTTAAGGTCCCTACCAATCCAAACAAGTCTATGATCCTATCTTTCTGAACATGACCACTTATATAAGGAAAGTATGATACTAAATGGCTTGCAGTTCAGAAACAAACTAATTGGACTCCTTGCTCTGAGTTAATGCATTTCTTATATCTGTAGTAGGATGTTACTGCACTCTTTTAAAATTATATAGTCTCCCTCTCCTGCATATATTTGAAAAATGTCAGTGGTCTTTACTGGCATTATTTGAAATTTTATTGAGGATCTCTCTCCCTCTAGTGGATCTGCAAAAGCAAAGAAGTGGCGCATGTAGCACAGAGTTCAGTGACAGCCTTTTTGTCATTCTAATGAGTTTAGAATGCAGAGTGAAAGTGTTTGAAGTTATAGTAGAATAAAGCCATAACTGCAACTGGCAATTTTCTTATTAAAAAAACAACATGGTACATATGTCTCAAAGGACTATAAAGTGATGGGTGCCTTGTCAGTGGAATTGCTTGAAATATGCTGCATGTCTAGTCTTTTTTCTCCCTGATCTACAGTACTGAACATGTGATCATTATATTTTCTTTTAAGTTTGAACTCTGGTTATTTAAATAAATAAAAAAGTTGGGGGGTTTTCACTCTGTTCTGCTTTGAATGGTTGTATTAACTAGTGGCTATGCAACCAGACCCTATTCTTCTGGCTAGTTGAGCAGACCATAGGCTACCTGCATACCGGAAAAGAAAGACAATATGCAGGAGTGTATATTAGCCTAGAATTTTAAGGTAGGCTACTAAAGCTACAAACCCATGCCACATATCTTTTAGGAAACATACTCAAAATCACAGAATCATCTAGGTTGGAAGGGACCTCCAAGATCACCGAGTCCAACGTCTGACCTAACACTAACAAGTCCTCCACTAAACCAGATCACTAAGCTCTACATCTAAACATCTCTTAAAGACCTCCAGGGATGGTGACTCGACCGCTTCCCTGGGCAGCCCATTGCAATGCCTAACAACCCTTTTGGTAAATAAGTTCTTCCTAATATCCAACCTAAACCTCCCTTGGCGCAACTTTAGTCCATTCCCCCTCGTCCTGTCACCAGGCACGTTGGAGAATAGACCAACCCCTACCTTGCTACAGCCTCCTTTGAGGTACTTATAGAATGCGATAAGGTCTCTGAGCCTCCTCTTCTCCAGGCTGAACAATCCCAGCTCCTTCAGCCGCTCCTCGTAAGACTTGTTCTCCAGACCCCTCACCAGCTTCGTTGTGCTTCTCTGGACTCACTGGAGCACCTCCATGTCCTTCCTGTAGTGAGGGGCCTGAAACTGAACACAGTACTCGAGGTGTGGTCTCACCAGAGCCAAGTACAGGGGGACGATCACCTCCCTGGTCCTGCTGGCCACACTGCTTCTTATGCAAGCCAGGATGCTGTTGGCCTTCTTGGCCACCTGAGCACACTGCTGGCTCATATTCAGCTGACTATCCACCAATACTCCCAGGTCCTTCTCTGCCAGGCAGCTTTCCAGCCACTCATCTCCCAGCCTGTAGCTCTGCTTGGGGTTGTTGTGCCCCAGGTGCAGGACCCGGCACTTGGCCTTGTTGAACTTCATACAGTTGGCCTCAGCCCATCGGTCCAGCCTATCCAGATCCTCCTGCAGAGCCTTCCTTCCCTTGAGCAGATCGACACACACACCTAACTTGGTGTCATCTGCAAACTTACTGAGGGTGCACTCGATCCCCTCATCCAAATCATTGATAGAAATATTAAAGAGATATTAAAGAGAACTGGCCCTAGTACTGAGCCCTGGGGGACTCCACTAGTGACTGGCCTCCTACTGGGTTTGGCTCCATTCACCACAACTCCTTGGGCCCGGCCAGCCAGCCAGTTTTTAACCCAATGAAGCGTACGCCAGTCCAAGCCATGAGCAGCCAGTTTCTTCAGGAGAATGCTGTGGGAAACAAAAAAATGAACCAAACTTTCTTCAGTTGATACTCAAGAGAATTTTGAAAGACTTCATTTCATTAAGTAATTGTCTGAGGCAATTACTGCACCTTAATCAAATGACAAATGTGTCAGCAGTTCAAGAGATCATTTGAAGAGGATTTCTGGCTTTAAGGTTGCATGCTGTGTGTTCAGGTATTCAGTGAATGGTCTTAAATGTCTGGAATAAAGATGACTGGTTTCTGTATAGGTTTTGCATTGCATTACAAAAATTTTCATATCTCCATTAAATAGAGCTCAGTGTTGCTATCAAAGTGACTCTGGAATGAGAGAAGAGCCACAATGAAAGGAAATGAGTGAGTGAAAATTCTCCGATGTCTGAGAAAACTGATTATCCCTTTGAAGAAATAAGGGCAAATAAGTAAATTATGCTTTGGGACATGGGAAGAAGGAAGATGTATCACAGAATCGTAGAGCGGCTTTCGTTGGAAGGGACCTTAAAGATTACCTAATTCCAACCCCCTTGCCATGGGCAGGGGTGCCACCCACCAGATCAGGTTGCCTGGGGCCCCATCTAACCTGGCCTTGAACATCTCCAGGGATGGGGCATCCACAGCTTCTCTGGGCAACCTGTTCCAGTGCCTCACCACCCTCTGAGTGAAGAATTTCCACTTAACATTTAATCTACATCTCTCCCATCTTTTCGTTTAAAACCGTTTCCCTATATCCTATCACAATCTGCCAGTGTAAAAAGTTGCTCTCTGTCTTTTCTATAAACACTCTTTAAGTATTGAAAGGCTGCATTGATGAGCCTTCTCTTCTTCAGGTTGAACACCCCCAGCTCTCGTCCTTTCTTCATAGGACGAGTGCTCCAGCCCTCTGATCATCCTTGTGGCCCTCCTCTGGACCTGCTCTAACAGCTCCACATCCTTCTTGTGCTGCCCACTCCTCTGTTGATGCAGCCCAGGATGCAGTTGGCCTTCTGGGCTGCAGGCGCTCACTGCTGGCTCATGTCAAGCTTTTCATCCACCAGAACCCCCCAAGTCCTTCTCTGCAGGGCTCCTCTCAATGAGTTCTTCTCCCAGTCTGTACTCATCTCTGGAATTGCCCCGAGACAGGTGAAGCACTTTGCACTTGGACTTGTTGAACCTCATTAGGTTCATAGAGGCCCAATTCTCAAGCTTGTCCAGTTCCTCTTGAATGGTATCCCTTCCTTCTGTTGTATCAGCTGCACCACACAGGTTGGTGTCATCTGCAAACTTGCTGAGGGTGCACTCAATCCTATTGTCTGTGTCGTTTCTAAAAATATTAAACAGCACTGGTCCCAAGCTGGACCCCCGGAGGGACGCCACTTGTCACTGGCCTCCACCTGGACATAGAGCCAATGACCTCAACTCTCTGAGTATGGCTGTCCAGCCAATTTTTTTATCCACCCTTCAAACTCTTAACTCTACAATTTTAAAGATAAGGATGTCATGTGGGACCATGTCAAAGGCCATATAGAAGTCAGTCGGTCTTCCCTTGTTGACTGATGCAGTCACTCCGTCACAGAAGGCCATCAGATTGGTCAGGCAAGATTTGCCCTTGGTGAAGCCGTGCTGGCTGTCTCGGATCACCAGCTTGTCCTGCATGGGCCTTGACGTTGCTTCCAGGAAGATCTGATCGGTGATCTTGCCAGGCACAGAGGTGAGACTTGCCAGTCCATAGTTCCCTGGGTCCTCCTTTCTACCGTTTTTAAAAATGTGAGTGATATTTCCCTTTTTCCAGTTGCTGAAGGAGTGTGATGAGTGACTTTTCCAGTTACTTATCATATTGAGATTTTATGCAAAAAGTACCTTCCAGTTCATTGGGAAGTGGTGTTATTTTGTGGGGCATCAGTCTTCAGCCCCAAAAAGGCCTTGCTAAGAGAAAAAGAAAACAAGTATGAGATTGATATGTGTAATTTACGTTTGAGGTGGTACTTAGGGTTGTTTGTTTGCAGAAGATGAAAGGATGTTTGAAAGATGTAACTGTCAACAAGACCATTTCAATTCTTTCTAATGTACTCAGTGTATCTTACATTCATTATGTTTTTTATATGAATATTTAACAGTTAATTTGTTTTTTGTTATGATTTTAAATGATTTTGGGGCATTCTACATAGAAAGACCAGGATAGGAATATCTTCAGTGAAACTGTTCTAATATTGCCTTAGGAGATGCTTTAATTTATAGGAAAATCAGGAGGAAGAGAAAGAAATATAGTTCCCCCCCCCCAATCTCTGTATTTTGCTGGCCTAACAGTAAAAACAAATTGAGGTTACATTTCTTTAAAATCATTAGTAACCCTAGAAGCTAAGTTGTTCAATTATTAAATAACCA
Source organism: Anser cygnoides (assembly GCF_040182565.1). NCBI lineage: Eukaryota > Metazoa > Chordata > Aves > Anseriformes > Anatidae > Anser > Anser cygnoides. The sequence continues at coordinate 24,667,366 of NC_089875.1, read as the reverse complement.
AACCTTTATGGAGAAAAGATGCATGCTTTATCCACAGCTTTGGAAATACACTGATCTGTGATCCTTTCTCTTATAGTGAAGATAGTTCATTAAATCACCCCTTATAGGGGAATGTACTAACCTATAGACTGAATAATTTAGTGTCTTTGGAAAATGCAAACTGGGATGAAAACTGCAGTTGCCTAATTGGAATATGTGTAGAGACTATAGAAGGTTGAAGTGAGAAATTTATGGGGAGGAGTAAGGAAGAGGGGGAGAACAGCTCAAAATGTTTCTCACACTGTTGTTTCACATCATGCTACAACTTGTTTCAAGAGAAAAATGATTTTGCTGCAGTGAAGTAATTATGCTGTACCTGTACTCTGGCAGCCTTTTGGAACAGGCTGTCAGCACTTCTTGTCAGAACGGTAGTAATGTGATGTGCTATTATTACCTGGGTTGTCAGAAGTAGAAGAATATATCTATTTTTGATAGTAAATTTTTCTTTTTGTTTTAAGTATGGGATTGATTAAATTTTTTTTTGGTAGTTACTAGCTTCTATAATTCTGATTTATTGGCCAAACTATTGATCTAAAAGAAGTTTTAACTGTTTATTGGACAAAATACTTCCAGTTCAATTGCATGTAAGATCATCCAGAGCATCGTTAATTTCAGCTGGGGTATTGAAGTGGAGGAGAAATTGCTAAGTTTTCAGGGTTGTACTCACCTTTAAGTATTGCCTTTGTGGTATTTTTGATGATTTTTGTGATTCTTGAGGATTAGTGTTGTATCAAGTGAAAGTATTAAAGTTTGGGTGGGCAACCAAAAAGAATTTCATTAAAATTTGATAGTTGGCCTTAACTGCAGGGCAGCCATAGATAGAAGTGTATTAGTTTTGTGAATAAGGTTTTGTTTAATAAATATCAGGGAGCGTCAAGAAGGGTTCGTGTTGTTGTCTTAAGTATTATGTGTAGAAGTGGTAGCTATGTTATATCTGACATCTTTTGTAATCAGGTTGTTGTCATACATTCATTAACATAATTGTGAAAATTTAACTTTGTTATAAAGGCTCAATTATTTGATATTAATTTAAAATTGACAGTTATCACCTATAAAATTGCTACTTAAAGAAACTTTTACAGAACTGGGGAAACAAGTAATAAATACCTTACTGATGGTGCTGATATATTTAACCTTTGATACTTTAAGATCATTTTTTAAAGTTTGTTGGAGTGACCTTAGTACTCTATCCTGGAAGCTTTGTCTCCATCTCCCCGTACATAAAAGAGGGAAGCCGAGAGGGAAGCCACAAGCTTGCTTAAGGCCACCAAGTAAGCTTGTTCCCAAGCCAAGTGTAACACCCAACAGCCTTGTTTCCAAGGCTCTGCTGGCATTGATAGGAGGCTCTGCTCCCTTCAATAGAAAGTTTATCTGTACTCAAATTCAAATATGTTTTATTGAATGTTTTTGTTATCCTTGGCCCCTTTTTATTAACTTGTGCAGCTAGAAGTGCCTGTGAAGTGAAATGAAAAGCATTAATTTCTATACAGGAAAAGCAACATAATCACCATTTGCTAAAATAAATCAAAACGAGTCAATTAATTCAACTGAAAGCACTTATAAAATGGGAGTCACATATGAAGAGGCAGATATTTGAAGGAATGGGAAGTCTTAACTGGAAGGTAATTAGCTTGAATAGAAGTACTAGAGTAGTTTTGTTGCTTATTAATGCCCTAGTGTTTGAGCATCGTAGCCTTGCTTATAAATCCATAATACAAACCCAGGTCTAGATGAGAGGTCTAGATGCCACTTTACTTTCGCTAAACACTGGTTAGCAACTTTCCCTAAATTTTGTTCTGTAATGCTCTACAATAGGACAGGCTCTGAATAGGAGGAGGAGGAAGTAGAGCAAAGTGAAATAGGTCATTTCCCCATGATCACTTTTCTTAGTACTTCCTAGTATCAATCGCTGAAGAAGTCTGCTTTCCATTCACTTAGAAAAATCTTCAAGCATTTATTAAAATACATCATTTGGTTTATTAAAGAAAACAAACACATTCTTATATTCCACAACAGAACTACATCTTTTAACTTTGGCTTTGAACTTTTGCCTGGGGTGTGCTCTTTGCTTAGTAGGTGTGCTCGAATTGTCCTTTATCATCTTTAGAAAAGGTTTTCACTGTTATGCAATACTTATCTTTATAGCATATGCCTATACAAATTAACTTGCTGTCTGCTTTCGTTTCATTCGTCCTTTGAAAAACATTCATACTTCGCTTTATATTTCAGACTATACGATGGGTATGTTGCTTAGCTTTGGCACTGATACACTGAGAAATGAAATGGTGGAAATTCTTAATTACTGGGTTGTTCATACAATTGTTTCTCTAAGGCAAAAAATGAGGTCTTCACCTCAAACTAAAATTCTCATGTCATCTAGTTGACCAAGTTTTTCTAAAGATACTAGATTAAAAAAAAGATAGTCTTTAGATCCTGTACTCTTAGACTGTCTTTAAATGAATGGTACAGTAATTGCAGGTGTGAGTGTTGGCTTGACCTATCCTTACATTACCACCTCCCAAGGAAGCCTGTCCAGCTAGATGGAAATACACATTGTAGGTATATAACCTGTGATATATGTATTGTTCCTATCTTGAACAGTAAATATCCTCTTTTTTCTTAGCGTAGGAATGCAATGTCTTCTGGTGCTTTGTCAACACTGCCAACATCAGACAAGTGATATTAAAAGAAGCAGGGTGGAGAGTTTCAGGTGAAACTCCAAAGCAGACAATATATTCGCAAACACCAGGGAAAAAAACTGGAAAGGTACTGAGAAAAACATGTTTCTATCGTCAACTTGCCAACTATAGTTTCATAGCGTTGTGCAACTGGAATTAATAAATTCAGCTCTTGAATGGACATAGAGGTAAGAAGTCAATTTGAGCTGAAAAGGAAGTTAAGGAACTTGATAAACTACGACAGTGGTTGTGGTTTAAATAAGGGATGCTCAGTTTGGCTCAAGCAGTCCCCAGCAGCTGGGTGTCATTCTTTGAGCTATGCCAGCATAGCCGTCTCCATGGCTGTGGGAAGAACCAGATCAGGTCCTGATTTAGCTGGGGAAAACAATTCTTTCAGGCTTTCCCCCCGGGATTTTTAATGCATTGGATTTTCAGTCCATCTCTCACTTGATAGTTGCCCCAACTGTTGTAGAGGAAGGGTGATGCAAACACGAAAATAAGCTGAAAAGCAGAAAACCTTTAAACTGAACTACTGCTGAACAAATTAGTATATGAAATTATATCCTCTGTCAAAGTACACCACAGACTGCACCATCTGTACTTTCTTTAGAAAAAGAAAGATGTTAGATTTTCCTTAAAACTTGAACAGATGATTCAGCTGTATCTTCTACTTGGCTTGTACTGGTCTTTGAAGATAAAGCGATTCTGTAGATGGAACAGACTTTTTGTCCAGGCAGGATCTGTGAATATTTATCTGGGTGCTAGATATTGCCAGTGTATCTTGAAGTGTTCAGAAACATCTAAGAAAGCTTTTTGTCACCTAGCTCCTGCTTGTTTGTTTATAGCATCTGTCCCCCTGTCTGGACAGTCCTGCTTTAGCAAGGAAGTGGTGGTCATGACTTCCTGGAGTAAATTAATTTTACAGCGTAAGAGATACCTTTCCCCTTGGGTACGTACCTTTAGCTTGCCAGTGTCCATCAGCATGGTGGCTACTTCAGAATGTGTTTACAGAGGGGATTTCCTTGGTGAACATTCCTAATGGCTTGGTAGTTCACCATTTCTTTCTTGAAAGCCTTTGATCTACTAAAGTTGCATTTCTTCCTGGTGAATAAAATACATATATAAGTACTAAAACCAACTGTGTCAGGTTGCTTTGCAGGTGATTGCGTTCAGCTTTATTGCATGTATAGATGGTAAAAAGCACCATAGCTTACTGGAGCAGGTTGGCTTCCCATGTCACATTCTGCGAGGCTAACGCAGAATGAATTTTGCAGAATTTTGACTGAGAGTGAAAAGCTGGAGGTTATGAGAACAGGTTTTACTATGAAATTCTGTTTGTAGAATAACAAAATCAAATTACAACATCTGGTCTGTGCCACTTCATTTCCCTTCTTTCCCATCTCAGCCTTCCATAAGCAGTGGATGACCAGTCAGCACAAACAGTGAGATGATTTGTTTCCAAGGGTGATAGCAAAAGAAGGAATGGGGAGGGGGCACCAGCAGGAAGGCTGCAGAGTGACAGTATGAACTCAGCCACTGCAGCATGGTGGACATCTAATAATACTCTGTTCAAGGCCAGTTAAATACAGGAGACTAAGCGGGTAGAGGTTCCAAGTTTTCATTTTTACTGCATTTCAGTACCATAGTCCCAAATTGGTAAGTGGCCATAGTGTTGTAGTCCTGAGCTGTAGCCTTGAGCTAACAAAACCAAAGGAGATAAGGGATGAAAACAAGAATAAGGAAGTGGCTGAAGGAACGTTTCAGAGTGACTCATAGTAACCTTTTGCTCATTAAGGGTCATTAGATGAAAGGATATGAAAATAGGGGAATTGGTTGAGGTGCCCCCCCTGCTGGACCTCTATAACACACGCTCAGTAGGAGGTAAGCTAGGCAAGGTAGAAAAACCAATCAGAAGTAGCAAGGCAGATAGTTTCACAAGTTGACTGTGCATAAATAACAGTACTTCAAGTCAGATGTGTGTGTGCTTTGCAGAAGCTTGCTAAACACCTCATTGTGCAGAATGAATTAAAAGACCTTCATGTCTGTTCTAGCTCTCTCTGCTTATTGGCTAGGTGCACTGGGCATGAACCTAGGGATAACAGTATGATCAAAAGATGTTTTTCATATTTTTGGTTTTTGCTTGTTTATTTTTAATGCTTAGATCATTGTGACTTGTACTGAGAAATGACAGATCTTAGGGAAGGAAATATATTAGACGTAGCAAGCAGTAATGGTATCTAGCATCTTTACGCAGCTGCCCCTGGGTTGTGTCTAATTCCAAAAGTCTGTGAAAGGCTGCAGCATGGTGCAGGCAGCAAACGTATGGGCTGCTTCCCTGGCTGCCTGGGGGCTGCAGACATGGCTTAATGGGCATAAAAGCCTAACACCTGTCACGAAGAGGAGATGAGAGATGAGGGGACTTGTAATGTCAGAAGTTTTAAAGCCAAAAAGTTTTCCAGATAAGCAATATGACAGATGTTTCTATTTTATTGATAACTTGATTATTAATTATCATTGCAGTTAGGTGTTTTGCATTAAAAATAGTGTAAATTTACATCTGTGGATAGCTCTTGGAGATACTCCAAGGAAAATAGTACATCCATTGCATCATCATACACTTAAACATGAGGACCTAATGATTGCTAAAAAGAAGAACTAAGAAAGACAACCTCTGTAATACTTTCTGCTTCTGTCTTTTATAAGTAAGTTTGCATTATGTTTTAACTATAGAGTAGATTGTAAACAACTTTATCATTTTCAGGATTTGTTTTCTTTATGACCACAGTGAAGACAATACTGTGCTGTTTTGAGTACGTGGATCTTTTTGTGTAGCCTTCAAAGACGGCACTTGCTTGCTGAATCTGATGCAGATCAACTGTTCTTGAGGTCTCAATATATCACACATGGTCTTTTCATGTTTTGGGTGACTTACACAAGTTCAGATGGCAAACAACTTCAACATCTTGACATTTGAGATGGATGAGATCTCATTACAACTTGTCCGCTCTAACTACTTTGGTGGAATCTTGGGAAGAAGTTTGTTTCGTTTTGAGACCTCCTCAGAACTGTATAAATGGTGATTGTTCTTAATTCTGTCTTTGATTCTGAATTCCGTAATCTTAAGTGTAGCTATCGTCTAAATAATTTCCTGCTTCACTGACCATTTTTACAGACAAAATACATTTGCTGTGAACTGTACACAATTCCAAATTTCTCCGTCATTCGATTCTGTTAATAGTTTTTAATTAATTTTGTGCTGTAAAGAAATTCATGAGGAATACAAACCTATCTGCTTTTAAAGCATAGATCTAATATACAATTTGAAAGATTTGTAATACAGACTTGGTCATCAGCAAAAAGTCACAGATGAATGATGTCTTTCTCTTTTATGTTTCTTGCTTTTATCAAAATGCACAGTTTGTACATTTGCTGCATGCCTCTTCATTTGGATGCAATACTTGCCTATGGAAAAACAAAGTGCTTCAATCCAAGTTGACAAGCTAAAATCTTGAGTAAATTTTGGTGTGATTTGTAGAAACATACTTACTTTCCTTGTCTCGATTTCGCGATAAAGTTCTGATGTTTTTTCTCCTGTTCTTTCTTTTTTCTTTTTAATTTCCAGTGTTCTATTTAGGTGAGTGCTTTTAATTTTTTGAGTCTTTTCTGTTCCTCCAAGAATATTTGTCCATTGTTTTAAGAAAATACAGACTTGGGGTGCTTTTCAAAGCTTTTGTTAAGTCCAATCACATATATATATAAAATTTATTTTGCATTTCTGTGAAACTTCCATCCATGTGAAATAAAGCCATTCTGCAGATATGTCAGGTAACATTTGTTGCAGCTTTTATTTGCTGTATTATGTTGTTGAGCTTGTTTGGCTTAAGAAGCAGAAGCAGACAGATCCTACGTCATGTGATGGCTTTCCTTTTTCCTTGATTTTTTGTGCTCATCCTCCCCCACTCCCCCCCCCCCCCCAAAGAAGAAATCCAAATAGTGAATGATCTGTCTTCACTTCTAGGTCCTACGTTGCCTCGACAGAATTCACAGCTTCCCTCTCAAGTACAAAATGGTCCGTCACAAGAAGAATTGGACATCCAGAGAAGGTATGGTACTGTAAGAGAACAAATTGTTCAATTAAAGAATTTAGTAACTCATCACTGATGATGAGAAAGTAAATGTCAATGACTTAAAATTACTCTGTTGCATTAGGGTAGTATTTATATGGTTGCAATTTTCAGTAATGCAGCTTTACTGTGTAAAAACTTTGTAGCTTGGTTCCTTCTTAATCTCCACACATTCAGAGATTGCAAGGATTGCTCTTACTGGATTGTCATGAAAGAATTGAAATTCAAATTGGAAATGAAAGACTTCACTGCTGTCATTTTCAGCCAGACTAATTACTTTTCCAGTGACTTAGAGCTTCAGTTTTTGAGACATGTTTATAAAGAAGAAATCAGTAAGCAAGGAAGGAACTTTTAACCTTTGGAAATAGAAAATAAGTCATCTAGTGGAACGTCAATTTTTCTTACTGGATGTGGATGCACTAAATCAAAATATTGTATGGGATAGCTCGTTCCCCTTTCTTCTATCTTAGTTCATTACCAAAAAAAAAAAAGGAAACAAAAAAAAAAAACCCACCCCACAATCTTTATTTTCTGCTTCCAGTGTATACAGAACCTTTATTATACAGAACCTTACAGAACCAGTGTATTACAGAACCTTTAGTAGTTTAATTTTTGGCTATAGCAATATTGGTTATAGCTGTGCTGCCCTCAGGGAGAAGACTGTTCCTCTGGCCGATTGGCACTCCTCCTAGTGTAGCTGTTTTCTGTTCAACTAGAGGCCACTGGATCCTGTCCCCTGTAACATTTTTAACATGTTTATTTTTTTCCACAGTTCATTTTAATAATTAAGTATGTATCAATCATGTGGCCGAGTTCTGGGAAAAAAACTTCCTAGCTGCCATAGTCCTGCTCTCCTTTTTCAGGAGTTGGACTTGATGATCCTTATGTGTCCCTTCCAACTCAGGATATTCTATGATTCTTATTCCATTGCAATATGCGTTAGTGCGGTATGTGAAGTGTCTGGGACTAGGGTATGTGAGAAGGCAAAGTCTTCTAGGTTGGTGGTATGAGACTGGGTTGACTGAAAAACAGACCTTGGTCTGTCTTAACCATACTGCTTGTGAAGCAATCCTGAATTATTTTACCATCAAGATACTCCCAGGAGATTAGCTGTTCCCTTCCAGAAGGGATGCTGGGAGCAGTTTAGGTCATGTGCAGTACAGATGCAGGGAACAGGGTCCTTGAATAAATAGGAAGTCACCCAGTTTGACACTGCAAATACACGTAATAGTTTTCAGGGGTAACTGAAAAAATAACTAACATGCTGGATCTAACTGGCAATGGCACTGAAGATATTTCTATTTAATATTTTTCATTTTGCTTCTTTATGTAGAGGTGAGCAGAAACAGATTGCTAATTTGGAAATGATTCATATTATATATTTGATTAATTAGCTACACACGTGTAACAAAGTATTGACATTAAAATTGGTCATGCTTGTCTTTTTCCTAGAATATATGGCACTTGTTTAATGTGAGCAGGGATCACTATCTGAAATTTACCTTGTTCAAAAATTAATATCAAGAAGCCCATTACAAATCTGTGTTTAATGTGTTTACTTCTAAACCTGCTGTCATGATAAAGGTCTCTTTTTGTGTCACTCTTATTTTTGACAGATTTTAAAATGTTGTTTTGATTAGCTTTTTCTGTTCCCTTCTGTTCCTTTAGAAAGTTTTATTAATTGAAATTTATAATGCTGAAATACTCTTAGAGAAGCATTGTAGATGGATGTCCCCAGAAAGAAATGCTGCCCAATGTTAAGAGCCCCGAAAGTCTCTTGAAGCTTTATGCAAGAAGGCTGTATTATTAGATGCATTCTTATGGCTTCACTTCTCATTTCATCAGTGTGCTCTACTTGTTTTCATCTAATATAACTTCCTCTTTGAAGTCTGGTCCTGTTTTTGATTTTTATTTTTTCTCAAGAAAAAGCATAGGGAACTGGCATTCCAGTATTTACTCATGTTGATAGCCACATTGTGGAAAAAACGTTGTGTCATCAAGTTGAAGACAAACACAATTTTGTTAAACCATTTCACAAATGATTCTGCAGTCTCTGTGTTACTGTAAGCATGTAGTTATAATACAGTTCAATTCTAGCTTAGAGCTTGTGCGCTCTAGAACTTAAAGACACTTAGTGTATAAATTCTAAGCTTCCAGACTGTAATAGCAATAGCCTTACTACCATAACATAGAGAGTAGTAAATAGTTTGGAAGAAAGAGGTTTATGTATGCGTTACTTGTAGCAGATCTGTAAGTGACATTTCCAGTCTCAGTAAAGATGGTGTGGGCAGAATTAAGTTCTGTAGGAAGTAGTAAGATGAGGTAGTGCAGGAGAAGGGAATGAATAAATGTTACTGTGTAGAAAGGAACGTGGAGTTGTGATTTCAGGAGAAATGTAGGCTTTGTGGAGTCTATTGCTTGTGAAATGTGTCTGTTGGGGTGAGGGTTTCTGTTTAAGATGTGGCTTTAGTAATAGCTGTCTTTTAAGTGCTGTGGTCTCTTATCCCTCCCATTAAATATACCTGAATTCAGCACTGTTTGACCAACACCTCTGTAAAAGAGTTTACGAAAATACATTTTAAGTGATTCTAAGTCCACAGACAAAAATCTGCTTAGGTTAAAAAGTGAAGTTGGTAATGGGATCCTGTGGACATCATCTAGTTCAAACTTTTGCTTGAAGTAGGGCTAATTTCAGACTTACGTGGCTTGAAGTGTCAGGGCTTTTGTAGGCACTAATAGACATATTGCCTCACAAACGTTTTGCCAAAGGAGTGACCAGTGAAGAATGACATCTTAGATCTTCAAGTGATCTGATGCTTTCCTTTGCTTTTGTAACCATTGTTCAACAATCTTGTGGAAACAGTGAATAGAAGAATTATTTCAATCATTATCAACAGAAGTGTGTCTCTTTTTGTTCTACGTTTTTTCCTTTTTAGAAAGCATTTAGATGCTTTATGTTCTGAATAAAAGTGCTAAAGTAGTACTTTTACTTCATTTTGCTGCACATGAATGTTTGCATTATTTACTGTGCATTGAATAACAGTTTATAAAGCCATTAGGACCAGATATGCAATGTAAAACACTGAGTTTTTTATGAGGCCAAGATTACATTAAATGAAATCATTTAGTTTGGTGAATTGATAAATTCATTACTTTGTTTTTAAAAACCTTAATACAGGCTGTGTGCTTTCCCTATAAAAAATAACTATGGGAGTATTTGAAGATAACTGTTATCTTCCCTTAACTTGCTCTGATTTAAATACATCAATAATAACCTTTAAAACACTTTAGCTTTGATTTTGAATACTCAAAAGTGAAATCTTTCTGTTTTCATCAGAGATATTTTTCATTTTGTCAGTGTTAGGCAATGTATAGAAATTCTACTGGCTATTAGGAAGTGAGCAATTTCACTTGACATAGGTATTTGTTAATAACTTCAGAGTTACTTAGCATTTTAAAATATATTATTAGTTCATAGCATGCCTCTGTGCTAGTCATGAATATAAATTTACCTTCTCTTCCAGCCATGGTAAATATATTGTCAGGAATATGAGTCAGAGAGTTGGTATCTAATATGATACTGAGGAATTTATTGAGTTAATATTTATAAATAACTTCAAAGTCATCACTGCTTCATAAATAAAGAGTCCAAGAACACCAGAAACAGAAAGTGTATAGATTAGGAGGAGTAATGAAGGTGTACAAGCCACCTGTTGTCTTTCAGGGACGTAATGGACCAAAAGTTGACCGATTTCTGTCGTAAGTAATCAAAAATGTTACAGGTTCTCAAAACTCAGTACCAGAATACTTGTATTTCCTGTCATTATTAAATATTTGATGTTTGCTTACAGTTTTAGATTATATCATAGATTGGTGCGATACTATTAAACACAGAGAACTTGGTGTGTGACGCTACTAGAAAGTAGTATTGATATGGCTTTGTTTTCATAACATCTTTTGGGAGGCTTATTAGCAGTGGATAGTAGAAGTTTGGAGACTGACAAGGTTAATGGTTTTTTATCCTTTGTAGAATGTGTTCCTTTATGCCTTTTGATAGCTTAGAAGTATTTTTGCTGAGGTTTTGCTAATCTTAATTTATAACCACCTTTAAAGGATTTATATTTTTGGTAAATTAGTATTTATTTCATATATAATTCCTGAGTTTTTTAAAATCACGTGAATTCTGATTCCTGACTTTTAAAAACACTTGGAAATACTGAAGGGAAAAAAGTGCATCCTACAATTAATAGTAACGTAGTTATATTAGTACTAATGTAGTTATAAGGGAAGGAAAGTTTATGCCCATCACATTTTGTCCCTGATAGCCTGGCTTCTACTGTTTTTGGTATAACCCATGACCTTTCCCTAGTTAGTAGCCAGATGTATTACTTCCAATTCTCTTTACCTTTAAGTTGTTTCATCTATCTGACAGTTTATTTTGAGGAAGTAGTATTTCTTTAAAGGCATACAAATTGATTAGATTATGACTATATGGTTATAATCTGAGATAGGCATGTGAATAAGATATAGTAGTTAGCTTTTTGCTTTAGGTTATAAATAATCAGTGGAATACTGCCATTACAAAGTCTATATGAAGTTTGCATTCCAGAGACATGATCTAGGTGGAATTAAAGTTGGGTGTGTTTTTTCTTTTTTTAAAATGCATAAGCTAAGGCTAGGCTTTCTAGCCATCCGAAGTTATAACAGTATAGTTTAGTTTTCGAGTTGAGGTGAGGTGGTTCACAGGACAGCCTGAGGCTATTTGGATCTTTCTTACTTATGCATTGCATAGCAGGAAGGGAGAGAAAAGGAGATTGAAACAAAAAGACCCATCAGCATTGTTTATAGCACCCTAAAGACTTGATTTTTCTTGCCCTCAAAGTTTCTGGAAAACAGAGTTCTGGCATAATAATGACTTTTTTTAGTGCCTGTCGTCTCATTTTTTTTAATTCAGTTTCTTCCTATTCACAGTAAAGTTTTCCTTAGTTCTGTCAAGTTTAGCTTTCAGAGATTTTACTGATTTTATGTAGAGTTAACAAGTGCAGGCTGGTTACTGTACTGAATAGCTATAGATGTTGGACAACATTGACTTGTTTAGCAGACTGAGATCTCTTGCGTTAAGCAGTCTTTTAACTACATTGGCAAAATTACTGCCTTAATCACTGCAATTGAATATGTATGTTGCTGCAAGGATGATTCTGACAATTACATTGAAATGTCTCTTTGAAATCTTTCTGCAAAATCTTGTTCAGTTCGTTGTTTTTTTAGTGTAAAACATGAAATTGAGATTAGAAAATGGTCTACGTTTTTCCAGATTTTTAGTTATTGTGGTTCCCTTTCCTGAAACTAACTCTGTTCTGATTGTGCTAATGGAAATACCACTGAGAGGATTTGCCAATGAAAGTAGATTTTTCTACTAGTGAGATTCTTAATTTTTGCTAAAATTTGATGTGCATGTTTTTCATGCAATCTGGTTTCTGAAAGAAGTGTTCTGTTTGATCAAACCTTAAGTCTATTTAATTGTTTACCTATTATGTAAACAAAGAGCATACATTAGACCCCTTTCTCTGTTAGAAATCCTGTATCTAATAACCTTTGGCTTGTAGTTGCATCTTCATGTCTCTGTTGTGGTGTTTAGTAACCAGTTTTTGCTTAACTGATTAAACACTACTCTTCTCTTATTCCCTTATTTCCATTCCTCCTTCCAGGAAAGGAAGCCACCTGTGTACCAAATACTAGTATTTGGGTTATTTTAATACTAGCATACAGGAAGATTAAATTGACAGTTAAGAATTTTTGTATGCAGTGGTGATCAACATCAGGGGAACAGCTATAGTGACATCTAGATTTGATTAGTGTTTCAAGCAATTATACAATTAAAATGCCTTTACACTTAGTTTAATGCAAAACTATAAAACGTTCTTTGATGCAAACTTCAAAGAAAAAAAAGATTGAAACAGAAATGAAAGGTGAGTATTTCTAAGAATCAGAGGTCCACTACTGTTGAAACTGGGAATAATTGTCAGTTCCAGAGCATGTGCTTAAACTTGCTTCATAAATCTCATACTTTTATTGAACAGTCAAACGCTGTGGATCATGTAAGTGTGGATCATCTTTCTTGTTTGTTCTATCTTGACTAGCTCTAGTCAGGGTTTCTCTGAAACAATATGCAGTATGCTTAGGTAGAGGTAGAAGTTGTCCAGACCATGTAACACTTGAAGATGCGTTGTGGTTGTTTTTTTTTTGTTTTTTTTTTTTTTTGCTTTAAAGCTAACTTGGTAAGAGTTCAATGAGTGAGAGCATATAGCAAGAGTTCAGTTTAGATGAGGTAAAGTTAAGTTGATGCAACTGAGAGCTTAGGAAGTTGGGAAGAGGTTTAACCTTGATCGCTTCTGTTCAGTTATGTTACTGAGGCACCATGAGTACTTTTATTAAGACTTGTCTCAGTGGAGGCCGCCTGCATTTGGAAATGTGCAATCTATTACAAAGAAAAAAGTGTAAATCATGTCAAATTAATTATGAAATTTGTGGGCATGGTCATCCATGTACGTAAACATTAGCATGTAAGAATTGATACACATATTCAGTAGGTTTTCTTGACCATACAGGGGAGAGAGCTATGTGGCAATTACTGAATTTTAGAATGATGAATAAATTGCTAAATATTGAAGATGGAAGAGCAAGCTTAATGTTGATATTCAGATTTTATTGTAAGTTACTGAAAATTTGAAGGGCCATAGGAGGTACACCTTTTCCCTTTCTGGATTTAGGCAAGAGAAGATTAAACTAGTAGCTATGTTCAGAATAAGTGACTTGTTAAAACACTCACTTTTTGATTTCTTTCTGTAAACAGTTGTAACAGTGATAAAATTGGGTTGACTTTATCTAGTTAAATTGGTGTCCAGTTGCTAGGTAGCTACTCTTGGGTAGACTATGAAAGGCTTCAGTTAGCAGCCAAGGTCACCCATGCATGTGGTGCTAGCGGCCTCCAGCTCACAGCTAAGCCTTGTGTTGCCTGCTTGCAGCCAGCTGCCCTGTTTGTTGCAGTGACTCAGTGGTGGGAGGAGAGGATCATGTGAGACGTATTCTGGTAGGTAGTGGCTGTTGGATTAGATAATGGTACCTATGCCCACATGCTTGGGCTTTCAGCATTTTACAATAAAACTCCAAATATTGCGGGCTTTTGGATGTTACTCCATATACTGAGGCATGGGTAGAGGGGCTGGTGCCAAGAGCTCAGAGGACTCCTGAAAGCACGGGCATACTAGGACTGCAGGACTGGAATGCTACTGACTTTTCTCATGGTGTGTGCCCTGACAATGCAACTTTTAAAATCAGTAAGCGTACCTGAAGTTTAACGGCCATGAAGCTTAATTTGAAGTTTTGGTGGATCAAGTGATGGTTTTTGGTGTCTTCATTCAATACATTCCTCTTACTAATGATTTTTTTCCTCATCCATACTTTCATTGCGGCTGTTGTCATAGCTCTAAGCAGCTAAAACAGGGGTAGTATTCCTCTTTATCTTCCTCAGTGATTTGATGTCCTTCTTTGACACCAAGTTATTCAGCAAAGAAAGAATGGAATATGAGATTGATGTGGTCATAAATTATGAGTAATAGCTGTCAAATACTAGGTGTTATCTACATGCGACTGACCTTTTTGCTCAGTGCAACAATTACTTCATTCACATCTGTTCCTCAATATATTTTTTTTTCCTGCAGGCTTTGTCTTGCCTGTTGAATTTAGATGTGATACAAAGATGCTTCTGTCTTTACTGTTCATGGAAATACCTCTGGTTTTAACGTAACTGGCTTCATGACAAACCCTTTGGGTTTGTGGATGAATTCTGTTATTCAGGTTGGTATGTTGTTGTCTTGGCACAGTTTTGTCACCTTTTTAGGAAGAATGTTAATGGCCTGGTCTCACAGCCAAGGTGAAAATACACCACTGTTAGCATCTTGAAGTTTTATGTGAATGTACAGGAAGAACTTCCATCTGAGGAAACAAGGTGACCTGTCAGAACAGACATCTATTTGGTTTCAGTAACTGTTTTAGCAATGAATTTGTTAATGTAGGTTTTTTCCTCTTGGTGCCCGTGTGACAGCAGTTCTGGTGGTGTGGTTTTTTTTAGACAGGATGAGATTTGTTTAATTCTTAGGCATCCGCTTGCTGTTTTAAGTCTTTGCACAAATGGAGACGCTTTCAGTAACACTTCTACAGGTGACCAAGGTGAAAAGTGAGAAGTTCCAGAAAAGGATGGTCTCTCTATAGCCTCTGTCTGTTTTGACACAGAATATTTTTTCACCAGCAAATGCGAAGTTTCTTGATATAGTTGAGATCTTTGTCTTCCACTCAACTCATGTGGTAGTGGTCATCTTTTAAGAGAATTGACTGAGGCTTCAATTCTTTTGATCGGCTATATTGAAATCTTTAATGAAGGGGCCTATGGATCTCAGTCTCACACAAGCTAAGACAACCTATTTTTTTGTCAAAAAATACAGATCTCAAAGTATTAGATAATATTAATTTGGAATAATTTTGTAGTTGCCTTGTGTGATTCTGTTACTTGTTCAGCTGTAACTTGCTAAAGGCATGCTAGGAAGTGATCTTGCTCGTTTTGTTTAACATCAAGAGCTGAGATAGTAGCACTGCTTCTGAGTTGTTACTCCCTTTTATGAGCTGATTCAGTACAAACTAGGAAGGCTTTGTGTGTACCTGGGTAGGCTAACAGCAATGTTGTTTTGCTGTTCTCATGCAAGATTCTAATAACTTCCAGTAATACTGATCACTTTGACCCTTGCAGATTTTTTTCAGCAGGGATGCAATAGTGAGTATGTTGCTTGGTGCATGTTTATCCTTGTGATATTTCAAGACTGTAGTCATGCTTCTGATTCCTAGCTGATCAAAGGACAGGACGAAGTAATGCTGATGGAGTTCAGAGTCACAAGTTACTGTTACAACTATGATTCTTTCTTAATCCTCTGACTGTCCTCAGCTGGACAAAAGTGTAGGGGCAAGAAAAAGAGAAAATAACTTGCTTTAACTTTAAAAGCTGTTGGAATTTTTAAAACAACAAATAAAAACATAAAAACAACAACAACAAACACAAAGAAGAACACACACAAAAAGAAAAAAAAAAAATCAAACCAGCATCCCCAGAGTGAAGTCTAAGGTGGTTTTGGTGTGAAACTAATTAAGATCCAAAAAGAAATAGTTTCATGACTAGGATGCATGATACAGCTGGTAGCTATTCTGAAGTTGATTATTAGTATCTAAACCAGTGTAAAAGTACCCACATTGCATATGACTGATGTGCTGTCCAGTTTTATAGCACAGTGTTAACTGTTGTTAATGTGCCTCAGCCGTTAGATTATAGTAATTCACAATTTTAGATAACTAGTCATTAGAACTAGGGGGAATGGCCTCAAGTTGCACCAGGGGAGGTTCAGGTTGGAAATGACGAGACATTTCTTCTCAGAAAGAGCAGTCAGGTGTTGGGACGGGTTGCCCAGGGAGGTGGTGGAGTCACCGTCCCTGGGGGTGTTCAAGGAAGGTTGGATGTGGTGCTTAGAGACATGGTTTAGTGGGTGACATTGGTGGTAGGGGGATGGTTGGACCAGGTGATCTTGGAGGTGTTTTCCAACCTTAATGATTCTATGAATCTATAATATGCATTTCACTATAAGTTAGCGTGCTGAGACACATTTGTAGTGCCTCTATGCCTAAGTCATAGAATATCCAAGTTGGAAGGGACCCACGAGGATCAAGTTCACCTCCTGGGTCCCAAAGGACCACCCAAAATATCAGACCTTGTTTCTGAGAGCGTTGTCCAAATGCCAGATGTACTCTGGTGGGTTCAGTGCTGTGACCACTGCCTTGGGAAGCCTGTTCCAGTGCCCGACCAGCCTCTAGGTGCAGAACCTTTTCCTGATACCCAGCCTGAATTGACCCTGTTGCAGTTTCAAGCTGTTCCCTTGGGTCCTGAAAAGTTGTCCTGGTTGCTAGATAGTGTGCTTTCTATGGCTGAACAATATTCATGTATTGCTTTCACAATGTTCATGAATATTCCTGTCTTTTAGATGTACCAAATCCTTGACATTTCAGAAATGCTTAAATTAGTGTGTAATGACCCTTCTTAATCTCCTAATGCTTTTGCATAATATGTTTTTTTCTCTGACAATTTTAAAATTACATTAACAAATGATAACTAAACAAAGACATGGAGTTCAATGCAAACAAATTTATCCTGGTTTTAATAAGCAAAATGAGTTCTTAATGTGTTCACGCATATTAGAACTAGTCAGTACATACGTGCATGCACATACCCCTCTCAGTAGTTAGAAAAACTTGAAATAAAGCTAACAAAAATCCCCCTTGCTGAGCCAGAGCAAACATCCATTGAGCTTAATTACTCAAACATGTTAAATGTCCTGAATACTTCCTCCTGCTGCCCTGCCATCCTCTGGGCATTTTTGGTTCTACAGCCTTTATGCCTGACACAATTTCTGCTTTCTAAGCGCCCTTACATATTTTTTTTTTCTTGTGGTGGGGTTTCTTCCTTGAATCACTCTGACAAGGAGTACTACATCTCATCTGCTTGATGTGCAAAGGTGCTCTTTTTTCTTGAGCCTTTGCAATTTTTATTAGTTGAGTTGAATCTTTCCTCCTAGATGTTGTATTAGGATGTCCTCATTGTTCAAGGTTTTAGACCTACAGTTGTCTTTTCCAGAATACAGAATTCCAGCTTATTTATTTTTTTATTGTGTGAAACTTCTTTTGGTACATTTCATCATAGTGTGCCGCTCTTTGAACCTTTTCAGTTCTGCTGTTTTCCTGCCTTCTGAGATACATGAACACAAATGCAGATTAACCAATGGATTTGTGAAGCAGGATAATATTTTCTATGCTGTTCTGTAGTCCTTTCTTAATGTCAAGGGTCTAGCTAACGTTTTTTGAACAGAACACTTGTATGGATATTTTAAAAGAACCCTTAGTCTTGAGTCATATTCCAGCATTTAGTCAGTCCAGCATTTTATATGTGAATTAGCAGAATTCTCCCCTTCCCCCTACATCACATCAGCTATATCCCAGTTGTTTTATTTGCCAGTTTTATTGCCTGGTTACTTGGAGTTAGAAGATCCACCTGTACTTCTTCACAATCAGTCATCATCCTTGCTATCCTAAAAAACTTAATATTAAGGAACTTAGTCTGGGACACTTCATTGTTTCTTTTCCAGCTTGCTTATGAAAATATGAAATGGCACAGTTCTTGGTATGGCTTATCACAGAACTGCCTTTGTGATGTTTCACTTCTGGGAGAAGTGACCTATGTCAAGGTTCTATTTCTGTTTTAAAAATACATATATGAAAAAGCATTTAAGTATCTTGCAGTTGCTTGATGTTTTATTAAACTCAGTGAACTGATACCTTCTAGATTCATAAACTAAATATAGCTTGAAATGGTTATAAATTAGTACCTTATCTACGTTTTAGTTTTAGGATTAACAATGTGTAGCTTCCTAGATAAAATATGCTAATTTCTGCAGAATGAATTAGAAGAAAATAAAACTAACACAGCTGTTTTAGAGTAAGTGCTGACTCTTGCTCTGAATAGCCTTTTAGATACAAACATCTGCACAAAAAAAGAGTCAAATGTGATTTAGTTGAAGTTAGACAGAAGGAAAACCCCACTTTCATCTAATAATATATATTTTTATCTGAGGGAAGGAGAGTACACAGGAAAACTAGATTTGTACGAGACATAGCAAGTAAAAATTAATGACAAAAATATTTTTGAAGCTTAAATTTCTGTGGTTTATGTTATATTCTCTTGATGTTTTGCAGAAATCCTCTACTGGTTCCAAAAACGTATCAGTCAATTAAAAGACCTTTTGGTGGACTTGAAATGCTAAAAATCAAGCATTTAACGAAATGAGTTGTAGCTCTAATTTCTTAGTTACTGCTCCTACGACTTTGTTTTAAGTGAGAACAGTAGCAGGCAGAAGAACTGATGCAGAAGCAGAACTATTTTGCAGCTTCTGAGGATGTTGGGTAATGTTTTCAGTATGGAAGAGTCCTTCTGCTGTACATAACTGGGGCTTAATTGCTTTTAGCAATTAACAAATTGTCAACATTTCAGTGTGGGATTTCTTTTTATTTTTTAAAGAATACTGGTATGAAATAGGATGGATTTGAATAATAACAGTGAATGGGCTGGCGTTTCCATTTCTGCAAGTAAAACCTAAGAATGAATAGGAGTGAACTAGCTGAAGTTCCCTGTGTTTTCAGGCATGTGTAAAACTAGGTGTGTAATGCAGGATTACCAATGACCTTTCTAAATAAAAGCAGTATATAGAAAATATATCTAATGCATTAAGGTGTCAAAATTTAGGTCTCCTTTTTGCTTTTATAGTTAAAAGCTGGCTGAGTTTCATATTTGTTGAGAAGTTACCTTTAGCTTGCGGCTGAAGTGCAGCAGAAAAGTTTGTGTGCTTAATATACAAGTTTTTATTTTTAAATGCAATGATTTAAAAAAAAAAAAAAAGCAGATGATAACTGACGTGTTTTTTCAGTGATAGATACTGGTAGGAACGTAGCAGCCACAGCTTTGAGGAGGATATACCTAATTCTTCTTTTAGTAGTGAGCTCTCCCAAGAGATGAAAAAGCTTTGAAAATCAAAAAGCTGTATTTTAGCTGACTAGAATCATGCATCTTATCTGACTGTTAAAAAACAAATAGAGAAAATATATATTAAAATAAAAAAAAAATAGGGTTATATATAGCTTTTTCTGCTATTTTGTGTGGGAAATTCCTTTCTTCCAGTCAACCTAATGGCAACAAATTCTTAAAGAACAACAATAACAACAAACACCCAACTTCTTGCCCCTAGGAAATTGTTGCCTTTGCATGGTTGTTTACTTGATTTCTTCCTCTCCACATTTTCCCCCACTCTGCTTTCCTTCACAATGACTCCTAAGGGCTGGAAACCCTGCCAGCTCCCAGCAGGGTTTCTCTGTCTGCTGCACCCTATTTTTTTTTTAATGATCATGTCTAGTTTTCCCCTGAAGTTTTTCTTCAGTTTTCTCAACTCCCGTTTTGATGAGACTTCAGCGTGTTTAGTCAGAAAGCGGAGAGGCATGTATAAAGTATGCACTTTGCTTCTGTAAAATTTGGATAAATACTAGCCGACTAATTTATGTGAAAGATCTAATGTGTTTTTTTGATGGGTATTTGTGATATTGCTATTTCAGTGTTTTTATTCACTGCTTCAAGTATAAAATACCATGCAAAGAACAAATGTAACTCCATATCCCAAACTCACGAGATTGCATCAGTGAGTGAATTATCAGCAATAGCTTTCTATTCCTACCTCTTGAAAGCTGTCTTTCCTCCTAACCAATTTAATATTGTGAAACTGGGTATATGAGTCTTTTTACTGTAAATGTAATACACCTGTTATCCAGCTCCAAAAAATAACGTGTACAGTTTAGAATTTTATGTAGGTGCAAATGCCGTGTTTTTGTTCTCACAGTTGCAAAGACTGTTCATTGTTTTATCTTTTTGTCCTCTAACAGTTATTTAATATTCTTGGTTTTAACTTTGCAGCTTAGTCTTTTCTTTTTTTTCCATGATTATAGACAGTTGCAAGAGCAACAAAGGCAAAAAGAGCTGGAACGAGAGAGGCTGGATCGTGAACGAATGGAACGGGAGAGACTGGAGAGAGAAAGGCTAGAAAGGGAGAGACTTGAAAGAGAGCGCCTTGAACAGGAACAACTGGAGCGAGAACGGCAAGAAAGGGAACGGCAAGAGCGCCTAGAAAGGGAGAGACAGGAAAAGGAGAGGCAGGATCGAGAAAGACTTGAACGACTTGAACGGGAAAGGCAAGAAAGAGAACGGCAAGAGCAGTTGGAAAGGGAACAATTGGAATGGGAAAGAGAGAGAAGAATTTCAAATGCTGGTAAGAATTTCAAAACTGAGTGTGTTCAAGTACCATACTCTTCGTGTTTGGGTAATGGCGTGGGAGGCGACAAACAAGGGCAGTGAGTATAGCTGTGCAAGAGCAGTCAGTATATAACTTGTTTGGTGGAATTGCTTTCTTTCTTATGGCAAGAAGTCCAAGATGACTTTCCTGTCATAATTTTCCACTAGTGGTGAAATAGAACATAAAAATATTTGTTTGCTCCATTGCTTCACTTCCTGATTTCATGAAGAACTTGAATCGTATTGGGCACCTCCAGCATTGGTTAAAGTATGAGTTAAAATTTCTAAATATTTTGTTGTTGCTTACTCTATTAAACAAGATGTATTCTCATCAGATAATTTGACAAAACTAGCTTGAATATGTTTACGTAGAGGGTATGTATCTAAGTAAGGTGAAGTAATAGTGTGAGAAATGCCTTTCAGTATGAACTTTTGCTTCACTTATGATCGTAGTGAATTACAGTGAAAAGTATTATATGAATTTGTAGATAAGATAATACACTGCCTTTAGAAGTGTGTCCAGTGATGATTAGAAGCCCTTTCCCTTAGCTAATGTAATGAAACACTAGTCAAGCACTTCATCTTTTAGTAACAAACTCAATTTAAATAAGAAGTCATCTTGTGGTAAAAGTCAGAGTATGCTATGTAACAAACTAGTCACTTTAGAAAAGGGGATTTTATTGGTAGATTTATTCCAGCTACTTTGAAGTTCGTGATGGAGCTTATTCTAGGGAAGAGAGATAATGCTGCCTGTGTTAACAATTCTACTAATAAAATATTGTACCAAATGTTAAGATCACTACACTTGCTTGCAATTTGCAACAAAACAAGAAGATAAAAGCTGATAAGACTGATTAATCAACCCTGTATCTAACCATCTCACAGATGGGATTTGAGAAAACTTATCCTAGAACATATTTGTAAATTCAAATGTTGGCACAAAAATGGTTGGTAAAATTTAAGCAGCTGTTGATAATATATAAAACTTTCCTAACAGTATTTTCACTTGTGCCTAATCCTCTGGTACTAACTGTAGTCTACATTTATACATTTTGTTTGAATGCTGGTTTTGTTGCTTCATTAGCTCCCTTTTTCTCTTTCTCCTTTTTTTATCCTGCCTTTGCTGCTGCTTTCCATCTTCTGTCCAGCTCCATCTTTCGACAACTCCCCGTATAGCACTCCACTTCCTGAATACTCCAGTTGCCAGCCTCCTTCAGCACCTCCTCCATCATATGCAAAAGCAGTCTCAGCACCAATGTCAGAGTCCACATCGGAGTATGCTGTAGTGACTTCTGCACCACCGACTTCCACTCCCCCTACACCGCCTCTAAGGCACTCTGCATCACGTTTTGCTACATCTTTAGGCTCAGCTTTCCACCCTGTTCTTCCCCATTATGCTACGGTTCCTCGTCCACTGAACAAAAGTTCTCGGCCCCCTTCTCCTGTGAATGCCCCAGCGACGTTGCCTCCAAATACAAAGCCTGTTGCTTGGTCTGCGCCCAGTTTTGCTCCCCTTCCCCCATCACCTCCAGTAATGATAAGCAGTCCACCAGGCAAAGCTACTGGTCCAAGACCTGTCCTCCCAGTGTCAGCTTCTAATCCAGCGACCCAAATGCCTACATCTCCCACAGCTCCTAATGGGCTTTCTGAAAATGTGACTTATCCAGTTCCTTCGCCTACCTCAGGTCCAACTCCACCTCCGCCACCTCCTCCCCCACCACTGCCTTCCTTTCCACCTCTGTCACTCTCTGGACCTCAAGCTTCTCCTTCTCCAAACTCCCCTAATGCCTCGACTCCCTCATCCAAGCCTAGTGTTCTCCCTTCTCCCTCTGCAGCTACCCCTGCCTCTGTTGAGAACTCTCTAAACTCTGTGCTGGGAGACTCCTCTGCTTCTGAGCCAGTCTTGCAGGCAGCCTCTCAGCCGATTGAACCTACGACCCAGCAGGGTAAGGCTTTCTGTTATTGCTACTAATTCACTAATCAGTAATGCAGTCAAAAACAATTTGTATCAAAGCCCTTAACTGCTCCGAAGAATTAACAAAACGCTTCAAAAGTTGCAGTGATCTTAATACCACAACGAAATACCATCTGGAAACTGGTAAGGGAGAAGAGCCAGAGTTCTGTGGTCTGTCATAAGTAAAATTCTGGTTTCTTAAGCTCTCATCTGTTGAGAACAGAGCTTGTCAAATACTTGCTTGGTAAATCTTGCACTGTTAGTTTATTGGGACCATTGCATTAATAGGCAGCATCGTTAGTTTCCTAATGGCAGGTGAAGCAGGAGTACGTGTATGTGGCTTTAGACATATGACCTTAAGTAAGGAATAATTTGAACCACTTTGATACTCACAAAGTAGCTTAAAATTTAGAAGGTGGTGCATAACAATTACAGCATTTCTTTCTGGACAGTGTTCATTTTGAGGTGTGTGCTGTATGCGCACGCACGTAAGGCGATTGATTGGTCTTTCTGTGGTGTTCTACCAGAATAGATTAAAAAGTTTCAGTATAAAAAAAAAAAAGACAAAGTTAGTTTAAGCAGATGACAGTCTTAACGGACACTCTACCAATGTGATATAAATGTGTTTCACATGGATGTAAATGTCTTTGTTAACCTGAATCCTGTTTTATAGTGACTTAATAGATTTAGGTCTTATGTATATAAGACTGCAGTAGCTTAGCTAAGGGTTTTGGGTAGAGGGGATCCAGGGGGATAAGTAGAATGTAGCTTCATCACACAAGCCATGCAGAGTAGATCCTATTTATACATGTGTTGCATTAAGTTGTGAGCTACTCTGTGGTTGAGTAGAAATAGGATGAGTGGTCTTGTTTTTTTTATGGAATAAAAGCATGCATTTCGATGGTGAGTAATCACTAGAGAGTTTAAAATGCTTCTAAACTTACTCAAGGGTTAGCATGATAGGAAACCAGGGAGGCTTTCGAATGAAATTCCTGCCTTTAGAGATGGCTTAAGGTGGTTGCTGACTTCCACTAGCTTATATCAGTTCTGTAGTCAAGCAAGGGAATAGAGTTGATGTGTGGGGCTGTTTTCTTAATCACAATTCCTGAAATTGTTCCTATAATATAAACACTTCAGCAGCTGCATTAAACATCCGAATATTCTTTCTTTAAAACAAACTTTGTACTGCATATCTGTACTGTAAAAGATTAAAGGAATCCATAAATAAATGGAAGAGCTTGTCCTCGTCAGGTTGAAATGTCAGTCTTCTAACTCACTAATTAGTGTTTGTGTGTAATTATTAAAGTTAATTCCTGTGATGTTTTTTGGAGGAAAGACTTATTCAGGCTTATAAATTGGTGTTGGAACTCGAACACTTGCAGGGTGCAGATGCTTGGGTGGTGTGTTAAATGCTCATAGATACAATGAGGAGTCACTTTTTACTTAGCACCATTTTGATAAGTAATTTTTTTCTTCTGCAGTTTGATACTTGTACATTACTTGACTCTAAAAGCTTTGCTTGCTTCCCTTCTGAAGGTTCTTGGCTGCAACACAAAACCGAACTGGAGGGTTATTGTATTTAAATGGCTCTGAAATTCTGGTCTCTTACAGCGTACTATATAATACTTTTAGTGCATTTAATAAGAATGTTCTCCCCTGCTGAAACTTGGAGTGTTCTCTTGCCTACAGAAAGGACGCTTACCGGTATTAACTTCTCATACACAGAGAAAATGAACCTGTGTTTCGAGAGAGAATAAGGCCTTTCCTTTCAAAATCCTTAATATTGTCCTTTTTTTCTTTTTGATACTAGGTGTTGTCCAAGGACCACCTGCACCTCCTCCCCCACCCCCGTTGCCCCCTGGCCCAGCTCAGTCTTCGGCAGCAGCCCCACCTCCTCCAGGCCCACCACCACCACCTCCACTTCCACCTTCAGGGCCTCCGCCGCCACCACCACCTCCTCCTCTTCCTAGCCAAGTACCTGCTGTTCCCCTCCCACCTCCTGCTCCCCCCCTTCCTGCCTCTGGATTTTCTGTTGGATTTATGTCTGAAGAAAATCGCCCTCTAACTGGACTAGCAGCTGCACTTGCTGGAGCCAAACTTAGGAAAGTGTCACGGGTAAATGCAACTATTGTTTTTTTTTCTGATTTCTGTTTCTAAATTCTGTGTTCCTGAACTGACTGTAGTTTTTGTTTCAGATTAATAGCCCTGTAAAATACATTTTGGATAGGCATAATTCGTTATTTAAAAAGTTACAGGTGGTGCTGCTACAGTCTTTATACAATTGTTTCTTTCTACTATGTGAGCTTTGCTTATTTCATTGTCAACTATAACTGTTTGCATGTACACTGTTACTTTGTGTATTGCAAAGGGTGAAGACTCCTCCAGTTCAAGTGGAGGAGGAGGCTCTGCTCCATCTAAAACAGACAGTGGCCGTGGAAATGGGCCACTTCCCCTGGGAGGCAGTGGCTTGATGGAAGAAATGAGTGCCCTGCTGGCCAGGAGGTAAGTGGCTGTTTCTGTGCTGTAGCTGCTCTTAGAGGTAAGATTCTTGGTGTCTGTTTTCAGCTGGCTAAGGATCAAACAAACATCTGCTTGCTCATGTGGTTGCTTTGTGAAGTTGATAACATTTTGTGAATAGCCATTTTTACTTGAGTATAATCGAGTACTTTTCTTCTGTGTAATTCTTTGTGCAGCGGTAGGGAATATAAACTTCAAAAGGATAAGGAATCCCAAAATCATTTGGAAAAGAGGGCTTTGTCAATGAAAGCATTCTGAAAGTACTTTAACACTTATATTTAGTTATCTAGATAACAAGCTGTATGTATCCTTAATTATAGTGAACAGCAGTCTTTCATCTTAAAGCCATGATGATCTTGGTAACTTTTGTTTCTGCTTATAGGAGAAGAATTGCTGAAAAGGGATCAACAGAACCAGACCAGAAAGAAGACAAGACCGTGAGTTGAGAAATTTTATCTACGTCAAGTTACTTGATGCTTGAAAAAGATTCTAATGATGTCATGGAAATTATTTATACTTTACCATACTTATATACATATCTTCTATTTTGTGAAGGTTATATTGTTTGTTCACTTACTGCATAAAATTGAGCAGAACTATTAAGTCTCTGTTTTTTAAAAAAAAAAAAAAGAATTAAATATTTGAACAGTTGAGATTCATTTACTAGGTTCACAAGAGTCAAAGGTGTGTTTTTTCTCTCTGCCCCTCACCCCTGTCTTTATTCTTCCTTCCTTTCTCTTCCCTGTTAATCAGGAAGAATCAGAGTCTTCAACTTCTAAGGCATCTTCAACAAGCACACCTGGTAAGTAGCATAGGTTTGTGAACTCTGACTCTAATGCTAAAATTTAATGATGAATCTCAATAAGCTGTGTTAAATTTTGGAGTCTGGCTCTTAGTCCTTGATTACAACCTGACATTTTACTGTAGAATGGTTCTGGGTTCAGAAATGTTTCAGAAGGCAGCAGATAAAAACATCTACTGAAGCACTATACCAAATGCACTGTCCTCTTGTGTCGAACCTGTGGAGCTGATGCATGGAAACAGCTGACAGCGAATGTGAAAGCAAGCTGTCTTTGTCATTACAGGACACGAGCTGTTGCAGTAGTTTCTTTCCTTCAAGTCAGGCATAGAAAACTGTCGGTCAGATGTAAACGGTTACCACTTAGCTCAGTAAGGATTCGCTTGTGTAAATGTCTCTTCTAAATCAGTAGAAGTGCGCAGTGCAGAAATTCTTTAAGCATTAATTCCTCTGCTGATGTATGACTGTGGCGGAGTTAGGAGCTGTGTAGTATGCACTTCTGCTGCAGTCAGTAAGGAAAGCTTTTGTATCACCAGTTCTGTAGTCGATCAGTGTGTATTATCAGCATGCATATGTATTCATACTGTAAATACTTGTATTACAAAACTTGGCTGACACTTAGGACTGTTTTTTTCTTGTACTTCAGTAATACCTTCCTGAATGTTAGCTTCCTAGGCCCCCTCTTACCCTGTGCATAGCGGGGACAATGTGCAGTTTGTCATCCCAAGAGATGCTGCTTCCCCTCTGGAAGCAGAGAGGAAAAAGAAAAATGGCTGGGTAATGAACACACTAATGTTCAGTATGTTTTAGCTTTCTCTGATTGCTTTCCCATGTGTGTGTTTCTTCACTAGATGATTCAGCCACTTGAAGTTTTGCAGGTCTTACTGTTGAAAGCCATTGCTGTAGGGCAATCAAGTTCTGGGTAAACACTAGCTGTGGGATAAAAAGAAACAGGGAGCTAGGTGTGTCTTAATGGAAATAATGGAAAAGCTGTTACTATTGAGATAAAGCAGGTCATTTAAAGAAATTGGATTGCAAGGCAATAAATGACTTATCGTTTTCCATCCTTTTTTTCTTCAGAGTTTGCTTTGTTCTATTAACATGGAGATGATGCTAGCATTGGGTAAATGTCTGCTTTTTGGGATGCTTCTCCTAATAATATAGGACAAAAAGAGGGAAATCAAGAACAGTGGAAAGAAATAAAGTAGTTCCTTTGGTTGGTGGTTGTGATGAGAAGCCTCTTTGAACTTAAATGTCAAATGCACCTGGAGATTAGTCTTTCATTAGAAGAGAGATTCCACCTCATTTCTTGATGATGTAAAATGTTTTGATAATGCTGTGCATCATCATTGGAGCATGTCTTTAAGATGTTTAAGAGGAATATTTGGCATATTAAGTAGAGGCCAGGTCAAAAATTCAAAAAATTATTGCAATAATGTACTACAGTGCAAGTATAATAAGCAGGCGGTTTTCAAATGTGCTATTTTAGGGGCCTAGAAAAAACTTAAGCTATGTGTATAGGTGGTGTTACTAGACAAGGATGAAATGCAGAAACTTTCAGTGAGATACTCAGGAATAAGGATCCTAAATAGTTAGGGAGAAATACATCTACCTTTTGGAACAACAGATGTATTGTTACTATCATAAATTTAAATTTGATGACTTTGCCATCTGTCTGTCCCCATTCCCTCGCATCAAAGTATTTGTCATGCTACAGAAGCATTCTGTCCTCAGGAGAGGAGCCTTTGGAGAAAGGGTTGAACTACACAGTTGGGGATTGGTGAGGGGACGAGAACATCATGGTGGCAAGTGTGGTGGTAAAGGTTACCTTTCCAGAGGAACCAGTTCTCTGAAGTGATGATATTCCAAGAATGGAAAAACCTACCTACATGGCTGCCAAAAAGTAGGAATTTAGTTAAGAGTAATATGTGTAAGGAAGGAAAAGTGTTTTCCTTGCTTGTTTGACTTGAGAAGGACAGGTGGAAACATCAGGGCTGTCAAGTGAGGAGTTGAATTATTACAATTATTATTAAAATACTGAATCTGATGTATAATAATACCAAAATGAGGATGAATCTTTTCTTAGCCCTGTATGAGGCAGTCCGAGTGGTGTTCTTTTTTGAATTCTGTGTTGCTGAATGAGAAATGATGATTTGTGAGCTGTGGTGTTTCTTAGAGGCCCTACGTAGCATTGCTTTCTATAGATAGACATCTGATAGTTTTATAAGAAGTATGCTGAGCAATCTGAGTGGTGGATCTGTCGTGACAAAGCTTCTAGTGTTGTTTTGAGCAGGCTGCTAAAATATTAAACAATTAGTCTTTGTTCAGTTACAGGATATCAATGCTTGGTCTAGTTGTGTAACTATGTATAATTGCCATTAATAATATGATTCAAATTGTTATGCAGGGACTAGCTAGCATTTACGTCTTACTTCGATGTTAAGTTTACCCTTTCTATGTGCTGTGAACTACCAGTGTTCCAGATTCTTTGTCAGGAGGAGTATGATGTTGAAAGGGGAGACGTTTCTTCTGGTCTCCTTGAGTTTATTTTTATTTCAGCTCTGTTAAGAAGCTATGCACTTTCTCTCCTCTTGTGCTTACAAGGAGAGCTATGGCACGATTGCGTAGACCTGTTAAGTCCTATGCAAATGGCGTATTCCTTTTAGGGGAAGAAACACACAGTTACATAAAGTTAAATAAAATGTAACTTAAAACATGTTAGGTAATATAAACAAAGCAAGCTCAAAAACGTAGAATAGACAACAATAGATAAAGTTCAACAAGGCCAAGTGCCGGGTCCTGCACCTGGGGCGCAACAACCCCAAGCAGAGCTACAGGCTGGGAGATGAGTGGCTGGAAAGCTGCCTGGCCGAGAAGGACCTGGGAGTATTGGTTGATAGTCGGCTGAATATGAGCCAGCAGTGTGCCCAGGTGGCCAAGAAGGCCAACGGCATCCTGGCCTGTATAAGAAGCAGCATGGCCAGCAGGTCTAGGGAAGTGATTGTGCCCCTGTACTCGGCTCTGGTGAGGCCGCACCTCGAGTACTGTGTTCAGTTTTGGGCCCCTCACTACAAGAAGGACATGGACGTGCTCGAGCGAGTCCAGAGAAGGGCAACGAAGCTGGTGAGGGGTCTGGAGAACAAGTCTTACGAGGAGCGGCTGAGGGAGCTGGGCTTGTTCAGCCTGGAGAAGAGGAGGCTCAGGGGCGACCTTATCGCTCTCTACAGTTACCTTAAAGGAGGCTGTAAAGAGGTGGGGGTTGGTCTGTTCTCCTACGTGCCTGGTGACAGGACGAGGGGGAATGGGCGAAAGTTGCGACAGGGGAGTTTTAGGTTGGATGTTAGGAAGTACTTCTTTACCGAAAGGGTTATTAAGCATTGGAACGGGCTGCCCAGGGAGGTGGTGGAGTCACCATCCCTGGAGGTCTTTAAAAGACGTTTAGATGTAGAGCTTAGCGATATGGTTTAGTGGAGTACTTAGTGTTAGGTCGGAGGTTGGACTCAATGATCTTGAGGTCTCTTCCAACCTAGAAATCTGTGATACTGTGATACTGTGACAACAGACGTGAAACCTGAATAATTTTGCTGTTTCAGCTATATAGTAATTATGGTGGTTGAGCAAGCTGCAGCCATGGCAAAAAAATTCTCAGATGATTTTGCAAATACAGCTAAAAATTCCAAGACTGGACAAATCCGGAAGCCTCGTATAGTAAAGTAATAAAGCTTGAGACCTATTACTAGCATTGGCAATGTGTAATTAACTGGGTCAGAGACGACTACGCTAGTAGACTTCTGCGGTTCAGATATTCTTCTAATTTTGCTGAATGCTGGAGAGCTTCCTGATTAGTGTGAGGTTCAGAAGAACGTTTCAGCTTGCCCAGCGTAGCAGAGTTGAACAGTACAAAATAATGGGAACAAAACAGCAATTAAAAACAAAACAAAACCAACCCTCAGCCAAACCAGAAATAAAGACTTAAAAGATCACAGATATGTTAAAAACCTAAGTAACAATAGCAAGCAAGTAATAACAATTAACAGTATAGAAATAATGTTTTCATTTGTACAGATTGTAAGGAATGAAAATCTGACCAATATGGAATGAAACTATCGTAGTGATAGTTATGTCATGAGGAAGGGCTAGGTAAGACCACTAAAGGAAATAGTCTCATTCGCCATACAATAACAAACAATAGTCCTTAGCTGAAATGTTTGCTTGTTTTTGTTTGTTATTTTTTATTTCTGTCTGTTGTTGACAAAGATTGCTGTAATAAACTCAGGATAGTGAGTGTGTCAAAGTTGCTTGGAGAGGATTCTAAACAGAACTAAAAACAGGCTCTGTAATGGAAAACGAAGCATGAGATTATATAAAAAATAGGTGTGGTTTTTTTTTTTTACAACTTGAATCAAATTACTGTCTGTGGACTAGGCCCAGAAGTCCTCTTCTGCAACATATAATAAAGTGCTTGACCTTCAGTGTACAAGCTGTCTAGGCAATAGCAGAGTTACCCAGTAAAACTTTGTCCTGTATCATGCTGTGGTAAGTAAACTACTACTTTTCCGGATCCAAGTGCAAAACGTACCTTTAGTTTTGAGTCTGTTGTTTTGAAAGAGGTAATTATGCATTGCAATGTTAGAAGCATCCCAAAAAGGGACACAACTTTGGAAAATAAATACATTGTTGAAAGGTATTCTAGTTGTGTGACGTTTTCTCATTCCTGCTGTTGCTTCATTGAAATTAACACTGAATTATTTTTATGTAATTTGTTAACAGGTTAGGGAAACTCCTTTAGTTTAAAAACATACTCCCCCAGTATCTGAAGCTGACTGTTCAGTTATGGTTCCAGAATTCCATGTTTCACAACTAAAGCAATAAAATACATAAAGCAAGGCAGAGCTTTTCCCACCTGGTTTAAGACGTGCACTAGATGACCCTGCTTGGCAGGGAGGTTGGACCCAGATGATCTCCAGAGGTCCCTTCTAACCTCAACCATTCCGTGATTCTGTGAAGAATCAAATGGCATTTGCAATGTCTAGATTTAAAGTGAAGCTCAAAGATGCTATCACAATGTGAATGGTTGCATGACTAAAAATAAGACGAATATAACAGGAGGTAGCTTAATATTAAAGAACTAATGCAATGTAGTTTAAAAAAGGAAAATGGCTGACTTAAGTTGCTAGGTACTTAAGCTTCTTCACATAATTATACAACAAATGGAAGACAATAGTTTTTATTTTTTCTGTGTTTGACAGAACTAACAAGAAAGCCTTGGGAAAGAACAAATACAGTGAATGGAAGCAAGTCGCCTGTTATATCCAGGTACTCCATTTTGTACCAGTAGCTATCTTTTTCTATAAGTTTGCTGTTGTTGCTCATGCTGCTAAAGATATTTGACTAAAATAGCAAAAATAATACAAAGCAAAATTTTGGGGTTTAAAAGTCCTGCTATGAAACTGCTTTTGGCAATTTTAATTAAGAATAAAGTGTTGCTTTTGAAGAATGGTGAAAAGTGAAATTTTCATGGTAAAAGTAAAGCAAAAAGATTACTTAATAATTGTTGGCATATAAC
Source organism: Anser cygnoides (assembly GCF_040182565.1). Classification (NCBI taxonomy): domain Eukaryota; kingdom Metazoa; phylum Chordata; class Aves; order Anseriformes; family Anatidae; genus Anser; species Anser cygnoides. Next base: position 24,635,708 of record NC_089875.1, on the reverse strand, counting down.
TTCAATAATCGTGGTATATATTTGCTTACAGAAAGGGTTAATTCTTTCTATTTCCTTATATTTTTAAGTCTGAAATTTCCTGCAGGGGAGACCAAGTTCAGTGCTATCATTCATATATTCAGTAATAAATCTACTGAATAGCTTTTCTCCTTTCTATTTCTGTGCTAATTATAGAACCTATATCTTGATATTTAAGCATCTTGGTGAGGTTTGGTTCAGTGACAGTTTTCAGTAGTTGCCTCATAACAATCTGAAGAAACATCCTAAAGAGTTATGGAGTATTATGCATACTTCACTGCACTGACTGGTTGTTGGTAACTTGTCAACTGGAATTCCTGTTGGCACTGGGCATTATGGTAGGCATTTCAGTAATAAAATTACGTTAAGTAGGCTTGTAGCTCATTTTAGTTTTCATGTGTATTCTGGATACAGAGGTTAAAAGGTTCTGACCTGTGATAATCTGAAAAAGTTACCTGAATTTCTTAAAAGACAACAGAAGAATGTGTTAAACCTGAGAATGTTCTATTTGAAATTACTTCAATTCTCATTAAAATTCTGGCATGTTGGAAACAGCTATACAAGATCTGTTGATTTGGGAAGAAAATAATTCTCTCTAAATGGCATTACTTGTCGTTGAGGTTGCCATTGGGGTCTCATCAGTTCTAAAATTAAGTACTAAACACTATCAGACTATCAGTATCTGTGTCTTAATTCCAGAAATTACTAAGTCCGGTAACTTAAAATCTCTCCAGCCTTGATTCTGGTTGCTTGTATTGTGGATCTCTTTTCATTTGTTCATTTGTTTTTTGTTTTGTTTGGTTTTGCTCTGTCAAAAAAAAAAAAGTAACATTGGTGGTGATGTCCTCCCTGTTCTACTGCCAGTGTAACAAAATACTGCTTCACAAACTTTGCCTTGATTTCTTCTTCCTACACCTACCTGGTAGATCTTACGTGCTTTAACAGAGATCTCTTGTTTTCAAGCAGGTTAAGGTATAAATACATGATATTGAGGGGGAACTTGTCACAGAAATATTTTTTTTAAGGAATCCTAAAGAGATTTAGAGCATTTTAGATTTGATTATTTGAGGTGTTTGCTGACCTGACCATTTGGGTATAGATTCTCCTATTCTCAGCCTATTTCACTGATCTTATTTCTACTGGTTAAATTCAGAGTTTACTGTAGTATGTTTAAAAAAGGATTTTTGACCTAGAAAGAATTACAGATGTTTTGAGACTTCTCTTGAGATGTGTTAAGAAAATCTATTCATCAAGCTTTTTTTCGTTGTCATCCAATGGAAAATGCTGATAGACTGCTAATTCAGACTAATTAGAGCCTCAGTGAGTGTATGCTCTATAAGGACTTAAATAAGGAATTCTTTGTTTAATCAAATATCAGTATTCTATTCTAGTGCTGTCATAACCTCCTGGAAGGTTCCATAGCATATATTGTAAAAACTGCAGATAAAGTTTTCCAAGCACTGTTTATGGTTTACCATACCAGGATGAGGAATATTTCATGGACTGAGAAAGGAAAGGTATTCATAGAAGGCTCTCTTAAATATCCTTGAATTTTTCTAAATTCTCTGAAGTTGACAACTCTGTCTACAAGCAGATTGTTAAGGTTTGAGTGAGTTAGTCAAAGGGTGCTGCTACTTGAAACACTAATACCATGTTTGCCAGAAAGGGGTTATCTTTCACCTGTTAAGCCTAGAAAACCTGCTCCTGACCTATACAGAGTGAACGTGCTCATTTATGGGGATTAAATAAAGCGTGCTTAAGAAAATGGCAAGTAAGCAATATTTTCTCTTGAGAGCTTCCAAGGAACTAGACAAAGGATTTGTTATTCAGAATGAATGTTTAAAATCAATACTATCCTATTTAAAATAAACCCTTTTTTTCTAGCGCAGATTTTTAAGTATTGAACTACATGTTTTTCATATTTCCTGATATGTTCAAAATAGAACTCTTGGAACACAATCAGTGAGGCTCCATTGTATTTAAGGTTTTAAAACTGAACATTAAGGTCTATTATAGCTCGTTAAGGTAGTGTTTCTCCCCTACTCATAGACGGGAATCTCCATGGAAAAACCTGCTTGTTTCTGAAAACAGGCTCTATGATTCACTAAACAGGTATTATCCTGTTAGGATTTGAGACTTCTTAATGATTAAAATCTTTCTTACTTTCTTACTTTTTTTTTTTTTTTTTTTTACCAATTCAAGGGTGGACTTTTTCTACATAGATTGGTAATCACCACATGCATGATCAGGTTCCTCTTTGTATTTCATTTGTCCAGTTAAGCGCGTTTTTGGATGGTTCTGAAGGCAAATTGAGGTGGTTTAAGAACCAGCTTTGAATTAAAAATAAATACTAGATTTCTGTTAATCACCACCTGCAAAGTTAGAAATTCTTGTTGGATATGCCATGATTTAGTAAACCTTCTGCATTGTCCTGAGAAATTTTTCACAAACGTAAGAAATATACAGGAATAGCAGGTAATTTTCCAAGTGAATTTTCATGTCTTGCTGCCACAGGTTAAGTAAAGATAAATAGATTTTGCCTGACATAAGCATATGAAAGAATAAAGGAATCATTAAACATAAATTAATGTTTCAATTGGGAGAATATTCACAAATTTAAAAATAACTGTCTATTTTAAACTGTAGTTTCTGTAGTGGTACAAAAATTTTGCACAAAATACTGACATTTAAAGCTCTTTGGGTTTTAAGAGCTTTCTGCAGTTAAACTTCTTAGAGCTTTGAATTTTTTTTGAACACTGAATTATTGAATCAAATTCCACTTTCATTTTTCATCAAAGCACTCACTGTGGTGAATACTTCATATTTTGTATAAGAAGTTCCCCTTTGAGATACTTATCTTTGGTGGTGTATTCTGCATGTTGGCATGAATAAAATCTTTATCTTGCATGTTTGTTTTAAGGTGCTTTAGGGATTACGAAGGTTGCCTCACTGTCCTGCCAGGCAATGCTATGAAAAACCACACGGGAGTGCTCTGTAGCCATTTTAGGACTAATGGTTGGGATGTTTTATTTGCTAATTTTCAGTGGCTAATGTCTGTCTTAATGGCAACTGCATTCACCATGAATCTTTTCTCTGAGCAAACTGGAGAAGGAAAAGGATAATTTGGGTAGAGGGGAAGCTAGACTTGACTGAGATAAGTAATTATCTAGTTTACAAGTTAAGGTCTTTCATATTCGATTGAATGAAGAAGTTCTTGCAGGACTTCTTAGAAAAAAATTGGATGCATTCCTACACTTGAGTGGTCAAGTTTTTAAGAAGGCTTTCCTGTTATACCTCTAGACAGGTTTATTTCCCTAGTAGGAATATGTGGCATAAGATTGGCAGAGCTACCTTTTTATTGTAAAGATTTTGAGCAAAATGAGCAGCAGTCTGTTTGTGGAGATACGTTCTTTAAAGTATAAGTAATTTTATTAAAATACTCAAATATGTTCTTTGAATTCTTTTAATAAAACACGCAGTAGATCCCTGTTATCTCTTGTCAGGAATAGCTTTGGGGAGGAAACTGATTTTTTTTATATTTCAGTTTAGTTTGTTAAATGCTATAATGCCCTAGTATATGGGAACAAAGACACTTAATGATCAGAAACAATATATGGAGAATCTGAAAAACTCACGCTGTTCTGCTTGGAGTCAGTCTGTGTTTGCGCTTTCAGGTATAAACTGCAAAAGTAGCATTCTAAACGTCAGATATGTGAAGCAGCAGCATTTGCCAAAGTTCCCATCTTGATTTTTATTTTGAGCAAGGAATTCTTGCACTGTCAGTATCTAAAGATTTTTGTAAAAGATCCCAAACTGTGGTTTGTCTTCATAGCATTAGCACACACCGTCGATCTTCTGATGGCTACAAGGTGAATTCTGTTTTCCAGGTGCTTCTACAATAAAGTTATTTAATATTTCTTACTCTGTCTTAATCCATGGATCGTGTATTTCATTTCAGTGTGTTTCAAGTCCAGTAATGTTAGCAGTGTCTCTTTTGGAACTCGTTTAACAGTATTCTGATCCCATGTGAAGAACAGAGCTGGTGGTGTAACAGAGAATGTTCCTGCACCTATCCGCTTGATGCGAAGTCCATCAGCAAAGGGACAGTTAAACACTGCTTTTGCTGACTCTGTTTTGCATGGCTAATTATTGGCAGTTTTTTCCTACATGGGTGCAACAGGACTTCACATAAGTAACTTATCAGTGCACAGAATTAGTCATGAAGCTTTAAAAACACAAGTGTTAAGAGGTTTCTACCACTTGCACCAGAGTTCTTGCCTTCCAAAAAAAAGAAAAAAAGGATTTATAAATTTAAAATGCTGTCACCAGATTACTTCGTAGCTATGAATTTGTATTAGAATGGTGCCAATGCGATAAATGTTTCTGTATATAGGTTGTGTGGAAAAAAATTGCAACTCGTGTCACATGCTATGTCTGTTTTTCGCACTGTGAACCAACAAGAGGTGAAAGTATGGAGAGTACAAACCTGAGGAAGTTTCTGTAGTATCAAAATGACAATTGAGTGTGCATCCCCTTTTCTGTTCAGAGTTGCACTTGGAGTGTTTTTCTTCTGTTAGCAAATAAGAAAATAGTCTGTCAAATTTTAAGTCATGAAGACCATCAGTATTGAGGCTCATTCTGCTATTATTGAAAAGCCAGAGTGTAATCAAACTATTTCTTCATGGATAAACTACTATCTTGTAAGGGGAGATGAGTGAGACCTGAAAGTACTGGTTTTGTTTAAAAAATAAGTATATTATAGGGGTTCTTTTTTTTTTCTGAGTGAGAGCACAGCTTGTTCGTGCTAGATAAATAATTTTCCATTTATCTAGGCATTTTTAAAGCAATGGATACATTACTTTGTGTCCCTCATGTACTGAAATAAGATACTGTGTATGGGAAACAAAGTAAGAAGCATAACTGTACCTTTCCTGCTGGCTTATTTTTTTCCTGTGCCTGGTCACCTTCCAGCTTAACAAAAAAAGGTTGTACCTTCAAGTAACAAATCTTGAAAAATGCAGTGTTTAATTAATTCCTCCTATGTAAGAATTTGTAAGTGAGAAACTGAATGTAAGCCAGGCTTTTTTGTTCAGTGATACCACATACACAGACGGTGAAATAGGACCCAGTTTTTTTATACCATTACCCTACCCTTAAAGTCCACATTCTACTGTTAGCATCTAGCTTCTCTCTCTGCTTATAGCTGCGCATATGGAAGGCCCTTTGGAAGTGTAGTTAAGTACATGAGTCTGAAAGTTGCACGTTGTATAAACAGGGGATCAGAAAAAGGGAAAAAAAATGTGGTTGAAAAACCTCTTATTTTGGAACCTGTTTTAAGAATGCAGGATAATCTTTGTAGGCAAATTTTCGATGTCTTAGGAGAGTAACCAAACATCAGAACCAAAACATCAGAACTTCCTCCCAAATATTATATGATAAAACTTGCTGCCATTACAGTATCTTTGTTTTCAGTAGCTTTAGAATGCATGGAATAATATAGGTTGGAAGGGACCTCTGGAAGCTGTCTATTCCAGATGCCTTCTCAAAGCAGGAATTAGATAAGGTTATTCACTCTTGCCCTGCTGAATCCTCAAAGTCTTCAAGGGTAATGCCACACACCACATGCTTTTAGGTTGCAGTATCAACATGCACTCATTAAGAGGGAGTGCTTCTTTCAGAGAGCCTTTTCTGAGATAAGTAGTTTCAAAGGGGAAAAGGAAAAGTATTTGGCATTCAAAGGAGATCAGTTTTTCACGAACACTCTAAAAACATCGGAAACCACTGACAATGAAATATGTCTGCCAGTTGAATTGTTCTTGTTTTGAACTAATAACTTATTCCTATGGTAATTAATATTTCCAGTGCGTGGAAAACGTTCTTGGTTGTTGGTTTCCATTCTGTGTGGTATTTTGGGTCTAATTTTTTTCAGATTTTCCTTTCATTCATATTTTTAATATTGTTTTGATAGATGAATATTAGCAAGTTTGACGGAGAAGTATTATGTATGTTGTAATAATGAATGACCAGTAACTTACTGATTTGTTTTTGTACTGCAGACCAAAATCTACACCAACGGGGCAACCCAGTGCCAATGGAGTACAGTCAGAAGGTCTAGATTATGACAGATTGAAGCAGGTACATATATGTTGCTTTGTACAGAAAACTTGGCTATTGGGACCTGAAGCTCTCAAATACCAGTTTTGAACTGTTTTCTTAATTAGTTCCAAACTTCAGTAATTATTTAATTATTAGTAGTTACTTTTCCCCAAACTTATTTCAGTATTCTTAGGAGCTATAATTGTACGATGCCTGCTTACAGAGCCCCATTACTTTTTCCCAGATGCTTGTTCCTGCTTTTGCATTACACAGAATACACAAGATGGTGTTGATACTATAGATGGAACTGGTAAAATCAGTTTGCTTAGAAAACCTTTCTTTCCCCTCTCCTCTCTCCCAAAACAAAGACTGCTCTGCCTACCAAAGTATAACCTTTTTTATATCAGAGATGAGCACTTGTGGTCATGAGCTTGGTGATGAAACAGCATCCAGTGGTATCCCCCTTTCTGGCTATCTGTGGAAATGAGCCTTGTGTGAAGAAGGAAGCTTCCTGTTAGATTAGCAAAACATGTTACAGGATGCTTTGGAAAACTTTTATAACAGTTACCTGTACATGACAATTATTTGGCAAGCATACCATAATCTGAGCAACAAAGACCTCAGCGACAGATCTGTCACTTGTGTCAAGGCAGGAGATACCAGTTAACAGTATTTCTAATATTTAGACGAAGACCTCCCATGCTAGAAGGAAGGGAGTTCCTCATAGGAACCCTCGCAGGAGCAAATTGATTTAATTTACCTTTGTTCCTCAAGCTACTAAGAAGTCTTCCTTTGAGGCCATATGATCATCTTTGCTGATTATAGGTGATTCCTTTTCATTCAAGATTCTCTTTTGAGAGTAGTTGATATTTGGGATGTAGGGATGATACTGATCTGAGAACATTTCTATGAGGTGTTCCAAGTTCTCTGCTTAAGACAATAAGATAATACTACTGTATGTTTTTTCTCTGTAATGCTTAATAATGCCTCTGCTAATACTTAAGTTGTTCAGGAAATGTACATTCTTTCTGGCTCAAAAACAAAAAACACCCCACCATTTCTGATGTTAACACAAATAGATTCCCTGTGGGTTTTTTTGAGTCTTGTATGAGGAAATGCAGTTTTCTATTTTCTAGTAACTGTTCCAACCAGACGGTAAAAAAGATCTGCGCTCTGTGCAAATATGATTTTTTTTTTGCTGTTGTCCTGGAAAGAGACATCTTTGATTTCTTTATAATCCTTTTTGGCTACATAAAAGCCTAGGATTGTAGTGTCTGTTCTGGAGATAAAACAGGTACTCCTCAAATTTTATGGAGGATTTTTAGCACTCATGCTACAACTTGTAGATAGCAGTCTGGATGATTTTATGATGTTGTCAGTGGTTCTTTTGAGTTGAAGTCCGTGTAGATCCTATAATCTCATAAAGTTCAGATGTACCAAATTTCCAGCAGTCTGAGTCTAGATGGCTAGATTGTTTAGGGTGGATTGTTTTGTTTTTGGACAAAACGGGCAGTTACTATTAAGTATTTGACACATCACAAGTGCATTCTCGTGCTTCATAACAGCTTGTTGGCATATCTATTCTCTAATGGGAGGAATGCAGCTCTTCCCACCTTCTCCAGGAGCTTAAATTGCATGAGGGTACCTCTTAAGCTTTGATGCTGTTACTTGAAGACAGTTCATGCGTATATGGTGTGTGTATGTGTTTGAGGAACATCTAAAAAATGTCTAGTATTGCACGTTAGTATTCTATTTGTGTTGAAAAGCTGAAAAAGAGCTGAATATCTTCATTAAAACTGAATCTTTTGGAAGCGTTTACTGATGATTACTGTTTTGCCTGGGATGAGACTGTACTTTCAAGAAACAGACAGTACTTCCCACTCTGGTTTCAAAAGCATTTTCTTAAAATAATTATCCCAAATCAGATGTACAGAAGGCTGCAGAAAAATTTGATAGCATTTAACTCAGTCATTTTGATTAGGTCAAATTCCAGTTTGTGACTGGGGCTAACTTGATAACTTGATCCCACTTTTTTTTTCCTTTGAATGCTTTCTGGGCCTTTCTTTTTTTAAATTAACTTTCTTTGTATTGCATATGAGCTTTCATCTGTGATAGAGCTCCCTTATTTTAAAGGGATGATCCAATTATTATTTAGGAATTATATTAGTGCAATATTCTAACTTAAGTATTTTCCTTCTTTAATAAGTACTACTGAAATCAATTTATAAGACTTATACTTTTTTAATCTTATTCTTTAAATTATATCTTCAGTAAGAATATTTTATGAATGCTTTAGATTTTGGGGATTAATTCCTTAAGATAAAGGGTGGAATATAAATTTCAGAACTGTTAAAGGTTGGTTGAAGGCTAGAATAATTTTGGATTTCTCTCAGTAGAAAGCTAGATGTTCCAAAACTAATCTATTACTCTGACACCATAGGATATTTTAGATGAAATGAGAAAGGAGTTAACGAAATTAAAGGAGGAACTCATTGATGGTAAGTATCAATTTATTTTGTTATTGTTGAGTCTCAGAGCAAGTAATTTTTAAGCTGCACCAAAATGTAAGCTTAGTATGCTTCTATTCTGAGAATCAAATATTGGAAAATATAGACTTGTTGATATTCTGTTGGCATTCTTTCATTTGTGCCTGTGGAGACAAGGGTTCACAGGTTGAGATGAGGACAATCTAAAGGGAAAAAGAAAAACAGGCAAAGGCTGCGTGGAAGCAAAGAAAAGAATATTCCCTACTTCCCTTTAGCAAACAATATTTGGCCACATTTTGGGAAGCAGGGCCTTGATAGACAGCCATTGTTCAGGAGGACAGTTTTTTGTAACAAGAGTTCCCCTTCTTCTTCCCCTTCCTCAGCTTTTATTGCTGAGTGTGAATTTATATGGCATGGAGTATCTTTTGGTCAGTTTAAGTCATCTGCCATGGTGATGTCCTCTCCCCACCTCTTGCCCACCCACAGCCTTTTAGCTTTGTGGTGATTTGGAGGCAGCCTTGATGCTATGCCAGCACTGCTCAGCAAAAGACAAACCATCGGTGTGGTATCAGTGCTGTTTCAGCTACGAGTGCAGAGCACAGCACTGTATGGGCTGATGTTGGGAAAGGTAATTCCATCCCAGCCAGACCCAGTACTGTGCCAGACCTACTGGTATGTTGTATGTCTTATTTCCTCTTCTCTGTTTTTTTCAAAAGTGCTTTGACACCAAGTGTTGTCTTTTGAATGTGTGCTCTGAGACATTTGCAGTTATCTTTTATATCGTCGTTGTAAACGGGCTATTTTTATAATTAAAATAATCCAGGGCTGCTGGTGTGCATATTTCAAAACTAAATATATTCTAATATTCACTATGGTTATGTTTCTAGCTTCCAGTCTTCTAATGTTTGGTCTTTAACATAAAATTCAAGTAAAATAATTTTCACAATGTTCATTTTTATTTTAACAGAAGATATTTTATTAAATAGTTTTCCGTAGTTATGGGAAATTATTTAGGAATAATAATCTTTAAAATCGTTGAATCAAAAAGTAAATAAAACTGTATGGGTGTTAATGTTTTTTACTGCTTTGTGGATTGTACCAAAATGAAGTATGGTCATATTGAAACTGGTACCACAACTGGGAAAATAGTAAATGTCATCAACAGATGTGGTAGAAAGAGCTGACTGGTTTTGCGCTACAATGCAGTGCTTTTCCCTATCCTTAAATCAGTAACTGTTTCATAAAAGACTTTTTCTTCATTAATATTTTGACTATGCTGTGTATCACAGCCTTTTGGATAGTACGATGCAAACAGTGTATGGCCCAGAGGCTATTGCTAAGCTTAAATAAGCCCACACACATACTCCTTGATATCTCAGTGGTAGACTTGCTGGAGATGTAGAACCGAAAAATAAAAAGTTAATTGAAAACCTAGCAGGAGTGAAAAGCGTTCTGCCTAGCTGAGAGTGACGCTTGCCTTTAACCACATGTGAGGCGTATTACATATAAATTATTCATTTTCTGAGACGTTTTAGTAGGATGAACTTTCTTTAAGAGGTTAGTTATTAATTCTGGCTTTCTTCCTTGACTTGAAATGTTTGATTTGTTAATTTCTCTCTTTTTCTCTCTAGCTATCAGGCAGGAACTGAGCAAGTCGAATACTGCATAGAAAGACTAGTACTAAGCCGATGTGACTCTTTAACTTGATATAAAACTGACTACGTTTTGTGAGCTGTTAGAAGAAAATGGAGACAGACACTTGGAAGGAGGGAGAAACAACATATTCTGAAAAGCTTCAGGCACATCACTCTGGTGATACGCTATTTTCCTCCTAGTTTGCAGCTTTTTTCTGACCTTTACAGCAAGGTGGAAAAGAGTCTTAAAGTTACTGTAATGGTTGTGCAGAATTTCCTACACCTATCAGACAAGATCACAGTGCTTTGAAGTATACTCATGACAAGATAAAATTGCACATGTTTCAGAATCTGTTGTTACACAAAATAAACAAACAGGGAAAAGCTTGGGAAGGCTTTTCAGAGAGGTTTTCTTTATTAATGAAGGATTTAGCAAGTTATACTGTTGTACTTCAAATGAATCTCAGGTTTGTCTTCCTATCATATCTGATATTTCCATGAATAATTTAAAAGATCAGATGTGTATAAGTTCAGTTCACAAAATAATGGAATGATGAGAAATATGTGCTTTTTAAGGGCAGTATTTGTAAGTGAATGACCTAGACAGGGATCACATGTTGAGTTTTTGGAATTTTATGATAGGAAGCCTCTCTAGTTAGCCTTCATGCAATTTTATAGGAAAAAAAAAAAAGCAAATACAGTCCAGAGTTTAAAGATGTAGATGCCTTCCTACATTGTTACAATGCTTTACCAAATCTAAGACTTCTACATAATGCGAATCAGCAGTCAAATGTAAATCATTAGTATGTTGTAGATTTACAGTAGATTTTTGGGCTTTTTTTAGATTTATGCATGTGGACATTTTTGTAATGTAACACAACACAGCTTTTTAATTAAAAGAAAAATTGCATGTCACAGATATTAAGTAGCCTTTTTATTTTTAAGGCTTAATTTATGCCCAGAAAATGTGGGATGAGGGAGGGGGAAGGCGACACATTTTTATTACTTTCTACACTTTTCTTCATCTTACATGCATGTGTAATAATGAGGAAAATGTGACTTTTATCAGTAACCATGTTAATGGAACCAGGTACTTAATCCTTTTTATATCTTTTTTTTTTTTTAGTTTTATATTTGAAATTCAGTAATACTTCCATAATGGTTCTGAAACTCCCATGTGAATCTAACTCATTTCTTGGCAAGAGAACAAACACTTAGACATCTGAATTGCTGAGGATGCACCTGTATAAGTGCATTGTTCTTTATCTTTTTACCATGACCTTCTGCTTCACGGTTTTCTGAGACTACTTTTTTGATTGCTTAATGAAACAAGACAACAGTTAGTTGCATTAGAATAATGGAGCATGAGGTCACAGTAAATGTCCCCTTCTTCTGATTTATCTGCCACTTTCCTTGGGGGAGGGATGGGGGTGGGGCATGACATAAAAACAAACAAATAAAAATAAAACAGCTGCTCCAAAATCCAAACTCTAGAAAGCGTCAGTGGTATGTCATTGGTTTCAGTCACTAAATCGGGAGTAATTTTTGGGAGAGATGACACCCTTATATTTCCCCAGATTTTCGGTTTTTGTTTGTAATTGTTTTAATGTGGTACAGTTCAGTGGCATATAAATTCTGTGAATGGGATCTGTAGTGCTTTTGGAAAAACAATACAGATCAAAATCTTCCCATTTCTTTTGCACTAACAATTTCTCTGAGCCGTACCAGTGCCATGTTTGCTTTGTGATCTGTGCTGTTCCAAAAGAAAAGTTTACTTTCAACTTTTGGAGAGGTTAATGTACATGCAGCTCCATCCTTAGGACAAATGCTTTCAATAACATACTGTCTTAAGTGCTGAACACCAAAGTAAAGCAGCACTTAGTGCTTTCGAAAGGCTTAAAATGGAATTTTTTCTCCAAACATTTCCTGTTTCTATACCTTCAAAGTCTGAGAGAAGATGAAAGTGGAAATACTGACCAACTGAATTAATGAATCATTAAAAAAAAGTTTTTCCTGCACGTGTTTATTGAAGGCATTAAAAAAAGAAATCCATAGTAAGCTTGTAAAGTACTGTTTTACTCAAAATAAGAGGAGGCATTTTCATCTTTGTTAATGTAACTTTATTTTACATGGACATTTTCAGCATTAAGGAAGTTTATCCTTGTCAGAAATCATGTTTGATTTGTTTATAGGAGAGTTCAGGAGTAGCATAGTGGAATAGTGTGAATGGGTATAAGTGGTCCAAAACTAAATGATGAACTACTAGATTTTGCAAGGAACTGGCTTATGCACTAAACGTTTTGTGCCTTGGTCTAAAATTAACATGATTTCTGTTTAAAAGAAAAAGGAACAGATGTCTTCTTTTGTGCTGCTTCTACATACATAATTTCTATAATCCCAAATTGCTGAATTGGTTCTTTCCAGAAAATCTGATTGAGTTAAAGATAACTGTAAACATCTCCTGTCATACTGACAGTTGCAACATTTTCAGAGATTTCAGTATTGAAAATGATCTGCAGAAGCTAAGATTATTTTGCTTACTGGTAACTAAGTTCTTTGAAAACCATATTGTGGTGGTTCTGTGCTTTTGTACAATGGATGTCTTAAACTGAGGACAGTTTAGGGGATCCTTTCTAACTCCAGGAAAGCGTTGCTTTTCTCAACACTGTGATCTGATCTGTGATAAATCTGTACTATATACAAGTGGCTAACAAGTCAACCACAAACTGAATGTAAAAATCTTAGTGCTGGTGCTGAAATCTCTTCAGACAGTCATAATGATTTCCAGTTCATTGTTTTAAAACGTTATCAAGCATCAAGTGTCAATCAAAAACTGAAGATGATCACTAATGAATGTTGAATTTTCATGCATTTAGGTTTACCTTCCTTTTAGTTTCTCAGTTCATTCTCTGCTATTTTTACCATATTGTGTCATTTTAAATTTCTTACATGCTAACGTTTTGTTTGAGCGAATGAAATAAAATTGCAATATATACATGTTGCCACCATTTATTTATGGAACTTCATAGAAGAATATCGTACATTTACTACTAAAATTCTCAAACTTTAATGACTGTGATAATTCCTTAATCCTTGATTTCACCACTCATTTTTGTTTTTCCTTTGGAAGATTTGATAGAGAACATTAAATACCTTACAAAGAATGTAACTGCACTGGCTATGTAATATTCGTGAATGATAACTACTGTACATATATCAAATCCATTTTAAGTGTGTGATTTTATTTACATTCTAACAAGGCACACTTTGTTCTAGGTATCCACAGAGAACTCGGAAGGCAGGGACAGGCAAAAACTAGGGATAAAATAACTACAGTTAGTCCAACTTTCCCTTGTTGCTTTTATGTTAATTACTTATTTTCAATACTAGTAATAAAAAAAATCTACCATGAAAGATTAGTATAGCTTTCTGTACATTAATAAGAACAGTTTCAATTTGTCTTAAAGCAGAATATTGCAAGTAGCTGTTAAAATGTTCTTGATTTAGGCTACTAAAAGCTGTGTTGTTTTGCTGTTGCTTTTTTATTCAGAAAGCACCAGTTCTTATCCTTTTCTAATTTGCCTGGTACATCTTAATCAACATTGTTTTGAACTCCCATTTCTTGCTCTCTTGCCGTGTTTTTATGGACTTGATGTTTCTCCACAGTTGTGAAAGATGCAGTCAGGCTGTGTTCACTGTGGCGGTTTCATGCTTTAGGGTACACCTGTTGCATGACAGTGTGTAAACTGCGGCAGCTCTTAACTAGTGGCTTTGAAAAACTGCAGTCTGAAACATCAGTGTTAGCCAACCAGGCTAGCAAGATTAAGTCATTCTGCAACCAACACGATAATGACGTGCACCGGCACCGTACTCAATTACTTCTGACTGTAGCCTAAATGGCCAGGTATCTGTCTACAGCAGCAGGCCCAAATCCAGAACTGCGATTCAAGTTGTACTTCACGCTACACGGGAAGATACCTTTCCTCTCTGCTGCCAGCGATCCTTATGACTTGCTGTCTGGCTCTGGGAGAGCCTGGGTCTGTCTCCTGTTTTCTTGAAGCCTGTACTTAAGGAGAGAGGAGACAACTTCATGGTGATGCAAACGTGTGATACTATGGCATGTAATTTCTCATTTGGAAGTCTTTTAAGCCCTTAATGAAAAGAGGATCATGTCAGCTGAATACAATAAGGGTATTTTTCTAGTGTTTCTGCCAGTGAGGTTGGTTCTCTTCAGCTTTTTCTTCAGTGAAATGTTTAGGGTATCTCTCCTGTAAGGTGTTAAATCTTGGTTGTTCTGTCTCTGGCAGCTTGGAAGCTAGTTATTCTGCAGGCTGGCTTTAATTTATTTTATTTTTTTTGTAGTTTACATACTGATTTTAGTTGCTTTATTTATTCAGCTCTTCAGCTTAGTCTTATGTCATCTTTGTTCACCATGAGCTGAAGTCAAAATGCGATGCCAACACAGTACTGGTAAAACATAAGTTCTGTGTGTTGTGTATGTATATAGAACATGTTAAGTGGTTTTGGTTGCAGGAAGATGGAAGTTTGTTTTTTATATATATAAAAAAAAACAACCAAAAACACACTATAATACAACATTCTATGTCCTTTACCTGTTTTATGCAGTCTTAGCTGCCCCCAAACTGAATTTTTTAAAAGCGATAATGGGTTAATCCAGCTTTGTCAAACATTGATGTTAGTGTCAAGTTTGGCACCAACTGTAAGTTAATTTAAAAAATTTTTTCAAGTAAAATTATTGCTAGTTAATAGTCTGCTATAACTGGGATAGCATTTTGGCAACAAGTTAAAAATTTCTGATTTAAATTCCTGAGCAGTATTATGAAGTCTGTCCATCAGTGTCGAGAGATGCATGATACCTATTTTTTAAAGTTGTATATTACAAAAGTAGAAAAGTTGTCTGTGACTGATCAAGCCGGTGATTATCGACACTTGAAATATTCTCTTCTGAAAATGGTTAAGTATGCTCAGTTACAGTGCTAAATGTTGCTTGCCAGGGTATCTCAACAAGAGTCATATAATGCTTGCAAATATGCCCCATCTTTTTAGTTGGTGAACAAGACTGGGCTGTTGGGGAGCAAGGAGAAAATTTTCCAAACTGACTTTGTACTGAGACTAACATTTCTTAAAGGGACTATATTTACCTGACCACATAGGCTATCACCATTGGGTTTTTGATAGAAAATGAAAAGGGAAAAGAGTCGGTGATTTCAGTGAAACTGGAGCCAGTGTATAGCACTTGAAGAACTGGCTAACGTTCACTTAAGTGATTTATCTTAAGGGGTGACTTTGGGATACGGAAACAATGAGGATTAAATAATCCTAAATTACATGCTATCTAGGAGAGTCTTAATGAAGAGAAAAGTAAATTTGTTAACTGTCACTGCATATTACTACTTTTACACATTCAAAAGTGTTTCTTTAAATCATCCCAAACGAATGCCTGACAAGGGTGAAGTATTTTACTTCACT
Organism: Anser cygnoides; assembly: GCF_040182565.1. NCBI lineage: Eukaryota > Metazoa > Chordata > Aves > Anseriformes > Anatidae > Anser > Anser cygnoides. Next base: position 24,619,984 of record NC_089875.1, on the reverse strand, counting down.
TCTTCAGGGATGGTAACCTAAGACTGATGAAATTCATATATAGTGACTGGCAATATATTAAAGTTGATTTGGGTTTATAATCTTAATTTAAAGGGAAAAAATGTTAATGTAGCTTGCTGTAATTGTCTAAAATATCAAATAGAGGTGTAGTCCTAAATTCTGTGAAAGCTCAGCAAAATCTTAGTCCCAGGATTAATGCCTGCATGTTATCTGGTAATCAACACTTTCTTCACGGGGAGTAATCATCACAGTGATTCCAAAAATCAAGGAATTCTGTAAAACTACCTCCATTTTAAAAATGGATCCCACTTGTACTCAGTCATTACAAAAATGCCTTATCTAATTTTTTCTAGAGTTTGGTGTCCTGAATTTTACTCAATGATTATTCTTAATCTGGTGTCCTACCTTGGTAAACTGTTAAATGGCAAAGATGTTGAGCAACTACTACAGGTGAAATACAGTGCTACTGTAGGTGTTGTAGCTGTCAGCTGTAAGCTGAAAGTTTTCTATGGATGTGCTTAATTTTGCAGTCGTTCTGAGTTATGGGGACCTTCTCCTGTCTTCCCAGCCTGTTATTAGAGCTGTTACCCGTGTGACATTTTCACAGAATCCTTAGGGTTGGGAAAGACCTCCCAGATCATCACCATACCACCACTCTTGCCCCCTAAGCACCACATCCAACCTTTCCTTGAACACCCCCAGAGACTGTGATGCCACCACCTCCCTGCTCAACCTGTTCCAGTGCCTGACTGCTCTTCCTGAGAAGAAATGTCTCCTCATTTCCACCCTAAACCTGAGGCCATTCCTTCTACTCTTATTGCAGTATCTGCAAGAAGAGGCTGACCCCCAGCTCCCCACACCTTCCTTTCAGGCAGTTGCAGAGAGCAATGAGGTCTCCCCTGAGCCTCCTCTTCTCCAGACCAAACAACCCCAGTTCCCTCAGCTGCTCCTCACAGGACTTGTGCTCCAGGCCCCTCGCCAGCTTCGTAGCCCTTCTCTGGACACACTCCAGGGCCTCGATGTCCTTCTTGTAGTGAGGGGCCCAAAGCTGAACACAGCACTCGAGGTGCGGCCCCACCAGAGCAGAGTACAGGGGGACGATCACCTCCCTGCTCCTGCTGGCTGCACTGTCCCTGACACGAGCCAGGATGCCGTTGGCCTTCTGGGCCACCTGGGCACACTGCTGGCTCATGTTCAGGTGAGCATCAATCAGCACCCCCAGCTCCTTTTCCTCTGCACAGCTTTCCAGCCACTCTGCCCCAAGCCTGTAGCGCTGCATGAGGTTGGTGTGGCCAAAGTGCAGGACCCAGCACTTGGCCATGTTGAACCTCATCCTATTGGCCTCTACCCATCGACCCAACCTGTTCAGGTCCCCCTGCAGGGCCTTCCTACCCCCAGCAGATCGACACTTCCCCCCAGCTTGGTGTCATCTGCAAACTTTTTGGGGGTGTACTCAATTCCCTCATCCAAATCATCACTATTTAATATTAAAGAGGATGGGCCCCAACACTGACCCCTGGGGAACACCACTGGTGACCGATCACCAGCTGGATTTCACTCCGTTCACCACTCTCTGGGCCCGGCCGTCCAGCCAGTTTTTAACCCAGCACAGAGTGTGCCTGTCCAAGCCACGGGCTGCCAGCTTCTCCAGGAGAATACTGTGGGAGACCGTGTCAAAGGCCTTGCTGAAGTCTGGGTAGACTACATCAACGGGCTTTCCCTCACCCACCATGTGGGCCACCTGGTCATAGAAGGAGATGAGGAGGTCAGGCAGGACTTGCCTTTCATGAAGCCATGCTGGCTGGGCCTGATCCCCTGGTTGTCCCACATATGCTGCATGACTGCACCCAAGATGAGCTGTTCCATCACCTTTCCTGGCACCGAGGTCAGGCTGACAGCCCTGTAGTTCCCCAGGTCTTCCTTACAGCCCTTCTTATAGATGGGCGTCACGTTGGCAAGTCTTCAGTCATCTGGGACCTCTCCAGATGACCATGACTTCTGATAGATGATGGAAAGTGGCCCAGCAATCACATCTGCCACCTCCCTCCCTCAGCACCCTCCGGTGGATCCCATCTGGCCCCAAGGACTTCTGACAGTCCAGGTGGAGCAGCATGTCTCCAACTGTTTCCACCTGAATTGTGGGGGAGTTGTTCTGCTCCTCATCCCAGACTTCCAGGTCAGAAGGCTGAGTACCCCGAGGGTAAGTGGTCTGGCTAATAAGGACAGATGTAAAGAAGGCATTAAGAACCTCAGACTTTTTCTTATCCTCAGTAGTCACGTTCCCCCCTGCATCCAGTATAGGATGGACATTCAAAGATTTTCAAAGATTCAGGATTTTCACTAACCTTTTGTGACTGGAGGTCTATGCTGCAATTGGTCAAGCACAGTAGAGTTGAAAGTGATCTCCCATGGTCATCCTATGTTTACCATCTTAAGTGTAATTTTGTTATTTATTTTTTAATCAGTGAGACACTGGAACAGGTTGCCCAGAGAGGTTGTGGTTGCCCCATCCCTGGAGATGTTCAAGACCAGTTCAGGTGAGGCCCTGGGCAACCTGATCTAGTGAGTGTCAGTCATCCCTGCCTATGGCAGGGGGGTTGGAGCTAGGTGATCTTTTAGGTCCCCTCCAACCTGGGCCATTCTATGATCACCAGCCAGCTTGTAGCCACCTAAGTCCCTGCTTTCAGAACAACTTTCAACTTAGCTATAAGGTTATCTGTGCTAACTATGCCATGAGCGTGCTGAACTATTATCCTAGTTTTCTTCACAAAGCTTCTAGGCATGTAAACAGTAGCAAGAAAGTGGATATAAGAAAAAGTGTAAACCAGTTCTGGAATTATTCCATGTAGGGTGACAGCTGCAGAGAAGGATGCAGCTAGAAGTGAGCAGGCCTGCAAGAGTCCTGAAAGCTCACTAACAGTTTTCAGATTGAGTCTGGATGCTGTTTGAATCTGTAAATATAGAGGGTCAGTAGAGGTGGCTCTGTAGGTAGCCTTACTGCTGCTTTTCCACCACCTGTAGGCCTAGTATGTTTGGGAAAAATAAGTAATTAAAAAAAAAAATAAAAAACCAACCTACCTCTCTTTTGAACATAGATTATCTGCTGCTTGACATTTTTCCCAGTCAGTAGTACAGTTACTCTAGTGATATGCCAGTTTGACTCCGCATAGCTTAGGTTTCCTCTAATGCTGCAGAACCACCGATCTTACAGGTGGCCATTGTGTCCCTCTGCAGCCCCAGGTGCTGAAAGGGCTCCCTGAGGAAAAGAGGAGTGCAGACAAACTCATAAATGCTTCCTGCTCTCAGGGATAAATATTCCAGACCTCTGTCCCAAAAATAGGAATATTTATATCATCTTTGAAAGGGAATGAGATGTATTGTTAATTGAGTGACTGAAGAGCACCCTTCCTTGCACAATGAGTATTTACAGAGGTTCTCTAGTTTCAGGGGGGGGTTGTGAAATGCTTTGCCACACTCCTTCCCTAATTTTTCTGGGACCGTGGATCTAGGGAAGTTTGTCATTGCCATGAAACCCTGCGGCTGCAGCAGATGAGAAACTTTTGAGTTTTATCTGGTTCTGCCAGTGAACGATGCTCATATCTGAGACAAAATTGGTCAGTAACATGCCTTGTAATTTCTGCCCAGTAATCTTTGCTCCATTAACGAAAAAAGCTCTACACTGCTCTCAATCCTGCAGGCTGACAACATGCTAAAGTGTAAGAAGCAGAGAGGGGCATGTGAGGATTCCAGTCCCAATGGAGTTGCTCTGTCATGGGATTTCACAGGGTAAGTGAAATGTCCTTCCTCCTGTTCGGTGACTGATGACAGAAAGGGAGTCCTGAGGAGTACTAGCTGGTAATGCAGGATGTCAGTGACAGTGGAATATCACTGGCATTCTTAAAGGACCGTTGTCACGTACACTGGTTTTATCGGCAGATCTTCAAGAGTTGATAGTGAAAGATGCAAGTCAAAGTGGAAAACAAACGAGTGAAGAATGTCTTAAGGTTCCTTGTGCCTTCTGGTGATGGAAGATCTGCTTGCTAAGGACTTTGGCCTATATGCTAACCAGCACCTGCATTCAGTTCTTTAGTGATGGACCTGCTATGCAAGTCTTCAGTGGTACATGTAAAGTCAAGCTTCTGACAGCTTGTGTTTGAGCTGGTTGCAGTGAGTCGTTCAGTAGAGGAATAAAGGGATTGCATAGGTTTTCCAGAAGACTTGACTTAAATATTTTTTTTTTTAACTCAAATATTTGCAAGAATTTTGGATCGTCTGAGATGAGAACTTTTTTGTGTCCTACTGTTATGCTATTTGATATCAGTTGTATGGAAGTGTATCTCAGTTATGGAAGATGAAGCAGTAACCAAGTTCTTCCTCACAAAACTGTCTTTTTAAATGCGCCACAAAACTGAAATTAATGCTGTTATATGACCTGAGTGCATGTAAAAAAGAGATGACCACAGCTCCCAGTAGTAGCTGGGAGTGTGAAAGCTGAGGAACACAATCTGGTCAGACACCGGGAGTTCAGATGTAGCAGAGGTGAAGTGCCTAATAAATACTGTGTACCCAAAGAGATATCATAATTAGCTAGGGGTGCGTAGGTTCCAGTTTTGTCTGATTATCAGGAGTCCTTATTCCAGCAGTAAAAAAGAAATAAAATATTCATTGCCTTTTTTCTTTCTTAAGGAAATAAAAAAAAAAAAAAGGAAAAATAAAAAAGTGGTAAGTGATGCAAAGTGAAGTTGGAGATTAGAGTCTTTCTCTAACAAGGCAGGTCAATGTTTGATGAGATCGTTTTGAGAGGCAGCATTGCTGAATGAGCCCCTAACTCTGTGTTGTGGTTTAACCCGGCCAGCAGCCAAGCACCACACAGCCCTTCACTCGCCCTCAGCGCTTCACTCGCCCATCCCTCTGTAGGATGGGGGAGAAAACTGGAAAAAAAATGAAAGCCTGGGGGTTGAGATAAAGATAGTTTATTAGGAAGGAAAGGAAAATAATAATAATAATAATAGTGCTAATAATACTAGTGTGCACAAAAGAAACGATGCACAATGCAATTGCTCACCACCCGCTGACCGATGCCCAGCCTATCCCCGAGCAGCCGGTCCCCCCACCCCGGCCAGCCACCCCTATATATTGTTTAGCATGACGTCAGATGGTATGGAATACCCCTTTGGCCAGTTTGGGTCAGCTGTCCTGGGTCTGTCCCCTCCCAGCTCCTGCTGCACCCCCAGCCTGCTCGCTGGCAGGACAGAGCGAGAAGCCGAAAAGTCCTTGGCCTGGTGTAAGCACTGCTCTGCAACAATTAAAACATCAGGGTGGTATCAACATTATTCTCATCCTGAATTCCAAACACAGCACCCTACCAGCTACTAGGAGGAAAATTAACTCTGCCCTAGCCAAAACCAGACATTGCTTTCATTGTACTGTTTTTAGTCCATATTGTGATATGCCAGTGACAAAGTCTTCCCTTCTGCACATTTCTATGCAGATCTTAAACTACATGGAAGATGAACGTATGGGTTGCACACTAGTAACAGCTCTCAAATTCTCTTTAAATAATAGTAATTAAAAGTCAAGTGTTCTTCAAAGTCAAGTGTTCTACAGAATAATAATTTGCAAGCTGAAAATAACCAGATTCTGTAACTTATCTGTTATATCTTAACTAATACTCTTGTATTATTTATTGGAACTAACCACTAAAATGCAAGTTTTCACTTTTTGACTTAGTCTGTTAGTTAATGTTAGTTTTCAAATGTGTTTTCATCTTCTGTTTCACTTGTATTATACCTCATGAGCTATTAATTGATGTAGGAATTTATAGTAGAATCAGGAAGATATTCTGTACTTTCAAGAACAAATAGTTATTCCCAAGTTATGTTAAATGGCTGGGCTTGGTGTAACCACACGCAGTTGGGTGTGAAGGGTTATTGTAAAGAAAAATACTCATGTAAGCTATTTGACCTGGTGTAATGGAAGTGTCTGAAAGTAACCTAAAAGTATAGTTCTCTACAGGTGAGGTTAGGGATGGGGACTGGATAGTGTGCCTTCAGAAAAAGTAGATTTTTTTAAAAAAAGGGGAGGGTTTCAAAAAACAAGGTAGGCAAATATGAGGACTTCAGAAGGTTTCTGAGAGCCACAAATGCAAAGTTTGAAAAGAAAAAAGAGAGCTTCAAATGACTTAGAAAATAGTGGTGCATTTGGCATGTTCAAAATAATGTTGATTTGTTGATTAGAGCATCTAGATTTTGTCTGTTCCCAAGTATTGCTTGTTACGGAAAGCAGAGAAAATGATGCTGCTTGTAATTTGAAGGGGAGGAGGAATGAAAAAGCAGAAAAAATCAAAGGTAGAGTTATCACCCTTTGTAGGGTGATACAATTTTACAAACACAGTTTTGAGAGTTTCTAGATATTCTCAAGCAAGGAATGAGCACCTCATGAAATGTTGTTTTCTTATTGTATTACTTTGCACTTATGCTTTCATTCTTTTGTTAATGACGTAGAAATACAAGGTGAAATACATAACTTAAGTCATGTTTGACTAGTACAAAGGGAAAAGGAGTTCAGTTCTGAAAGTCACTGAAGTGTAGAGCCTTTCAGTGTTACAGTTTAAGGTCTGAACTTCCGGCAAACAGACCCAAAACAGTCCACCTGTGAAGACTTGACCATGATTAAGGACTGCTCTAGCAGTTAAGTTTTGGATTTTTCAGTGTGTAATAAATTGTTAATTACATTTGATATATCAGCTGAAGGTCACCTTCACTTGCCATGAAGTCATTGGTTTTCTGGGGAAAAAAACAATTAAGTTCACTTCAGTCTGCAACTTCTAAAGCAAAGGGGTCATCGTATATTATCTTCTATGTTGTCATGAAGGCAATAAGTTCATGCTTTAACTGGACACAAATAGTGAACATTTCTATCTATGCTGCCAGTTATAATTAAAAATGTTGCACGTATTCAAGCCCCTGAGTCTTCTCAGCTTCTCTAAAGTCAATGTGAGTTGTGTTACAGTTTGATTTTTGGTTTTTAGTCTGAAATGTTTCCAGACATCAGATGTAATTCTGTTTTTGAATATTAGTGGTCTTGTATTTACACAAACTAGTAAACACTGTCCATCTTTTTTTATGCATCTAAAAAAATAAAAATGTAAGCAATAAAATATGACTTGAATTGCAGGAAATTGCTTTTTTTTTTTTATTGGAGATTGGGAATCCTGCTCCTGATACCCAGAGGGGTGCAATAGAATGGCTCACGCTATTTTTAATTGATTACTTAAAATCTATATGCTATGGACTTGCATGCCTCTTGCGTACAGTGTTGCATGTTATGAATATTCTAGTGATTTCAAATGCTATTAATATGACTACAATATAGCAACTGTAGTATGCTGTGAGTAAACAATAAAGGATATTTGACAATATTTCTAAAGTAAAATTGATTTGATAATTAACTCAAATACAGATACAATAAATAAACAGCAATTCCTTGCAAGTAATGTATCCTTTCAGAGTAAGGAGATTAATAGCATTTATAACTGGTACAATTTGGAGAGGTATTACAGGATGATGCAGTGATTGCAAGTCTTCTAGGAGTTTTTGAACTCTGCTACTGAGTTTCAGTTTGGTAGAGGTAAGGAAAACAGGGCTTTTTATGAAGAAGTTCCTCACATACAGAAATGGCTTAATGTCTGCTTTAAAAAGAATAAAAATGAAAATGCTCCAAGTACGGAGTTATGTCAGCGTTTTTTTCAGATCAGATGTTATTGCCAAAACTACTGCTTGCAGAGGAAAACTTAGGTGCAGTGCTGCAAAGATGTATCAGAGCTGTGCTGAGATTCTGTATGCAAAACAGTGACTTAAAAAAAGGTCCTCGTATATTTTATGAGCTGCATGTAGATTTCATGTTCCCATTAATGAGTTTCTCCTCTTGAAAATGTTAGATTGGAGGGAGAGAGAGAAGCTTCTATTACACGTTTCTCAGTGATAACTGATCAACTCTTCCTCTTCATATCCATGCTTTCCCGCTTATAAGAGGTTCTATTTTGATACAGTTCAATATCAATTTTTAAATAAACACTAATTATTTGAGATGAATGTAAGGTGTAGTTTTTTCTTGCATTCGAGTACTGATTTTTGTGCGTGTGTGTGTTGTGGAAAGGTAGTTCAAGTGATTAACAGGGCAGCCACCAGAAAAGTCTCTCCTGTTGCGATGGTTTCCTTTCACAAAGAGGTTTTAGATGCTCAGAATGTAGATCAGTGAGGTAAACCAAAATAGACTTACTTTGCAGTCATCCTAGCTTGAGATGAGAGGTATTCCACAGGGCAGTTGAGATGTCACTGAACTGTTAATTGAACTGTTCCCTGGAGAACAACTTCAGATGTTTTTAGTGTTAAAACAGCTTCAGAACAGGCAGTGGATGACCGTTCAGCCATAGTGTTTTTCAGGCTTAAATATAGCTTTAAGCGCAGACACACAGGTATGGCATCTCTGTGCTTCTTCCTGTGAAGAGACTCTTCTATTGCTGTCATGGGAGCAGTGTTTTCATCCTGCAGTAATACTGACGGTGCATTGTGAGCCTTTGCGGCAGGACACTGGTTTCTGTAACCAGCAGCTCAAACCAGAGTGGTGGGGATGGCAGATGCCTTGGGCACTACTGGCATCTCCTGCTACTATTTCCACCTTGGCTTGCTGACAGCAGCAAATTGTAAGCGAGGCACTCTGTTGCACTTCTGAATCTGCAGAGAGACTCCTACTCTGATGTCCCACCTCTCCCCAGCTAGGGCGAGACAGCGAGAGGCACTTGCACGTTTGTGTTCATCCTCCGGATTTCCTAATCCTCCTCACTCAGCAGCCTCATGTTTATTTGCTTGTCCCAAGGTTGTATTCTGCAGAAAGGCGTAGCTGTGCAGCTCAGGTTTATTAAGTGAAAAAGGCAAGAATCAGGGTTTTTCACTTATGTACTTCACCGAGAGGCAGTGACTGATCTGTGTTTTGAGGGAAGAACAAAGTATTTCAGTTTCTCTAGCCTATTTTTTTTTTTTACCTACTCCTTTTGCTAGCTGGCCTGGTGATTGGTCAGTGGTATGGGAGTTGTGCCCAGACTGCCAGTAGCTGGGAATAACCTTTAACTGCTTTGTGTTTGGGCCTGGATTTACACAAATAACTACCTCGAAGAAAACCTTAGTCTACCTACCAAAGCCTCCAGACAATTAAATGGCAAATGTAAAAATTGCTTTCCTTCGTTTGTGAACTCTTACTTCCTTTCTCATGTATATTTATCGTATAAGTTACGCTTTCTTGAAATAAGCTATGTGTCCCATAATACCTAGGGAACAACTCAAATATAACCAAAATAAGAACATAAAAGCTGAAATACTGCTGTTGAAATTGAATTTCTGCGTTTGTGGCAATAGAAAGTAATTGTAATGGTCATTGCAGCTACCATAACTGGAGGAGAAGAAAAGGAGAGTGAACGAGTGGGAAAAAACATCTTCCCTTGACCCTACCTCAGAAACTATTAATAATTACACCTTTCACGCTTTTTCTTCAGGGAGCCAATCTATGGAGGGCTCAAGGGGAGATGTCCAACAATAATTTCTTTCTTTAAAGTTATCTCCTTGAAATTCTAACTTCTAGTAATTTAAAGGCTTTTGACTTGCATATTGTGAAAACAGCATTTCTTTTATGAACAGCACATTCTCACCATTTCTACTTAGTGAAAGTAACGATAATGCCACCAGTATCTACCAGTTTCCACAGAAAAATGGGATTCCCATATTATTTAAGGGGACTGCAATCCCTCTCAAAATATGAGAGTCTGAGGTCCACTACTGAGTACTGAAAATCTTAAGACTAGGCAGCACCGAACTGAACTGAGAAGGGAGGATGAGTCTCTTTGGACCTTCATGTAACAGGAAGGAAACTCAGATTTGAGCCCTAAGCAACTGTTTTTAGAGACGGGCTGGGAACTGGTTCTTTTTAACCCAGGGTCCATTTCAGCATCTTCAAAGCTAAAGAAATGGTTGACTGCTCTGTTGAATCGTGTTCCTGGTGGAAGAACTCATGTTCCTGTTAACTTAAAGAGCTTAATGTCTGGCTTCGGTCCTAAAGATGAGTTTTGGATTCAAACGTACCCCCTCCAAGATGAACAACTACCTTTACTGTGTGGGGCTTATATTCTGCGTAAGAGATTTGTAGCTTCAAACTTCATAATGTCTCCTCTCGATGAAGGGAGGAGGTTGCAGATGTGTAAGAGGGCAAGACAACTTCCAAAAATACATTGCATTGCCACAAAACTACTTTAATGCATTCCTGTCAGGGCAAAAACTCCTTTGCAAACCACCACAGATTAGACATGAGGGTTAAAAAGTGTGGAGCGCATTGTTTAACATTTTTCTGCATGCTTCCAACTTTAAGAGCCAGCCAAGCTGAGATGACAGCTTGAGATCCCAACTGTGGCTTAGGATATGCTGTGCACCATAGAACTTCCTCCCCATAAAATGCCTTGTTTAGGAATTATGTCCTCTGTGGTGACCTGACTTTCAAAGTTCTTTCGAAATATTCCCAGTGTTGTGTGTTAAATCACACTGCCTTAATCCAGAACTTTTTCAACCACTGTTATTGACTAGAAATCCTTTTTAACCATAGTCACACCAAAGATCTGGGGACCGAGCACTGCCCACTGGAAGTTGGAGCAGCAAGTTTCTCAGAGAATCCCTTTTTCCCGATTGTTTTTCCTTGCAACTCACATCCCCGTGCCTGTAGTGTCCAGGTAGATTTTCCATCCCATTTTCTCATGTCCTCTCCATGGTCACGTAGCTAAAACCACAGGCTGGTGCAGCGCGTGTACCCACTCTGTCGTCTTCCTTGCACAGAAGGACACTTACCCCTGATAGCTGAGACACTGGTTTGTACAGGTGGGGAGGACAATCAATTCTCTCTAAGTTGGTGGACCTCTGCAGAAAGTTTCTCCACAGCCGAGACGCAGGCCTGTAGGGAAGAGGACAGACTTTCTTCGTATTGCCAGGGTTGTTTAGCCAATTCATCCACTGTGGGTTCCTCATGGTCTTTCCAGGTCATTACTGCCAGTGGATCTTGCCTGGGAATACTCCGTAGTCCAATTTTGAACTATACCTTGATGTGTTCTCAGAATTTTAGCGTAGGTCCATTTCTTCATTACCGTGTTTAGATTTAATTCAGTGCGATTCCCTTAAAAATTTGTATTTTATTGCCATTGTCTTTTGCAAGTTGTTTTGGGCAAGATTTTCAGGATTACTTTAATTGAAACAATTTCCTTGATTTTTTTTGTTTGTTTTGTTTGTTTTTATGAAGCCTGTGCTCCTGAAATGGAAATATTTGAAATGGTGACATTTGTGTGTAGTACTGAATTTGTATGCTTTCCAAATTGTCACCTACAGATGGAGAGGATAGGATTCTCTATATTGCTTCGTAGATAGGAAGGAACTATTACTTAAGGCCACCTGAACATTTCTATCCAATTTGACAGGACCAAGGGACTGTAGCATGCACGCCACTACAACTAGGGCCTCTATACTCATCTACAAGTGTTCTTTACAACAGTGCAAGTTGATTGAAAATAGGATCTGCTGGGATCTGGTGTGACCTTCTACAGTTCTGTCCCTTGGTGAGCTGATTCAGGAAACAAAATCAGAAAAAGCTGAAATGAATCATAAGGATGATGTCCAGTAAACTTTCTGTTTTTATCAGGTATTACTAACATAACTCTACAAGCATTCTTTTCTTCTGTATCCCCATGTTCCCTCCTTATTTGTAAAAGTAGTAGCCACCAAATCCTCTCAGTGCTGCTTTTGACTTGCTCTGTGCAAAATTTGGGAAGAGATAAGCAATCTGCATGGATTAATGTCTGCCAAGTGACTTGTCAGAGATGATGCAGGAAATATGATATTCTAGCTGAGGACTAACTCCAGCTTTCAGCCCAGCACTGAATGCTGAGAGAAGCTTGATGTTAAAGCTTACGCTTTTAAGATCCTAGTAGAAATACTCATAAATATTGTAGAATTTAATACTTGAGGAATATTATTTAAGTATATTACTGCTTCCAGATTTTTTGCTATGTGCAACTCTCTGTTCATAGCAACGTGGTTATAAGTGATTGAACTGATCATGGACTCATTTATGAGTTTTTGACTTTAGAGATGCTTCCTTCTGCATTAGTGTGTCTCACTGTAAAGTATTGTTTTAGTTACCTTCCCCTAGTTTATCTGGACTGAAAACAATGCATGTTTGCAGCTTCTTAGGCATTAACCCTTGCCATTGAACAATTCACTTTATTGATGTGTGCTATGGCTCTAAGTATTGTTGCAAATGTGTACACGACATAAACAAATCTGGACTGGTGTAAACAACGGAATTATTTTACCTGGCTTTATGCTAGCAGATTACTGCATTTTCCCTGAACTTCCTAGTCCAAACTGGTCTTTTTAAGTGTGGTGGTTTTACTCAGCTGGGCAGCTGAGCTCCACCACAACCACTCTCTCACTCTCCGTCCTCAAAGTGAAAGGCAGAGAAAATAAGATGAAAATGGCTTAAGGGTTGAGATAAGGACAGGGAGATTACCCAACAATCATCATCATGGGCAAAACAGACTCAGCATAGGGAGATTAATGTAATTTATTACCTATTACTAACAAGCTAGAGCAATGAGAAATTAAAAACAAACTAAAAACACCTTCTCCCCATCCACCCTTCTCTATGTCCTCCCCACAGGTGATGCAGGTGATGCCAAGTCTCAATCCACCTCACTGCCCACTTATCTAGGCCATGTTTCCTGACCTTGTCTTTGAAGACTTTGTGGGAGACAGTATCAAAAGGTTTGCTGAAGTCAAGGTAGACCACATCAACCACTCTCCCCTCATCTACCCAGCTAGTCATCCCATTATAGAAGGCTATCAGATTGGTTATTTTTTATTTTTTATATTTTTATTTTTTATCCTTTACTTAAATCTACTCTCACAGAGACACAAACAACATCGCTCATTGGCTCAGCTCTGGCCAGCAGCAGGTCTCGTTTGGACCCAGCTGAAACTGGCTCTTATCTAACATGGGGCAGCTTCTGGACTCTTCTCACAGAGGCCACAACTGCAGCCCCCTGCTATCAAAACCTTGCCACGTAAACCCAATGCATTAAGATCACTACCATCAAATAACTGAGCTGCTTTTAAAACTGTGACATAGAGAATGTCACAGTTCCTTAAGATTATGAAAGAATCAGGTGCCTCTGTGACTTATGAATAAAATACATTGCACTTTGATATGAAAAAATTATGTAGAGAAAGTACTATCAGGAGTTTAAATACAAATGGAATCAGAAAGCATTTTATCAAGGATAAAACTGGGAGCAATAAGAATATAAGTAGAATAGATTTGTGGAAAATATGGAAAGATGTTACAGCTAAGCTAACACCAGAGAGCAGCACAGCATGTTAAGAATGGATCTGGATAGGGAAACAGAGCAAGCTGAAACCCCGGTGTCTGAACTGAGTTTTTCAGAGGTTTCACGCTGGCCCAGTTCTAGTCTGGTATCACAGACCTGAGTGCCTGTCAGTGACTGAAATGCTTCTGGAACCTCTCAGTTCAATTTCATCCAAAAGGCCTCCAGCCTGTGGGCTCTGAGACTGCTGTGTGTTGCAAAGCACACAAACAGCAAGACTGGCTCCAAAAGCAGGCACGGCACATCATCCAAACTGAAACATTAAATATAGAAGTATCACAGAGGATAGTTCAATATTTTATCTCTTTGCTGAAGGCAGATGAAGCACATTGACCCAGAGAAGGGTTTATATTCTTCAGAGCCAGTTTGTAAGACGAACTAATAAAAGATGTCATCCCACCCATCCAGTAGACACTGTTTATCCTAATGCTATTGTGGCTATCGAGAGGCTGTTGATCAGAAGCTCTTGCAGTATAACTGGCTTAACACCCTCACAAAACTCTCTAATAACAATGATTTTAAAAACTCTTCCAGATATAACTTGAAATCATCCTCAAATCTTAAGATCGTATCGTAAGAGGACAAAAGTAAATCTTCTAAGCTATTAATGAAAATACTGACCAGCTCCAAATAAATCCAAGGGGAAACTCTGAGATCCTACTTTGTGCCCCACTACCAAAATCAGTTATTGGTTAAGCATATTTTTTCAATCAGAAGGATGCTATTTTATGGCAATTTAAATTAATTTATATGTGTGTACAAATGTATATAGGCAATTCTCAAGTCTAGTACAGCAATGTGAATTTTATGTCTCTCAGCTCTTGTTCCATTAGGGCAATTGCTTCTCAAAGGTGGTAAATGGCAAGCCCTTGTTGAGCTTCTCCTACTAACAGGTTAGTGTTCCCTGACTTCTGTCTGTCTGGGTGAGTACGCTGGGCATCCACTGTGTTATATGCAGCAACTTCGCTCTCATCAACCTGTATCATTGCAACTGTAGTAGGTTTCTGTACTTGCTGGCCGAAATGATGGTAAGAATCATATATTCAAAACTAAGTGAACAATTTAAAATAAAGATGCTACTCACCATTGTAAGGTTTTTAAGTTTTTTGATTGTAGAATTTACTGTTTGATTTTTGGTTTTTTAAAGAAACAAAAGACAAAACCATATACATCTTTTTGGGTGGGAAGTGAGAGAGGAAGAAGATTAAAGAGAGTACTGTTTTTGTTTCTTATTAGATGTCAGTAGTGTTTTTATAGTTTCAAAGAGAATGATTTAAATGCTAAATAAAATATAACCAACCCTTAAAGTGTAATATAACAGAGCCAAAAGAAAGTACAACTTGACTAAGTTCAAATGATCAGCTTGAAGACAGATAATTTCAAAAAAAACTTCTTGAAATTACATTATGGAAGAATCATAGAATCATTAAGATTGGAAAAGCCCTCCAAGATCATCTGGTCCAACCATCCCCCTACCACCAGCATCACCCACTAAACCATGTCCCTAAGCACCACGTCCAACCTTTCCTTGAACACCCCCAGGGACGGTGACTCCACCACCTCCCTGAGCAACCCGTCCCAATGCCTGACTGCTCTTTCTGAGAAGAAATGTCTCCTCATTTCCAACCTGAACCTCCCCTGGTGCAACTTGAGGCCATTCCCTCCAGTCCTATCACTAGTTACCTGTGAGAAGAGGCCGACCCCCAGCTCCCCACAGCTTCCTTTCAGGTAGCTGTAGAGAGCAATGAGGTCTCCCCTGAGCCTCCTCTTCTCCAGACCAAACACCCCCAGTTCCCTCAGCCGCCCCTCACAGGACTTGTGCTCCAGGCCCCTCACCAGCTTCGTAGCCCTTCTCTGGACACGCTCCAGGGCCTCGATGTCCTCCTTGTAGTGAGGGGCCCAAAGCTGAACACAGCACTCGAGGTGCGGCCTCGCCAGAGCCGAGTACAGGGGGACGATCACCTCCCTGCTCCTGCTGGCTGCACTGTCCCTGACACAAGCCAGGATGCCGTTGGCCTTCTGGGCCACCTGGGCACACTGCCGGCTCATGTTGAGGCGAGCATCAGTCAGCACCCCCAGATCCTTTTCCTCTGCACAGCTTTCAGAGTTGCAGTAGCTACCACACTTTACAAATCAACCGCTTTCTTCCCACATCCTCATGGTTTAGCGTATGCTTGTGTTTCACACATGTTGAAAATGCTTAATGAGATTTAAAATAAATAAATAGAATGTAAATTAACTTAGCCCCAGATTTGCATAGGTGTTTAGGTGCCTAATTCCCAATGATATTAAGTGCCTCAATACTGAATATGGAGTTCTGTTCTTTTTTGCTGATGCCTCAATT
The DNA here is from genome assembly GCF_040182565.1 of Anser cygnoides. Classification (NCBI taxonomy): domain Eukaryota; kingdom Metazoa; phylum Chordata; class Aves; order Anseriformes; family Anatidae; genus Anser; species Anser cygnoides. The sequence goes on along the minus strand of NC_089875.1, from coordinate 24,604,169 downwards.
GCCCTTCTTCCATAGCATGATATTTCCTTTGTGTGTTTTGTGTTTAAATTTCACTTTTTGGGGGATAAAGGGATTCACGCAGGTTTGTACAAAGAAAGTGTTTTCAACTCGGAGTTTAGAGACACTTCAATGCTACAGATAATATATATGAACTTCAGAATCTGAGAATCTGTCCTTTTTTTTTTTTTCTTTTTAGATATATTTTGGTCCAGAGGTTAGTCTTTCACTGTCACTGAGGTTATGGGACGTCAGCAGTTGAGATGTTCTATTCTGTTCAGGGCAGAGTTTGGGATTTTTTTGGTTATCTGACTCCCAGATTCATGATTAAGTTTTAAGATTAACAATTAAAAGAGCTGTCTCAGTTAATAAAAAATGAACAAGTCTAGAAAAATTGATCCAAAAAAGCATGTGTTTAATAAGCTCCAGAAATACACGGTTTCATATTTGAAAATAGGTGACTGTCTGTACCAGTGGATTTTCATAACACAATCTACATCACCAATGAGAAGAGGCTTGAAAAAGGAGGATGGGAGGAATCATGGACACATCTGTGCATCCTGAAAAGATGCTGAAATGATTAAAATGTGTTTGTAAGTATTCAAAAGGTAATTTGGTTTAAAACAAAATGAAATGCTATCATGAATTTGAAGAGAACAAATCTATTCAAACCATTTCATTGAATGAGGTCACCTGCTTAGTTCATAAGGATAAAGACATGAAGATTATATGTTAACTTTAATGATGCTCTGACAGTGTCCCACAAGACCACATAAGGGAGTAGAAAGTGTAGTCTAGAGCTTGTTACTGTTTTAGTAATGTCTCAAACTGGTTTAGGGGAAGGAGAAAAAAATGTATACTTGCAAGGAGTATTTGTTTCTCTGCCCAAATGGAGAGGGGGAGGGTGAAGATGCACTGTCAAGTGGAATCGAGATGAACATCTGTCCTGGGTTCACTTCTCGAAGTCATTTTATATAAATGAGAGTTCACAGTAAATCCCAGAAATTGAAGAGATGGCCCAAAATCTAAATATGACATTCAGTGTAGATAAACTACAGAATAAATGCAATGAAGACAATGATTTCACCGGGTGAGAGTCTGAAATGGTTTACAAAATTCTTATGTTCATTGGAGAGTTTTATAAAAAGATCTCAATGCTGGCTGAGACTTACATGATCGTACCTCGTTGCAGGAGTTTGGATGATGCTTGGAGGTCCAATCCATATCCACATTTTTGTTGCATTTATGGAGATTTTGTTTATAGAAATTCCATGCAAGAACACAAAGTAGCCTGTGACAATAAAGAGCTTTTGATTAGAGAATCTAGTCCTTCAGTTCTTATTCAAAGCTGAAACTTTGCCTGTATGATGATGCAAGTTTAGATGTTTTAAAAGGAGTTTTTTATACTTATAAGTAATACTAGCAAACAATATAGGTGATATCACAAGAAACTTGCAGTCATTTCTCATTAAAACAGCATCTGCTATTTTATTAGTCTGACAAAGCCATATAATTTTGATGGGCTTTTCAGCCATAAATCTCAATTGCGGGCTTACGTTAAGTAAGAGTTGCAAAGATTTCCACTTTTTGCAAGGGTGGAAAAGAGGCAAACAAATAGACATGTGAGTGGAATTCATGTTTCTGTGCATTTAATCTACTTGGCCTGTGGCCCCAAATTTATACCGAGCATACACAAATACTCAGCTGAGTTACAAAAGGAGCAGTTAAAATGTCAAGTGATGATGGTAGAGTACTATCAAATACCACTAGTCATTGGGGAAAAGGAGGAGCGGTCTGCAGCTCTTGCTTTCCTTTGCTTTTCTCAAATGTGCAGTTGGTGCAAGTTACTGATATTTTTCCTCAGGTGCATTCTCTTTTCCAAGCATTTTTATTAAAGAATTCCTGAATTTCTTTCCTTTTTCTCTGGTGACTGAATGGCTCTTTCCTTGATCTCAGCCTTTTGTTATGTGCTGGTACAATTTTCTGAAAGGCAAAAATAACCATCCTTCTGGGGGATGCTAGGTGTTAGTCTAGGGGTTTTTTTTTTGGTTTTTTTTTTGGTTTCCTCACCAGCATCAGTAGCTGTATAGGTATAAATAGGTGAGAAAGCATAAGAATTCAGACTTTGCTTGCAGTAGCAGTATCTTGTTGTATTAAAAGAAAGAAATGAGATAAGATAACCTGTTAAAAAAAAAGCATTTTACCTTCTAACAAAAGTCTGACCCTTATTTTTGTGAGCTGACCCCATAAAACTGCAAGACAAAAAAAAAAGAGAGAGAGAGAGAGAGAAGGAAATCTTAGCTCTGTGGTTCGAGTTATTTCCTGACATGAGGTAACACGTTCATTTACTGTAAACCTACAGTTAATCTATGTCCACAGAAAACTTCATTGTGTGGGGTTGCTTAATCCCATCAGTGTGTTTAGAATTAAGACGTTTGAGCGTTACCATCTCAGCTCAAGTCGAGTTGAATGCTGGAAAAACAAAATGCTTTAGGGAGTTAATAAAGCTAGAGTTGTCACTTACAGGAGCCTAGCAATACTATTTATTCAGCTGAATGCTGGGGCTGGGGACCTCTTGCGTCCTCACCACCTTGCTGCAGAACAGATGCTGTCTGCAGTCTCCCCAGGTGTGTCTCTGTCTGTGGAGAGAGAGAGAAGCAGTTTGGGAGCAGTGCTGAGGCATCCTTATTTCTGGAAGAAATCACTACCTCTCAGGTAAAAAGTCAGGAGTGTTAATTCCCAAGGGAGCTGATGGCCATAAAGGAAACCTACAGCTTCAGGAGGGATTGGCACTGTCTCACTTTCCACACCCAGGTTAGGTCTTCAAGCCTAAACTACTCAGCCTAGGTGATGGAGGTGAAAGAGAATGGAAACTGGCCTCACCAGAGTATGAAAGCTTTAACTCTCAGGCTGTGGCTTGACAATATGGGGCCACGGTTTCTTCTCTTTGGCTCCTTTTCTCCCAAGGAATTTGTTCTGGTTCTCTGACTGTTGCACAGCTGGTGATTTGGGTGCTGTCTGAAGTAGGTTTCTATCAATCATCCAACTTGAGATCAGTGAGATTATGAAGACACAGAGTTGACTTCTGTATGCACCCTCTTTCTCCAAGGGCATCATGAGTGGAGAAATTCCCTTCTGAGAAATGCAAAAGATGAGGGGAGACTTTCCTGTCTCATTCTGGGAGAAGAGTGCTTTTCCTGTGCCCCTATGTCTCTTTCAGAAGCTGGCAGGCTCCCTTCAGTTCATATGATGTTCAAGAAATGTATGGACACTGTGTTCTTTTTTAAAATGTCTTGTCCCTATTCCCCTTTTTAAGTGAAGCCATGTTTCCTTGTCTTCTTGTGCCCACCACAATTGTCTTCAGAAGTGGTGATACATCAATTGCTGTTCTGTGATTTGAAGGTCCAATTCCATGTCATGTGATTTCTTTTATAGTACGTGATCCACAGTTTATCTCTCTCCTGGCCACCTTTATGGGTTCTTTGAAACAATATTTTTTATTTAAAAATAAAGTAAAAATTCTCAGGGAACTGCAGGAGATTGGGGTGTGGTGTTGCCTGTCTTGCTGCTGTGGTGAGCTGCTCCTTGGATAAGTCATAGGCCACAGGTGCCAAGCCTCAGCACAGCATTTTGAGGCTTATCAGACTTCTCAGGCAGCTAAACTGGCAGCAGACAGAAGTGTTTCTGTAGCTGGGCTTCTTATATCACTGAGTCACCATCTCTGGCATAGGCCAAGAAATACAGCTCGGTTCTTCCACTACTTCCCCACAGCCTCTTCAAGGAAAGGCATGTATCATCTGGCTGGTTTACTAGAAACAGTGCTGCGTTTTCCTTCTAATTCTGAAAAGCGTAAGGATTTTCAGAGACTGAGCCAGAGACATAACCAAGAAAATCCTCCAGCTGAGGTGAAGCCTGATCTAAGGAATAGAGGTGGCTGCTGATGCCTGCTGATTGCTGATTTTTGATGCCTGTGCCCAGATAGGTAGGTAGTTTTTGCTGTTGTTATCAAGAAGCAACAGTTTATGGTGAAACTTTTTTTTTTAAAGGCCATGTTCTAGTCCCTTCCATGTGGAAGATGCTCAGATGCATCAGGCCACCTGAGCACCAGCAGGTTGTCAATGATTCAGGTAGTGCCCTGTATTGTCCGCTTCAGCATCCTCCAGGGTGGATTAAATGAAGTGTCCAACGCCTGCTGCTTACAGTCCTTCTGCTATCTTCACATTTTGCAATGTTGTGGTCTTGTTTCTATGCTAAACCTAAGAAAATTCTGTCCTCTGAGAGGGACGGTAGTGTTGCAGGATTTGGGGAATTTTATGACCAGTTGTTTATTTAAGTAAATCCATTAAGTTTCTGGGTAGGTGCTATGTCTAAGATAGATGTCTAAGATGTACTAATTAACAAAAGGTCTTCATCACAACTCAGGTGTGTATTTTATAACAACTGTAGTGGCATCTGCTGGTAAGGCTTACAACTGCAATGTTTTCAGTGCTAACAGGTGGGATATCTGTGTATTAGTGCTGGCATTCAGCAATGTTTTCTTGAGCTATTTAAAATGCCATATCAAGGAAGCAGAGCTGTATCAAGGACACCTAAAGCTCCAAGTGAACAGACCTTACCTTATCGCTCACAGTGACTTGAGATAGAGGTTGGGCTGGACTCCTCAGTTTTGTTTGAGACAGAACGACCCTGTAATCCATTTACAAGTTCAAGCCTTTGTTTTAGATTTCATGGAATAGAATATGCTCACTAACTTTTATTTACTTATTTTAGGGATTTGCTTTCCCTGAATTATGTCAGTGCTAGAAAACCTTAGGCTTGCTGAAGCCATCTTTCTTTGAAGTGCAACACAGATGAAAAATGGCTGAATCATGTGAATGTGGTTTCCTAGGCAGGCCAGGTAATTTTGGTATTTTTCTTAGTGACACTATCAAAGAAAGTAGTATGTCCTCAAAAAGGAGAAATGCAGGCAAAAGGAAGAGCCTCAGAAAGTGTAGGGAAGGAATAAAAGAACCTGAAACATATTGAGGAGGAGACAGCATATCTCTGGCTGTGTCTGTAAGCGTTTCCCTGGGGTTTATAAATGCAATGCGTGCAGCCTTGTTGTAGGTTAATTTAAGTCATTGATACAGATGCATAGAAGATGTAATGCAAATTACTCTTGAATTAATGTTGTTGTGAGGACCTGTCAAATACCATGCAAGTTTGGGGAATTCTATTTCATGTAAAATGAACTTCCAGTTCAGCTGCAGTGGTCCCAGGCCTTTCTACTTGGGACTCTGCTTATTTCAAACGCTAAAAAAGTTACTTGTTAGACAATCATTCAATGATTTAAACTAACCAGGCAAAACCCTCATTTCCACTTCCCAGGGCTTCCCACTAGAAAAGATAAAGGATGGCCTAAATTTGACACTTAAAGTAAAAGAACATAATATATGCTTTTGAAACACAGAATGGATTCATTCTTCTGAAGGTAGTGCAAAATTGTATGTTCAGTTGAAACATCTTTTTATATACAATGTCGGTAGTAAATGAGAAGCAGCTGTATTAGCAACTTGAGAGTCCTTGTAGCTCATTTTGTCATATAATTCATAGCGGCACTGTCTGGTACTGAAGTCTTTTGAAGACCTAAATTTTATGATAGGTTTCAAGCTGCAGATTGTGTCTAAAATAGGATTATATGTATAGCGTATATTTAAGCAATTTTTAAAAAGTGAATAATCTAAAATACCTTTTTCCAATGGGAAGGTGTTAACTTAGCATACCTGACCTCTACAGATCCTCTTTGGGCACAGCATTTCAAATTAGTATAGAAAACATACGTATATTTGATAATTATAGTGGTGAGAGACTAAATTAGCTACATGGGCCTACTGCTCTACTACATGATAACTTGGCAAGTAAACATTGCTGGTGTATAGGTCAGAGGCACATAAAAAATACCATTTAACTCTTTTCTGCAGATTTGCAAGAGCCAAGCATAAGTGTAACTTATTTGTTCCTTCTCTACAGTAGGAAACAATAGATAAATAATGTACAGCAAAGATCTGACTAAGTTTTGCAAAAACTCTTGTGCTTAGTTTTGGTGCCATAAAAATGAAAACATTTTCTGAAGGACTGTGTTATGTTTTAGAGCTGCAACAGCATAAACTCTCAACTATTACTGCTATTTTAATAGAGAATAATTTGATCCTGTGTTTGAAGTTTTTTGCGGAAAATCAATAAGACTGATGCTCTGATGTAGTATATTCCACTGTGGGGATACAAGAATGGTATCTGTTTTAGAACAGAACAACAAAAGGCTTGAAGTAGCTTAAGTTGATCTAAATGATCCAGTATATTATTCTAAAATAACTCTTGCTATACTGTCTGGTTATTTGATTCCTGACGGCTTACTGAAACTTATTTTATTTTTGTCCAAATCCTCTCTTCATTGTGAGCACTTCAGCTCATTAACTTCTCTATGATATTACTGAGACAGCTAGCAGGAAATGACCTGAAGCACAGAAACCACACTGCTGGGACAGCTATTTATATGCACCGCTGAAGGCTTTCATTTGTTGTAGCGGTTAAAAAAAAAAAAAAAAAAAAGCACCACCCTGCCATTTCCTCCCCATCTTTCAGATGGCACTAGCTTGCCCTGATGACAAGCAAGAACTCAATGAAGTTGGAATCTCCCCTGCAAAACTTCACACCAAATAGTGAGCATGTGTGTCTGCTTGGCACAGCTTCAGGAACCTGAATAAATTCGTTCCCTTATGAAGGACTTGGCCATGGATCATCTGGCTCCACAAGAAAATTGTAAATTGGTGTTTTACATGAACTTCTACTGAACCTGAATTGTAGCGCTCATATTTACCACCTCCACTGCTTTCAGTAGTAGACAAGTACTTCTTGTTAACCAGACTGCTGTGGAAGAGGGTCTGATTTCCTGAAGCCCAGCAGCCCACACATAGAAGTTGGTGTGCCAGTCCTGAATGCATAGCTGGTGCACAGACACAGGTTAGCTGCACATCCATTATATATTAAGCATCTTGCATTTCACTTACTACTTCCAGATATGCTGAGTAGAAGATCTGAATTTCACCCAACTTACTGAACTTGAATCTCAGTTCAGTTTGCCTCTGGCAATAGGAATTGTCTTGCCTGTAATGCTTCTCCTGAAATCTTGTATGGCAACTGAGGTTCAATCAAGAAGCTAAATAATTCTGGCAAGAATAGTCTCCAAAACTGATAGGAGAATTTGTTTTGTAAAAACAGGTTCGATTTTTTTAGGAATCGTTAGATTTTCAGGAATTCAAATTCATGATAAGAAGCACATGCTGCTTCTTGGGGTGGGGTGTGGAGGTGTGGTTAGGGGAGTAGGAAACACAGCAGCAAATGACCACCTACCTACAGAAAACTGCAGGTGTACCTGCACCCAGAAAGTTTGCAGCTACACTGCTATTTTCTGTTCTTTTTTTTCCTAAGGCAAATGCTGCAAGTTTTGATGCTGTTTTGCTGCATGTTTGTCTAGAAGTGTCTTCTGTAGATGGGATGCAACTAAACCTGATAGGCTTCAGGATCTAGCATTAAATGCTGTCCCACCCTGAAATCAAAACGTGCACATCTTGCTACCAAGCACAGCTGATGAGGCCACAGAGATGACACTGTTTTGTTCATATGGAATTTCTGATATATTTAAAACTTTCATTTTCCAAAGATTACCAACACTTTAAAAATGTCTTATAAAACATAAATTTCAATGTGCCATAATTCATACAGTTTCAGTAACTCGTGACAATTGGGGGGTGGGGGAGGGACCAAGATTTAAATTATCATTCTGCCCCTTAAGCTAAGGCCTAATCAGAATGATTCTTTTACTTAGAAATGCAAAAATGGTCTAGAGAAAAATTCACTTTTGAACACTCTCTGAACTTCATGGCATTTTATGTTTTAAAGTATTTCTACTGAAGCTGATGTCTGAACTGAACTAGTTCAGGTCTATAAATGAAGTGTGTGGGGATCTGTGTGGGAGGTCCATTTGTTGTTCGAATTGGACCCAACCATAAACATACAGATTATAGTTGATGATGAGCTTGAATAAAAAGTAATGCGTTTGATTCCCTCCTGTCCCAGCTGATCTTTCTACTCCTTTCAGGCATATATTTATTTTCCTCCAAGTTACTGTATGCTAGTATTGTTCTTATCTATACGTTCACTTGATTATGTGGCTGTGTGCTGAGCCTGTCATTGATGTTGCTGTTTCATTATGTGCGTAATTATTTCTCTGTGGGCAGCCAAAACTGCTAATGATGCTGCATCAATTGTTGCTACTGTGAGAGCTGAGAGCTGAGTGTTAACTTCTGCAGAGCATAATTAAAGTTAGAGCATGTATGGTACGAACAATGTAGGTCAGAGCATTCTCAGAATTGCTCCTTGGATGCACTAGTTGTGGCTGTTTTTTTGGCATCAAGTTCACAATAGCTTACTCCATGAAGGACCTTTGAGTTTTCTGTGCTTCCACAGAAAGCATCTTATTGCCCATTTGTAATGTAGCTTTTGATTTGTGCATCATATGCAGATTCTGATGAGATCTGTTCCTTCAATGGGATTGTGATAAGCATATTTGTCCCAGTTCTCCATATAGACCCAAAATCTCACAATGTTTTTCTTGCTCTTTGGCACCCAAAGTAGTGTACTTTGCTCTTGGAAAATGTGCCAAGAAGCCAGGACCAAAACCACAAAATGAATGCCACACAAAATGAATGGAGCACGATCACGTAATGGAGAAAAGAGATGTAAGGATGGAGAATGATGCATTTAGTTACGCCTTGTTTAATGAGTTTTGCCACTTAAGTGCACACGGAGAACATGACGTGTTTCTGTTGCGGGCAGCGTCACTGTAGCAGCATTGCAGCAGCCATCACCCCCAGCAGGCATTGGAGAATGGGGTCCTCATGGGCTTCTGGCCTGGGACGAGCTCTGGGTCTGTGTGGAACCTGGTCCCCAGAAAATTTGTGGAGTATTTGGGGGCCATCCTGGGCCTCACAGCCTCACAGTTCAACTGGCTGCAAAATGATGCTACTGTGAAATATGGGTCGAGTCCAGCAAGTTAATGGAAACTAGTGTATTTTTTCCCTACAGGGATGAAGTCTTTGCACGCCATTTTTCTCACTGATAACTGGAATGCTAATTGCAACGTGTCTGACAGTAAAAGGTCAGAGCCTAGCACTGATTGCTTTGCTTTCCTCTGGTCTAATTACAGCGCCTCAAACCAGAAGCAATACCACACGTACACAGTGAATGCTCCAGCTTGCACAGGAGGCACCTGTAAATAGTCCCTTGTGTTTTGAGCATGTTGTCCTCTTTGGTTTAGTTTCCAGAATTGCTCTGGAAGCACAGTGCTTTCAGCTTTTGCTGAGAAAAGCATAATTTGCCTTGAACTCCCACACTACTCTGTGGCGGTCCATCAGAGAGGGCTGCTATTGGAGTGAAAACATTCTCACAGCCCTGACACATGTGAAATGCTGTTTTAGCTGTGCTTGTGGTTTTGTTTTTTTGAGGGAAGTGAGCCCAAGAATGAAGGGAGCTAACTTGCATGCCCCTCTGTCAAGTTGTTTTGTGTGACCTGAAGGTTATTATTTATTTTGAAGCATTTGGATTAAATAGCACAACCCTCGGAGCACGTGCCTCTAATTGCCCTCAGATACGCATTTTATAGAAGCAAACTGTGTGGCTGCTTTGACATGGAGAAATACCCTTTAGGGTATAATATAATAGTAACAGTGGCACAGGGCAGCCCTTTTAACTCAAGCCAGTGCTGTAGGCATCATCTCGGATGTGTGTGACAAATCCTACTTTCCACGTAGAACATGGAAGAATCAGTTTACCAAATATCATCCCCTGTTTGTCTGTCCCTATGTGAAAAGTAAGTTCTGCCTGAGGTCACTTTTGAACAGCTTCCTCAAAGATCAGAAAAAAAAAGAAATATATGTATTTGAGAGGGTGGTGGATGCGGGGTTCAAGAAGCAATTGTATCATGCAGTCATCTAATTCTTGTTCAGCTAACAGGTAAATTCTGCAGCCACTGAGCTGTTTATTTTTAACCAGTCCTAGATGCTTCCCTGGAACACTAGTAACGAAAACTCTTCAGACAGGGAGGCCACAGGAGCTGTAACAGACTGAATTTGTTGCAAAAACTTCAATAGACAATGAAAATTTAAATGAAACTTTGTGTAAGCACTGGACAAAAATAACTTACCAAGCTAGTGATTCAAAGCCTTTTTTTTTTTTTTTTTTTGCTAGTCAAGACAATTGCTGATGCCATCAAAGCACTGGGACAAGCAAACTGTCATGTAAGAACTGTTATTTTCTGCCACCCTAGAAGGCTGCTAAGGGGCATCAGCAAACACACAGCAAGAGCTGACTGCAGCAGTGGGAACATGCCTACCCAGCTAGGTTCAGACAGCCTCAGTTCCCCATCAGTTCAGCCATCTGCTTGGGCTCGCGAACTGCTGTGCTTGGTCTGCCCTCTAATTACCTGGTTGTACAGACCAGAGTCCTTGAGTTTAGCTTTCTGCTCCGAGTATGTCCAGCTGAAAACCGTCAAGGTGATTGGGTGGTCATTGCTTGCTGCAGGTGGTGAGACGTGCTTGCACTGATGGCACAGCCAAGGGCCTAAGTGCTCTTTGTCACCTATCGCCTTCCAGAGGGCTTCGGTACGGAAGGATGTGAAGGGACAACTGAGAGGAGGGGCTTAGAACGAAGGAAAAGGAAGAAACAAGGATTTATATTTTTTTTTCTTGAACACTGTATTGACTGTTTATTCCTAAAATAAACATTCAGCCTGTAGTAGTTAATATCCGCAGGGAGCTAGCTGGTCAGCAAGGCAGGACTTAAACTTATGCACATAAAATAGACAGGCGAGGGGGCTATTGGTTCCTAGCTTGGTAATAATTGTGCATAAACTACATCAGTTGAAACATGTACTCTAAAGGAACATGAAATTATGGTAATACTTTCCAGTGAGTCATAGAGTAGTCCACAGCTTTGGTGTCCTATCAGATACAGCTAATATTGCTGTTGTTTTTATTTTGTCATAATAGACATGTCTCCAGCTTCCATCAGTTTAGGTGAATCTCTTGCTCTAGTCTCCACAAAAATATTCTTCCTTAACATACTGTGTATTTGTTAATTTTGCCCCTAATACTGTTATTAATTTGTTCTGTGTCATATATATCAGAGAGCAAAGGCATCCTAGATTAGGCTGTATGGAGTGGACTGTAAAGGTACTACATCTGTGACTAAACTAGCTGAATTTTATGAAAAAAATATATAATTCTCTGTAAGATTTCTCCCCTCTGCCATTTCCCATTTTTTTCCATGTTGTATATTTATTCAGCAAGCCAATACTTGAGATAACAAAGCAAAAAAAACAGAAGCAGCTCACCACAATATTGGCGTTAGCGGCAGCTTTGAGACCATCTCTGAAGATCGCATTTTTATTGCAAGGTAACAGATTGCGCTAAAAAATAAAATTTCTGCTTCTAACTTGTGTGTCTTCCAACCTTTCTTCCTTCTTGCTTTTCCAGGTATGACCCCATATACTTTGTAGCAGGACTCTGATTCGGGATTGTTCTCACAAAGTCACTTAATAATTTAGTGTAACTGGAAACACGTTTTGGTTTGTTAGTTTGTGGTGGTGCTGTTCTAACTGGCATAGCTACTGGCATGGCACAGTGCTGCTTTTTTCCCTCCTGGTTTCCCTTACTCCATGGTGCAGCCAATTACTTACACCCTGAGGATGAAATTCAGTTCTAGTTGCAGTAGCTTAAGAGAAATTGTTGTAACAAGCAGGATTCCTGAAGAAAGCGTGCCACTGGCTAGGGCAGCTGCTGAGGATGCAAACGTTACAACAGTTTTCCTGTTTGAGGAGCAAAACAATAAGGCACCGACATGCTGCTTGTTTGAATGCTTGTAGGCAAATTTTTTGTGTGTTGAATGTGCTGAAGCTTATAAACTAGGTTTTAATTGCACTGTGTAGATTTCAAGTGAAACCGACTTTGCAAAATTCCTGAGAAAGCTCAGCCAGTTCTACCAAGTAAAACTTTTCTATATAAAATTTCTGAAGTGTTTCTTTGCATTACATATCTAACAAATGTATTATGTATTGTAAATACAATAATTATAAATACAATAATTATAAATTAAATTTATAGTTGTAATTGTGCACAATTGTGTGCAATTATTAATTCTGCACAAACTATATATTCAAATTGTGTGATATGTAGCATATATAGCTATATAAACATATTTATAAATTTCTTATGTGTTTATATACACCATAGCCTCATGTTCATAAGCACAAGAATCTATGTTTATAAAAAAAAAAACACTTTAAAAAATCTCTAATTTGCTTAGCATCTTTTGCCAACTATTGAGTCAAATAAGACTGTTCTATAGTTTATGAGTCATTTCCTCTCTGGACCCTTGGGAGCTGTGGTATTTTGCCTATTTTCATGCACATGAAAAGCAGTATTGCACCTTGCTACTGTTTTTCGTTTTCAAATTTGCATGTGCTAGCTCTAATATGCTAATAACAAAAAACAGTTAAAAGAAATAGGATAAGCATGCATAGTCTAAAGACTAGGAGGGCTCTAATTTTGCAAAGGAAAGTCAGTGGATACCACTGGTGCTTATTGCTATTTCAGAACCGTGGCCTAATGAGGAAAGCAAACTAGAAGCAGGACTCCCCTTTATAGCTAAATGCTAGCAGAAGTCTAGGCTCTTTGTGTCTCCTCGATACAGAAAACCAAAATGGGGAAGGAAAGGAAGGTTTGGAAACTTAAGCTTAATGAACAGATCTCAACACATACGATGATGCCAAAAAATTTAGGGTTTTGCATTTATTTCTTTTAGTCTTATTTTGGGAAAGTTTGTGTAGAGAAACTGGGGGATAAGACTGGAGCACTGGGAGATTCTCAGTAGTTTGAAAAGAGGAAACTCTCGTCTTCCAGAGCAAAGGAAACTTGAGAAGGGTCAAGAAGCTGCTGGTAGCTGTAGGCAGGAAGAGAAAATCATCTCATCTTGAACTTGAAAGCAAAACTCGATTTCAAATAAGAACTGTGTCAGCAATGGGAGTGGCTAAGTTTGCAGTTTGGGCAACCGATGCAGTTTATTTAAATGTCAATACATAGGTAAGAAAGCATTTGGAGGAAGATCTTTCCCAGAGATTTTCTTTTGAAGTAATACAAGAAGCCTCCCCGCATTTTGCGTATTCATGAGGTAGATGTTTTTAGGATGAGGGCTGCAGCTGCCAGCCAACGTGCAGGACTGCAGAGGGAAGGTGGGACTGCAAGTGAGAGTGTTTCAAAAACTGCCCTTTGTGTCCTGAACATTGTAAGGTGTTTCCAGATACGTTGAACAGGAAAACTTCTGCAACCCCACTCTATCCCCCTACCCCAAGCCTTTGTGAAGCTCTCATGACTATACAAAGAAATTTTTTCATGTCAGGGTTCTGGGTGACGCTGCTTTATCCTCCTCCCTTTTTGTCTGCACAGAGAAAGTATGAGCGCTTCAAACTAGAAGATGCTTTAAAATCCCAGCTTTGAACCAAGGCTGGAGGGTGCCGTAATAATCTCTTCACTTCTATTTAGCTTTGCCTAAAAGCTATCTGCAGAAGCAGCCCTGACATTTTTTTGGCCATTGGCAGTTGTTTTGCTATTCTACCTGGGAACTTGGATAGTCCAAGAAATCATTTTGCAGCTGTCTGACGCAGGACACTACAGCTTCACCAAAAAGCTGGTGCAATGCTGGCAAAGGTCATAACTCAGGGAGATGCACTCCAGATAATATTTTTATATAAAGCTAATGAAAGAGGAACAGAAAAGAAAGCGAATTGGTTATTTTTTAGATTGCTGTGTGGTTTTCATACTTGGTTCCCCAACAGCCTTTGCATGGGGAGGGTTTCCTGCCTTTCTTTTCATCATCAAAAGTGTGCGTGTGGAAGATGAGTAACTCCAGATCTTTGTCGTAATAACCCCTGGGCCACACAACAGCAGCTTCACCTTAAAGAAATAGAGTGAGAAAAAGGGAAAAACCCAGTTTGATGCAATGCTAAGGTTTGCGGGTTCCCCAGCACACGGGCTTAGCGCTGCTGCAGCTCAGCGCAGCAAGGGTGTTGCAGTAGGAAGGATCTATCCGGGTTAAGTTAGCCAGAGTAATTTTGAAGGGAAAGCACACTTCAAAAATAAATAGAGTGAGCCGTATTGCCTGTTGGCACAAATGCAAAGCATGTATGGCCAGGAAACACCTTTGTGTTTGTGTATGGGAGGGTGCTTTCAGGTCAGGTTTTCACTGAGGTTCATTTGTAGCCAACAAAACGCTGGCTCCCTCCCACCTGTACTCAAATCATTGAGGTTATCCTTCCCAGCAGCCTGCTGGGAGAGGGCTGTAATTTCATGCAACTCGATGCCATGCACTTGCATCTTGTGTATTTTTATTTATTTTTTATTTGATATTGTATTTTAAAAATATGTATCTTAAAGCAGTGTCCTGTAACCCATGAGATTTCCAGATACACTGTATGCGCAGCAGTCTATTTCTGGCCCTTAAATACTTGTAAAGCTCTCTGGGACTGTGCAGCTCTGTGCAGAGCTGGGAAAAATGTTTGTTAGCTGGCTGAACCACCCTACCAGGACACCGAACCAATGCACTGATGTCTGCAGCAATGCTTTTTTTTTGAGAACAAATTGTAGTTTCCATTTGTGTGTATGTGGTTAAGTAGTGCAGAACAAATAAACACTGTGTGGGAAGTGGGAGTAACAGAATTTATTTATTTATTTAATATCTGAATCGCGTGTTTCAAGATGTTGACTGTTGGATGGCTTGGGAATGCCTGAGATTGCTACCGGAAACATGGAAATTACATTTACATCCATGGTGGGTACAGACGGCTGTTGCATTAACAGCCAGGGATAAAATGGTGGGGAGAAATTAAGAGAAAGAGGAGAAAAGAGAAGACTAAAGTCTGCAAGTGTCTTTGCCTTTTATCTGTTTCAAAGTATTGGCTCACTGAAACTTCTCATACTACTACTGTCTTTCATCACTCCTGTTCCGGGTGCTAGCTGCTCAGTGCTCAGCCGAAACTTGGAGATCAATTTGTTTGTGTGTTCTAAACGGTCCCCAAATAAAGTGTTGGTGGTAGGATAGATATATAGTCTTTACAGGTAGGGAAGGAAGGTAAGAAAGATTTATGAAAATGAGGGTGGTGTAAGGCAAGCCCTGAGGGGTTCTGATTCATTTACTGGAGTTGTTCCTAGTGAAGCTAACTTTCTGCGGATATTTTTATAATTTTAAAAGTTTATAACAATTTTAAAGTGCCAAACACTAAAAAGAAAAAAAGTGAACCAAGTCCAAATGTCAAGTGCAGGGTTTACAGTTTTGGCGGCCACATTTGAATGAATCTTCTTTTTGTTTCTTGCCAGTATTTCTGTTTAAACACTCCATCTTGAAAAAATAGAGTGGAAAACCTAAGTATGAAGATATATTTCAACATGCTAGTAGAAACTGCGGTTGAAGTTCAAAGTTTAAAAGATTTAAATTACTGTCTTTAAAAAATAATAATAAACAGGACCAGTTGAACAGGTTTTATGAAATAAGTTGATTTAATTGAGGGCAGATATGCAGCAATAGCAGCTCGTAAAGCCAAGGTATGTGAGTTCATCTTTTGTGAGGTGCATTGAGCTTACATCTCTGTTTACTGTCAAATTATTTTGCAGCAGCTGCTGGCTTGGCCCAGTCTGCAGCCCCACTGTCCATCCCTGTGCGGATCAACACGAGCAGCTCTTGCAGGCTGTAATGCCATTCGCGAACTTAGTACCAGCAGTGTGTTGAACTCTTCATCCTTTGTTACAAAGCCTGTTAAATATTACTTTCAGCTATTGAACGGAATTGTGCCTACTGTCAGCCACAGGCAGAAAAATCATGAAGTGGTTAAAAACTAAAGCTGGACAGCCAACATTTTTGTGGGGAGAGCCGTGTATGTATGTATATAAAGATTTTGAAGTGACAATTTTTGACTTTTTTTTTCCAGGCACCAGAGGACTGTAATGATTTAGGGATGTAATGTTGTTAATGTGCTATAACTGGGGGTTGAGGCCAAATTTTTCCCTACATCCAGGGCAGTTTGTCGTACAAGAACCAGGAGAAGGTATCTTCTGTCCCTCCTGTCCTGCAGAGATTCCAGATGGCTTGCAGCACATCAGCTGAGGTTGCTCTCTGCTCTGTAATGCCTTATTGAAGACTAAAGGTAATGGACTCAAGAACTAGAAGCCTACTGTGAGTCTGTTTGTGAGTTAAGAGATGCTTGGAACCCAGCAGTGCCTTTTCAAAATATTTTGAAGTAATTAAGTTTTCTTTGTTATTCTAGAATTAAAGCCACTTTCTGTTTAAACATTTACAATGCATATAGCTCTGACATGTCTTAAAAATACTAAGAAATACTGTAGAATGCATTTACTGTAATCTTTTGAAAATTGACTGTTTCAGGAGCTTACTGCTGGAGTAATTTAACAATCATGCTGCAAAAATAGGAAGGTAAGCAGCCCAGCAGAAGATACAGTAGCTTAAACTCTTATTTCAATACTCGTTGCTTAGAGAATCTAAGAATCAACTTCCCTTAGTCAATAATGAGCCTTATTTATAAATTCATATACAATACAAAAAGGAAGTTTGGACTACTGTGGAGATCAAAGTTTCAATGTTTTTTTTTCTACTCCTGTTTAGAGAACTGACGTTGGTTTGCATGTGTGTGTATCCCTCTCCTTATTGCTGAGCACAGCACTTGTTGATAGCCTTGGACATTTTTTTAAAAGCTGTTTCTGAAGATAAACGTTTTGCAAAAATCCCCAGAATGCAAGCGCTCATCTTAATTTACCTAGAGCCATGCTGTCTGTTAGCGTGCAGTTCCTTCATATGGTTTTAAGTTCAAATTTGCTGTAATATAAATTAATATATAATGGGAAGCTTCTTCCATGATTAAGGGTGAAACCCCAGCCTTACTGAGGCCTGTGCAAAAAAAGCCTCTATAGATTCTGTTCAACAAAATTCAGAGGTTAATCACAAAACTCCTGCTCCTTTTTAAAGAACCATTCTATCATTAAAAAGAAATAAATAAAATAAAATTACATGCACTTATCTAAACTATCCCTAAAGTGCCTGATCACATTCACATTCTTCAGTCTTCACAATAGTTTTTTTAAAAAATGGATTGTCCTTAGTTTTTCCCACAGCAGTTTCAGAAACAGAGATGATTATTTTTTGTCAATGAGCAAAATTGAGGCTGTCTTTTCTTTTACGTTATATTTTATGATCCAAAATGCACAGTGAACATGTTCATCACTGTATACTCATCAGCAGCAGCTGTGCGTGTTGGGAAGGCAGCTGCCACCTGGGAGATTTCTTCCTCTAATGCAAATAGTAGAGATCTTTTCACTAGACAGGCTAGGACAGTTTCATCATATATAATACTACAGAAGGAGAGAAAGCACGGTGTATATATATATATATACACACACACACATTCTATAGTCTATATAGAATAGGCACATATATATAGGACATATACATATATAAATGCTTGTGTTTATTGTAAGGTGGGGTTTTTAAGTCTGTGAGCCATATGGGTGTTTTCTTCCACAAAGGCAAAGAGCTAATCAAGAGAGGAAATAGAAGCTAATTACCCCACCCACCTCTGAAGCCTCCGTTAAAGCCATTTATCATCATGCTTCTCAACTTGCTTGGGTTGGCAACTTTATAGAAGGACTGTATTTTGAAACCTTTCTATACTACCTATAAAAATAGTGGTTAAAAACAAAACAAACAAACAAACAAAATACCCCATAAAGTATCAGCAATACTTGTCTTAAGCATAGAGATGACTAGGTATGGTTCGGATGCATGTTCACTGGGCAGCTAGGCTATTTAGATGTGTGACTGAAAAATATCAATTCAGGGGACTCAAACTGTCACCAATTCTGAGTTGTAAGTCTTGGAATATTAACGTCAGTTAAAATTCCCAAGCTTTTAGAAATATCTTTTGATAGATTAAATCATTAAATTAAAGATAATACAATAGCTTAAGACACTAAATTCAGTGCCTCTAGTCTTAGAGTGTGAAGTACCAAAATCTTAAGGGAACAAGGGTGTCTTGCTTTTTCAGGTAGGTGTGATATTGTAGTGCTTAATATTTATTGCTAAAATTAAAAGCTGAAGAATTCTTTTCTCAGTTTTATGTTGTGGGATCAAGATGCTTTGTGTGTTGATTGGCAAATTTCTCTGAGTTCTTTATAGAGACACAGACAACGTAACCGGCAGCAGTGCACGGGTAATATCTCGATGATGATGGTCTGACTGGTTTCACATTTGTCCCATTTAATAGCTGATCTGAGATGGTCCAATCAATATATCTAAAACAATCTTTCAAATGTATACCGTTACAATCCTGCCAGTAAACCTTTTGATAATAAACTGTTCTAAATGGCACCACAGCTCTCTAATCCACGTTCAATAAACAAATCCAAAAGAAAAACATTACTCTGAAAGTATGTTTATTCTCTATATGAGATTACAGCTGAAAACCTTCATATTTAAGTATATTAATTGTAGGCCTCTGTTGCCAACAGAATGAAGCAGACTCATTCCAAGCATTAGTTGCTGTAACTAGATGTCTACTGTAAACAGCTCTTAATGTTATAATTGTAAATTGTGCAGTAGTAAAAAAAGAAAACAAACAAAAAAAAACAACAACAAAAAAAAAACAGAAAGTTATCTGGAACTAAAACCATTTATTATTTGAAGCCAGAAATGAAGCTTTGGTTGCATTCTTTCACATAGTAAATTGTTAAATGTCTTTCAGATAAAAGCTGATTGCTTTCATACAGCTAAAGAACAAATTTATTCTGACAGCACTTATTTAAATCGATGCTTAAACATTGCTCTGTTTTTATCAAACCATTAATCTCACTTTGTCTTTTATTTCATTATATAATGAAAAATGACATGAATGCCTATGAAAATACAACCTTTGTTTGTTTGTTTTAAAAAAGGAGGGAT
Organism: Anser cygnoides; assembly: GCF_040182565.1. Taxonomy (NCBI): domain Eukaryota; kingdom Metazoa; phylum Chordata; class Aves; order Anseriformes; family Anatidae; genus Anser; species Anser cygnoides. The sequence continues at coordinate 24,585,080 of NC_089875.1, read as the reverse complement.
ACAAAATAAATATATAGTTCCTGGGAAAATAAGATCACAAATAGGGAGGTAGACAAAGCAGAGATGTTTAATGCCTTCTTCACCTCTGTCTTCAACATTGATGATGGACTCTGGGACCCCTGGAGCCCTGAGCTGCAGGACTGTGACTGTGGTAATGAGAAGTTCCCTACCAACCCTGGACTTGTGTGGGATTGGCTGTTCCAGCTGGATGCATGAGTTGATGGGACCTGGTGGGCTTCATCCCAGGGTACACAGAGAGCTGGCTGATGTCATCGTGAGACCTCTCTCAATTATTTTTCAGTGGTCTTGGAAATCTAGAGAGGTGCCAGTTGACTGGAAGCTGGCAAACGTTCCAATTTCCATGAAGAGCAAGACAGAAGACCCTGGTAATTACAGGCCTGACAGTCTCACTTCAGTGCCTGGTAAAATTATGGAGAAGATTATTCTGGAAGCTACTGAAAAACACCTGAAAGTCAATGGGGTCATCGGTCACAGCCAGCATGGGGTCACTAAGGGGAAGTCCTATTTCATGAACTTAATCTCCTTTTATGACAAGGTCACCCACCTGGTTGACTAAGGGAAGCCAGTTGTGATCTTTTTGGATTTCAGTAAAGCTTTTGATACTGTTTCTTCACAGTAGCCTTCTGGACAAAATGTCCACCATACAGCTAGATAAACACATAATACAATGGGTGAACAACTAGCTGATGGTTTTGGCTCGATAGGTTACATCAGGCTGGTGACCAGTCACTACTGGAGTACTGCAGGGTTCCATTTTAGGGCCAGTTCCCTTTCATGTTTTCACAAATGACTTGGATGTAGGGCTTGAAGTAAGCAAGTTGACTTACTTGAACTTGAACTTGAACTAAACTTACTTGAACTAAGTAAGTTTGTGGACAACACTAAATTGGGAGAAGCTGTTGACACCCTTGAGGGTAGAGAAGCCTTGCAGAGAGATCTTGACAAATTAGAGAGCTAGGCAATCACCAACAATATGAAGTTTAACAAGGGCACATGCTAGATTCTGCACCTGGGACTAGACAACCCTGGCTGTACATACAGACTGGAGGACAGGAGGCTGGGGAGCAGCTCTGTGGAAAGGGATCTGGGGTTCTGGTTGACAGCAAGTTGACTGAGTCAGCAGTGTGCCCTGGCAGCTAAAAGGGCCAACCGTATCCTGGGATGCATCAATCATGGCATGATTTAAAAAAAAAAAAAAAAAAAGTGGACCTTTTTTAAAAAAAGTGCAATTAACTCACAAATAAAAGCGAGCAAATAAGAAATCTCAGTTTAAAACTAGTTTATGGTTACTAAAGGTCCTATTTATGGTTATGGGTGTGTGGCTTTTTAGGTTTTGGTTTGGTTGTTGTTGTTTAATCTGAGAATTTTGTTGTTTTTGTGTAGCGTTGCCAGTCTCCTATATTGCAAAGCAGTGGTCTTGTCCTTTCGGGATCTGCCTGTACCTGGGATTTTTCAGGCTATACTATGGCTTGTCAATCTGCACTAGAATTTAAACAACTTAGAAGATCCATAAACTTGGTACAAACGTGTCTGTATTGTGTTATTAAAGGACTTGATGTTTTCCCGTGAACCAAACACTTCAGAGCAATCATTTTAAAACTCATTGCATGTGACAACTCGTTAACTTTTTCACAGCCTATTTGTGCCCAAAAACACCGCTTTAAATTTCCTGATTTCAAAACACGCCAGCGACTTAAAGTGACCTTTCTAGAAAGACTGCGTCAAAAGGACGGTGTAATCGCACGCTGCTTTTTTGTCGCCGTCCCCTCCCCCCTCCGCACTTTTTTTTTTTTTTTCCTTTTTTATTTTTAAATTTTCTCTCTTCGTTTAAAGGGCGACCCTGCGTTTCACTGCGGCTCGGCCCCGGGCACGCCGGATAGCGAGGGCTCCCGCTCTGGCCGCCTTCTCCCCTTTGTGTTTACGGGGAGGCGGCGGAGCCGCGCGGCGCAGGCGGCCTGAGGCGGGCCCGCTCTGCCCCTCACCCCCCCCCGTCAGCAGCCCGCCGCGAGGGGGCGGCGCTCCCCGCGCGGCAGCGGCGCCGCGCTCACCTCCCTCCCTCCCTCCCCGCCGGGCGCACCGCGCCATCGCGCGGCAGCCAATGGCGAGGGGCCCCCCACGATTCAAACCGCGCGTCCCGGCCAATCGGCGCGCTTGGCGCCGGGGAGGGGGCGTGGCCGGAGGCCGGACCGTTGCGCGGCCCTAACCGTCGTTACCGCGGCTGAGGAGCGCCGCGCTCGGGGCCCGGTCGCGCTGCTCCGCGGAGGCACGTCCCGTCCCGGCACGTCCCGTCCCGCCCGGCCCGCTGCGGGCGGCCGCCAGGTAAGGGCTCGGCGGCGCGGCGCGGCGCGGGGCGGGGCACAGCCCCTCGGCGGCCTTCCCGAGGGCAGCGCTCCGGCCAATCGCCGCCGCCGCCTCTCTGCGCCGGCGTGGGGCCGCGGCCGCGGGGAGGCCTCGCGGGCCCGGCTCCGCCGCCCTGCTCCGCCGCGGGCCCGGGCAGCGCTCCCCGCTACGTCCGTGCCGCCGGAGCGCCTCTCGGCTCCGGGGGCGGCGCGGCGGAAGGTCGCGGCCTCCCCTCCCTCATGGGGGGGGCGCCGAGGGGCGGCCTGGCGCGGCGCGGCCCCTCCCTTCCCCCGCGGCGGAGGCCCAGCGCCAGGCCCGGGCTCGCGGTGCGGGCGGGGCCGCCCAGCGGGGCCTGGGGGCCGGGCCTCCGCTGCCTCCGGCATGTGGGCGCCTTCCTGTCAACAGCGCGCCGCCGGGGCATGCACCCCGCCGCGGTGGTTCGCGGCCGCCCCTGGGCGCTTGGGGTTCAGGCGCTTTCCCTCTCCGCTGTCAGGGTCGGCGGGGAAAAGCACGGCCCTGAGACCGGGTTTCCCTGCCCAGGGCCAGGGCTGGCTTTGTGGGAATTGACTGGTTTTTAGCCGTTCAATCTTTGTCGAGTTCAGCAGCGACTTTCCCTCTTCTGACATACACGATGTTATCCACCAGTGTTGGGGTGTCACAATTAATACATAGAATCACTGGCTACATACGAACTTTCCACAGCTCTTCCAAGAGGGAACCCCTCTATTATTTTCTTTTTTAATTTCTCAAAACACAGCACCTGGTGTGGTGTGATCTTCTAGGGACTACAAGCTCTTACTACATGTCTTTTTCTTCTGGACTGAAATACCTTTCTACATATCTAGTGGGAGGGCCATTAAGAAAGACCAGAAATAGATTCATGGGGCAGTATGTTTCTCTAACTGTTTAGTTCATGGTTCAGTCAGTAGTTATTTTCTTCTTGACCAAATTTAGGTTCCAGACATTTCTGAATTAATTGGCTTGGCAGAGGGATACAAAATCCTTTTGAGCCATTTCCTTAGATCCCGAGTTCCTTAAGGAAGTTCATAATTATTCAAAAGAAAAAACACAAAAAACACTAATTTCATCCTAGGAGTAATTGAGGCTACCCGTGGTCAGGTATCTATACAGTGCAGCATTTGCTGTATTAAATAATTTGTCTTTGGAGGTAACTTCGATATATGTATATATTGAAGCCATTTGAGTTAAATAAAAGGTTTGCATAGGACCACAGTGAACAGTAGGCTGATGCCTTCTGATACAGTGAAAATTATCAGGAATACGTGTTGAGCTTGAAAGAGTGCTAAATTCAAAATTAATTTCTAAAATGTGAGATTTTTTTTGTTGTTTTGTTTTTAAGGCATCCTATCTTTTTTTTTATGCCAGTACTGATTTTTATTATCTGAACAGTTGAAGGCTTGCCAGTAATGATTTTTATTATCTGAAGAGATGAAAGCTGCCTTTAAATGATGTAGGTTTTTGAAGTGGGATATGTGAAATGAGGATTGCAAAACTCCCTCGCAGAGGGTGCACTGGTGCAGGAGGTGGTAATTTTTGGCAGGGTAACAGGTAATACTTTTTTTTTTTTTTAGTGTTTAAGGTTTGGCATCATTATGAAGCTTTAATATTTAAAGAAAAAAATGGAAGAAACAAACTTTCCATTATTAATACTCTTTGTTACTTTCAAATCAGAAAAAAGTCTTTACTTAGATTTACTTATTAATCTGGAATCTTGTATCACTGCTCTCTACCTCAGGCTGAATAACAACATTTTTTTCAGATTCTTCTGCTTCAGCCACATTTCCTAACTTCTCAAAGCCAACTTCAGCTCCATTTGAGTGCAAGGTTGGAGGAGGAAAAGGTCTTACTGCCTTGTAAAAAGAATTAAGTAAGATTTCCTTTTCTTCAGTCTGTCTACTAAAACACTGAGCTTTGAAGTTTGGCAGAGAGTTGTATTTTGTTATCCCTATAAAAATGTATCTAATTTTTTAAGTGATCGATAAAAATTTTTAAGAACCAATTTTAAGTATAAATTTTAAGGCATAGATCAGGTTAGGACGTCTGGTGAAATCCATGCCTGGACTTGGTATACAGGACTAGAACTTCGATTATGTTTGGAAGGGGAGGAGGAAGCTGTAACTGTGAAAAAGACTGGGGGGAGAGCAGTAGTAGACACAAATCTCTTAAAGAGAGATTTGGCTTTGGACACAGAAGCAGATGTGACGTTGAGATCAAATCTTGAGCCCAAAGGTGGTGATGAGGAACTGCAACCACTTCAATGAACAAGGGCAGAAAAGGCAGTAAAACCCCAGGGAATTAAACGGGAGCAGGGAGAGAATGAAAAGAATTTGAAATGCAAGTAGAGAAATTGTTTCATGAAGTGGTAAGAAACAAGGGTATGCAGTTTGAGGGGGTTAAACTCTCTGGAAAGAGACAGGGTTGAATGAATTGAAATTCAGGAAGAGAAAGAAAGTAACAAGAGACTGTGGCAAGAAACTGTTGGTAGAAATCAGATGAGCTGGGAGAGCATGTGCCTACAAACATGGAGTAGACCTCTTAAGTTTGCGGAGGTGCCAATTTTACTAATTGGCAAGTAGCAGTGAAATTAACTGATAAAACTTACTGTCTTAACTTCTTGAAATATCATACAGCAAAGGGATTGTCAGCTATTTCTGTTCTGAAGCAATTCACGGTATTAGCAAGAAATGAGGCAATTTTGCTGAGTCTTTGTTTTCTTCTTTCTGACTTGGAGACCTACACAGGTATAAAATGTACCTACAGCAGCAGTGTCAGGCAGTGCCAAAATTAAAGCTGATTGAACAGCCTTCTTTAGCTCTGTCCCCCAGAGTGTTATGATGGTTTGCCAAAGAACCTGATTTTTTGCTGCAGGTTAGTTAATGTGTAATGAATGAGTATCTAGTTCAATATTTGTTTTCCAGATGTTTTGTGGGGCTTCACATAGCAAACAAGATTTAAAAAATGCTTTGAAACAGAAACTTTTGCTGATTTTTTTTTCCTATTTCAAGTTGCAAAGTTCATTATACACATGGTGATACCATGTAAGCTTGTGTGTATTTTACCCTAGATTTGTAAGATACCTTCACTCTGTATGTTGAGACCTGAGTCAGAATTTCAAGTAATAAGAATATCTGTTAGTATAGTTACTTATTTTTAGATGGCAACAGCTTAATATCAGGAACTTTTCAAAGTATTTCACAGGGCTTTATATTTAAAAGCATGATTTCAAGTTACAGTTTTCTCAGTACCCCAGCATAGGGGACCAAGGGTGGTAGTCAGTTAAGCCATATTCTGCTAAAATCAAGTAAAAACCTTATGGTGCAGACAGGGATGAAATAGGTGGAAAAGAGAAAATATTCAATCCAGGTAGGAGCCAGAATTCTGGTGTTCCCTAGCTTTTGAATGTTTGGCTTAACAAATTGAAGGGCATAAGTAATGTGGCTAATCACAGAATCATAAAATGGTTTGGGTTGGAAGGTCCCTGTAAAGATCCTCTAATTCCAACCCCGCTGCTGTGGGTAGGGGTACTTTCCACTGGACCAGATTGTCCAAAGCCCCAGCGAACCAGCCTTGAAAACTTCCAGGGATAGGGCATCCACAACTTCTCTGGACAACCTGGGCAAGTAATGTGTATGGAATAGACTGGGAACATGTTATTTTCGCATTTAGGGATGAATGCGTATGTAATTCTTTAGAACCACAGAAAAAGAGGGTTAGAGGACATTTAGATGTCATCTCATTTACTTTTTTTTCCCCCCTCTAGATAGAACCAGCTACATATATGTACTGGGTCAAATATATAGCCTGCTTTTGATGGAGATGATACAGAAGAATTATCTAGATGTACTATTAATGCATTTGGAACATTTTTTGTAGCATCTAACTACAGTCTTTGTTCTATTTTAAACCTATTTCTTCTGTCTAGTATTTGGGAAATGCATCACTTTTTTTAATCAGGAAGATTTTGCATATTTAAGGTGAAGAGTTGTTTACTTTAAAGCTTCTCTGTTCCAGCCTAAATGATGAGGAGAGACAGTAGGGGAAAAAATAAGCCTAATGTTTAGACGTTATAACTATTAACTTACTTATTTTCTAGGAATTGCATTTGGAAAATGCCGAACCGGAGGTTTGCCGATGGCGAGGTGGTGATGGGTCGTTGGCCAGGAAGTGTCCTGTATTATGAAGTACAAGTGACTAATTACGATGATGTTACTCATCTTTATACTGTTAAGTACAAAGATGGGACTGAACTTGCTTTGAAAGAAAGTGATATAAAGGTGAGTATGCCTTCATAGAAATAACGGTATTTCTAATGGAAGATTATACTGATTTTTGTGATGTAGGTAAGAATACAACTTACGATTGGATAGTCGTTTTGCAAACTTTTGTTAACTGTCTCCAAGGAATTGGTGCTAAACAATAGTTCTTTATTATGGGACATCTCAAGTTCAGCATACTGTCCATGTTTTTAAAGAAGCATGATTATTTTCTTTACGTTGTAAAAGCAGTGACACTTTTGGGGTGAAAAGATGTCTGGTCCTTCAGGAACTCTATAATAGAGTGATTGTTTATAAAAATTGTTTGGAGGTATCTTAGAAAGCCAATAATTAGAGGCTTGATATTAATTTATGTGAACTATACTTTAACCTTATAGTGGCAGTGTATGTGAGTGACTGGCTTCTTGTTGGACAAAATGTTTCAGGCTTGAGCTAGAAGTTGTTCATTGCTTTGAGACTTTCTAACTTGTTTACTTTGTTTGCAGGTTAGCAAACTCTAACTGAGAAAGTACCTTCCTTTGTCGTAAAGCATTTGTGCCATATGAAAATTGTATTGTGTAAATGTTATATGGGAAAATCAGAATTGCAGACTCCACTGAGAAATTCAAATGTATACTTGTGGGGAAAACTTTATGGAATCAGTTTTCATATCTGATTTAATGATTTTTAGCTGACTTAATTTTTTTTACATTTGATTTGTGTTGCATTATGCAGATCATTGCATCTTGACATGGCAAATGTATTAATAAAGCCAAGTAAATGAAATGGTAGCCTTAATAGAAGTCATATACAAAAGCTTAGGTGGATAGTAGGCTTATGAGTTTGGTGCTCACATTTATAGATTATGTCCTGATTTCTGTAGCTTTGACAGGAATTGTCAGCAGTTGGACTTGGGACAGGATTATTTAGGTATTACCAGCAAAACGAGTGTGCTGTAATTACTCTTTCTTAACACCCTTGTACAGTATCAACTAAAAAACTAAAAAGGCAGTTCTGTAAAACTATATGCCAGAGTCGTCATCACAAAAAATAATGCTTCTAAAGCTATTCTTTGGAATGTCTAAGACAAGATTTTGCTTTCTTCCACTCTTTCTGTTAGTCCCAATCATCGTTCAAGCACAGGAAAAGCCAGTCTTCTTCAAGTTCTCCTTCCAGAAGAAGTACTAGCAGATCTCGATCTAGATCTCCCGGTCGGCCAGCAAAAGGCAGACGTCGTTCTTCTTCTCAAAGCAGAGAACATAAAGATGACAAAAAGAAAATTATTCAGGAAACCAATTTAGCCCTACTGGTATTGTTTTGCTTGCTTGTTTGTTCTTGGTTGCAGTGTCACTTTTTTTCCCCAAAACGTATTTTTATGTTTACTGGGTTTATTACTGTAAGAGTCAGGTGTACTTCATGTTTCCTGAGCAACATAATTAGCTGCAAAAATGTATCATAGAAATGCCTTACTACTTAAAAAATAGGCTTTCTAGCTTGCCAAGTTGTGAAGAAATCATTGAAATGTTCTGTGTGAGTTTGGTGGAACTGTAAACAGTGTTTCTTCTGCCCCGTGTACTCTTAAGATGTCTTCACGTGAATACTTGTCTGAGATGCAGTCCCTAGAACAGGAAATTACCTTTGCTATTTGCTATTGAAAATAGATCTTAATTTTAGTTGGGCTTAAACTAAACCAAACCACTTTAAATTAAACAGACCATGTGTTCATTTTAAGTGGCTTGTAGCCAGCGGTTACACTTCACTTTGGACAAAAAGGTTAAAATATCGTCGTTCTTCTGGCTTTTAATTGAGAAGTAGGATTAATCTGTTGGTTTTTTTTTAATGACTGGAATGACCTGGTCCTTTTCTACAAAGCTTACGTTAAAATAAAACAAAGCAATGAGTTGTCTTCCCACAGTTGTATAGACTAGAGTGTTTTTGGAAGAGAATTTCTCAGAAGGTTGTATAATAGAAAACCAAATTTTCACACTCCTGCATAGCACTGCCATTTACAGGACTCTGAAATTTCCTCTGTTTTAATAATATTACTAAATATGCATGTATTTTGTACTTGGCACTTCCTACTGATGAGTTAAAAATAGAATAGAGTTTCCAAGTTATCTCTTAATTCCACTCTTAATTAAAAGAAAAAAAAAAGCATAGCAACCTTTTCCTTTTTTCTAAATGGCTTTTCTTCCCTTCTTTGTGAGCTGAAACTGTCTGCTTAGGATGTTGAACCTGCTTGTTTTCATGTGGAGAAAACCAGAGCAGTTTCAGTTGAAACAAACTAGATCCTTAGTGTCCTTAATTGTTCATTTTATACTTAATGGAGATAAAATTTTCAGAAAGCTAAAACTATATTTCTTTTAACCAGAAACCAAGTGAGAACAACACCAGAAGGTACAATGGTGAACCTGACAGCACAGAGAGAAATGACACATCCAGCAAAATCTTGGAGGTACAACCGCAGAGAACGTTGTTTTATGTTTTAATGTTTGTCCGTAGAAAGTGAATTTTTCAGTCAAATCAGTTCTTTATTCCTGATGGTTAGCTAATGCACAGAGCAGAATAACTAATGGTTAGACTAGAAGCAAAGAGGGTGGGAATGGATGACCCATACTGGAACTGCTGCTGAATATTTAATTGTGACTTACGTGATCGCAGTGATAGTGGGATTAGCGGATTCTTCATTTAAAATGTATAAGTACTGTGTCGAAGTAGAATACATCGTATATTGTCGTGTTACAATGAATAATGTCCTGAGTAAAATAAGGTAAAATAACTAGATTTTTTTAGTAAATTCTTTTCATTCATTATCAGCAAAAATTGAAACCAGACCTGGAAATAGAGCGTGTGCTTGATCAGTACAGCTTGCGTCCAAGAAAAGAAGAAAAGAAAAAAGAAGAGATATATTCAGAGAAAAAGGTTTTTGAGACCATAAAAACTACTGAGAAAGTATCATCAAAAACAAAAGAGCTGGAGTTTGGTGGAAGATTTGGTATGTGTGCAAATTTTAGTAATAGTTGAACTTTCAATTTTTTAGTTATTGACCATACTGTCCTATGAAGGACTGTTTTTCCTGTTTCTGGGCCCTAGTTGCAGACTCCAGAATCATATGACAGTGCTTCAGTGACAGTCTAGGGTGATGTTGGTAAAAGTCAAAGAAATGCTGTAACATATGGTTCTCTTGTGAAATGTCGTGGAGATCTTAATCCTGCCCCTGCACAGTGAGATTTGAATATTTTATAAATCTTATCTGGAAGTAACTAGCAAAGTTTTTTACATTTTTAAAGCTAAGTGTTTCAAACCTGATAGTTTGATTCTTGATTCTTTATACTTTTTTTGTTGTTGTTTTGACAGTTTTAAAGGGATGTAATGAATGCAATCCTTTGGTTTGGTTATATGACCCCCTGTGGGAGTGAGAGGAATGTCTCTGTATCCTATTATGTGATTGAGGGATTGCTGCTGTCTTGTTGCAGGGATAGATAATGATTTCTTCTTTGCTACTGATGTTAGTATCAAGCTTTATTAGTGGGATTGAAAGTAGGTTTTTTTTTTTAATTTTCCCATGCTTATCTTCTAATATTGCGTGATGTCTGTTTACAGGGACCTTCATGCTGATATTTTTCCTACCTGCTACTGTATTCTACTTGCTGTTGATGTGTGAACAAGATGACCCCAGCCTTATGAACTTCCCTCCTCCTATGCCAGCACTTGAAAGTCTCTGGGAAGCTAGGGTGTTTGGTGTCTTTCTTCTGTGGTTTTTCCTTCAAGCTCTGTTCTACTTACTGCCAATTGGAAAGGTAAGCTATTCAGTAGCAACTGCGCCTTTATGGATAGTTGGTTTGTGAGTTAGGCTGAAAGATGAGGCATGTTCATAATGCAGTGATTTCTGAAAGCAAATTAATTTCTTTTTCGTATTAAGCTGACAGATAGCTACTGCTGATTTCTGTAAGCTTAAAAGATCACAGTTTGTTAAGAATTTAATGGCTGTGCATTTCATAGTTCTGTAGTGGAAGAGGCAGAAAGCATTACATAGCAATTCAAAGCATGGATAAAATTTTCGTAGCAGAATTCTAGAAGAATTCCAGGTATCTGACTTTTAAACCTGAAGACTGTTTGATACCCAGTTTCAGTTACTGATATCCAGTAGAAAAGAACTTCCCAGAAATTAAGATTACTTTCTAAAGCATGGAAGATCATATTAATTATTCTAGCCATATTAATCAGGCAAATGGTCTATTACAGTCTTCTTGTGACTTGAGGAATATTGCCAGGTTCTGAAAGAATACTAGAATAAACAGATCAGTCTGTCAAATTGTTCTGTTGGTACACTTGTTTAAAATGAGTGGAGCTGCTGTTCTGTTTTCTTGATGCTAGGAATAAGATTTTATTTTTTTTTTTTTTAAATTTGAAACCGTTACCCTTTTTCTTTTGATATCCAAAGTGTGCTTTTAAAAACAGTGCATGGTCTTCAGATTTGAATACGTCCAGCTAGTTAATTTGATTTGTGGTGGTGATGATGGAGATGTCCATGATTGTCCTTCCCTTTCCAGTGTTCTCAAAGTATTTTGTTGAAACATTAGTATTTTGTGCTTCCTAGGTTGTGGAAGGCCTACCTCTTTCAAATGGAACAAAACTGCAGTACAGGATAAATGGTAAGATGTGGTAATTGCTCATTCTGAAATTTGAACCCCCTACCTGATTTGTAGTGCTCAGTACTGCAAATTAAAGATAACAAATGAAGAAAGATGCACTCCATAGTTAAACTAGATATCTGTTGTAAATGTATCATGAAACGTGATGAGGCTTTTCTTGGAGCAGGAGGGTTAATAATGAAGGAATTAACTGCCACAAGAGCAAGGCATTAGATGATACAGGGCATCTGGTTTACCATCCAGTTGTGGTTGGTGACACTTGTCGTATTCATCACGTAAATGCTAAACAGGCAGTTGCCTATCGGATTTTTAGTAATGCTCGTGTAACAAGGACTGTTACTCCAAAGGAGATGTTCAGGAGTGACCTGAAGAGATGTTATCCCATGTGTCTTAGATCATCTTTTTGGATGTCTCTGATTTACAGACTAGTAAAAAGTATGTTGTAGTTGATTTAGGATGTTCTTCTTGCCTGTCAAAGAACAGTTCTGAGTCTTTATTCAGCTATGATTTCACTTCCTATTTTTCAGGCAAGTTTCTCGCCTAAGTTTAGAGTATGGTTTAACACCCTTGAGCAGTCCTGCTTTTCCTGGCTTAAAGAGAAAAGTGTAGTTTGATGCCTCACCAGGTGTTCCAGACCACCTATTTGATCGACAGTCAGTTCAAAGACACTGCCTGTTGGTAAAGGAATTAAAACATTACATTAATAAGTTCGGTGGTGTTTTGTCATAATCTTGTAAGATGCACCATTTTTAAGTCTCGTTTTAAGATGGAACAGGGCTACAAACCACAGAAGCAGGAATAAATTACAACCTGAAGAAGTGGGTTATTTAGGCTGCCTCAAAACTTTAGTGTGTTTTTTTTGACTTCTGTTTATAGTAGGGATATAGTCCTGCCTTTTTTTTTTTTTTCTCCACTTCATAGTATAGAAGCTACTTGATTTGGATGGTTCCAAAAATCTTCTTGCTACTTCAAACACTAATTCTCAAAGCAACTTTGAAAGCCTCCTTGAGGAAAGGAAGATGACTAGGGACAGGACAAGACACAGTGGTCACAAACTGAAACATGGGGTGTTTCATTTGAACATCAGGAAGTACTTCTTTACTGCGAGGGTGACTGAGCACTGACACAGGTTTTCCAGAGAGGTGGTAGAATCTATGCTTGGGCATAATCAGAAGTTATCTGAATATCATCCTGGGCAACCTGCTCTGTATGGCCCTGCTCGAGCAGCAGGTGGGTTGGACAAGTTGTCCTTGGAGGGCCCTTCCAACCGCAGCCATTCTATTATTCTGTAAGAGTGTCCTTAGGCAGTACTTATGGGATTGCTTTGTACAGCCGTTTCCTTACATTTGGACATTATTCTACTACTGCCCATGATTTTGTATTCTCAAAGTACAAATTGTGTTCAGTTTTTGACTTGACAGTTACTTTAATACTTTAATTACTGTATCAAGGCATGTATGAAGATAAATACTTGAAGAAAAAGTGGTTTTTTTGAGCTGTCCCAAAGATAAGATTTTTGTGACCTGCTGTCATTACCCAGTAGTAGAGGCACTGTCCATTGTTACACTAGAATTTGAAGTTGTATCCTATGTTGTAAAAATTAAGGAGTGCTCAAAGTGTTCCTGCCTTTTTGATAAAGAGCCCAGGGAATTTCAGGACACAGAATATCTACACTGCTGTGCCCCAGAAGGAGCATGGGCTATGTAACACATTATTGGAATATAGGTAAACACTTAAATCTTGGAAGTAAATATGCAGACAGGCTGGACTGGGTAGATTCTACTAAGAATGACTTAACTTTTTTGTTTTTTTTTAATCTTCACTAAAATGGTTTTCTTCTACATCCTTTAGGGTTTTATGCTTTTGTTTTGACTGCTGCAATTATTGGAATATTATTATATTTTCAATTCGAACTTCATTATTTGTACGAACACTTCCTGCAGTTTGCAGTGTCAGCTGCAGTTTTTTCTATGGGATTGAGCATTTATCTGTATATCCGGTCCCTGAAAGCACCTGAGGAAGACCTAGCACCAGGTGGAAATTCTGGTGAGTTAATATTTTGGATAATTGCCTTACAGTTATTTGCTACAGTTTCATATTTATGAATTAAAGGTTAGATTTAAGGCAGGTAGTACTGACTCTTGCTTTCTCCAAATGCAGTGTTAATGTTGCAAGTTGGCATTTTTGTTCACACACAGATACTGTAAAACACTTAAAATTTTTTGTTGGATTATCTTGCGCAGGTTATTGGTGTGGGTAAACCCCAGCAAGCAGCTAACTACCACGCATTCACTTGCTCACTCTCCCCATTTGGGTGGGGGAGAGAATCAGAAGGGCAACCTCTGGCAAGTCCCCCATACTTCCCCCCCACACACCTTTTTCCTTTTTTTTTTTCTTTTTTCTGAGCATAATGATCCATTATATGGAATATTGCTTTGGTCAATTTGGGTCACCTGTCCCCAGCTTTGTTCCCTCCCAGCCTCTTCTCTGCACCCAACCTGTGTGCTGGGAGGGGCAGAGTGGAAAAAATAAAGAAAACCTAGATGCTATATTAGCATAATTCAACAATAGCTAAAATGTGTTATCAACATTGTTTTGGTCACAAATCCAAAACTTGGCACCGTGGAAGTTACTTTAAAGACAGTTAATTATATCCCAGCCAAAACTGGTACACTGTATCGGCCCAGACTGGTACACTTACTCAAATGTCTTGGCTGGTCTAGTCCTGTACTTATGAGAGAAGAGTTTTGGTTTTGTTTTTTAATTTTTCTGTATTTGTCAAGAGGCTTATCTAGTTATCTTCATAGTACCCCAGTTGGTGGGACTTTTCCAGAAACAACTGGGATGGAAGGAAAAACTGAAAAGACATTTCAGTTAAGACGTTAAGACATTCTGGCAGTGGGAAGTCAGGTACAGAACTAGAAATAACAGTGCATTTCAAAGATAACTGTTGTTTTGCTGCACACTTGTAACTACTTAGTTAAACTGAGTTTTTAAATGACAGTTTTGAGTCAGTCATCAAGCTGCCTATCTGGAATTGCCAATTATATGTATATGTCTTTGTAGGACAATGGATAGTCTGAAGAAGTCAATTAGCGTTAAACAAACTGCTTATAAAAATAGTGGTAGTGTGACATAGGGAGTTTACAGACAGAACATTTAATGTGTTAAAATGAAATATTCATACATCTTCGGTTGTTTTGTCACTGCAACATAGATGCATATGAAAGGAAATACTGCAATGATGATATTTTTTTTTCTTTTTAAAAATGCAGTTCTAATCTGTAAGTGGCACAGTAGAAACCTGTAGCTGTTCTGCACGGTGGTTGTTACTAGTTAACTCAGTGCAGGGTGTCTAGAAGTTAAGGTAATATTTTCCTTGTCCATCTCTTGATACACATGTTGTTGTCATGGCTAAAGAAATTCTTGTTCGCAGAGAAGAGTAAAGAAGTAGGAGGAAAAGTAGAATAACTTAGCATTAAGATCATCATGGATGATTTTCAGGATAAGGCTGAAAAAAAGGAATAAAGTCAAAGAGAGATAAGACTACAGTAACTTCTGAAGTGTTTAGCCCTTCTAATAAATAAGATACCTGGGCCTCTTAAAATACAAACCATTGCTTCATACTTTGCATATACTCTCAAATATTTTTTGCCAAAATATTGCTTTTTTATTTATAATGACAGTCCTTTAGTATAGAGTAGCAAGTGCCTTATAGGAAACATAGTGATGGATAAAAGGACTGATATTTCTAACAAGGAGTGTGTCTCATCTGCAGGGTATTTTGTTTATGACTTCTTTACTGGACATGAATTGAACCCTCGTATTGGCAGTTTTGACCTCAAATACTTCTGTGAGTTGCGTCCAGGATTAATTGGCTGGGTGAGTCAGTAATCAGAGCTACTTTATGACTTTTTTTCATGATAGGTGCTAAGAATACAATATTTACTTAAAAATACTTAAATACTTAAACTTAAAAATACTTAAAAATACAGGAAAAATACTTGTATGGTTTTATGTTGGTAAATCTGTAATGACCATTTTTATTTACTTTAGGACAACTCCTATGCTTCTTTGCTTTGTGAAAAATGAAAACTTCTTTTTAAAGTACTCATATGCTGAGGCTACCGCTTCACAAAAGTGGTTAGTTACAAATTGTTGTCTCTGAACAGATTTTTTTATTTTTTTATGCTTAAGTATCAGTCAAAACCATCTATATTAAAATGTACTATGGTATAATAGAAAAAAAACACTTGATTTTACAAGGAAAACTTGTAATAAAATATATTTTTTAACTAGGTTGTTATAAACTTGGTGATGCTCTTGGCTGAGATGAAGATACATAATCAGAGTATGCCATCTTTGTCAATGATACTTGTGAACAGCTTTCAGCTTCTTTATGTGGTAGATGCTCTTTGGAATGAGGTAAATAAATCTTCAACCCTGTATTAAACTGATACTGTTTCTATTTACAGTGTTTATATAACGAGGCTTTGTGAATTCTAAATTCCATCCTCCATGTTTCTAGGAAGCTGTTTTGACTACAATGGATATTACCCATGATGGATTTGGATTCATGCTAGCATTTGGAGATTTGGTATGGGTTCCATTTGTCTACAGTCTGCAGGCCTTCTATTTAGTTGGACATCCTACTGCAATTTCTTGGCCTGTTGCTGCTGCAATTATTATTCTGAATGGTAAGTTATAGTAGATGTTATTGTTACTGATAGTGACGATGTAGTACTGACTCTGTTAATTTGAGTTGTAAGGTGGGGGAGCTTCAGCTAGGATGCAGTAATCATATTTTCTCCATTAAGCACAGTTGGAGGACACATGTTTGGCTACTATTTAAAACAAAGAATGTGATGTGATACTAAACGAAGGATAAAGGAGAATCTGGACACCTCTTTTGTTCTGTCAAGAAACATTTTCAGATGGATGCAACCTAGACAGAGTTACAACTTAAAATGCATAGAATATAGTGTTGTAGTTGCCTTTTAAAATCAAATCTGGAAAAGTACTGCTTCCTATTGTGAGTGATTCTTCTAAAACAAAACAAAAAAAAAAACCACAACCCTGTTGGCCACAGTTTATTGAAGCTAGGGGAAAAGAGGTTCTGTTGTTTGTTTTGATAATTTGTATCTCCTTCCCTGATGCCCATAGGAACAGGTGTTACTTCCACTCGTCTCAGTGGAAATAATCTTCCAGCTGAGAACTTGAGAACTTTGAGAAAGGATCTCATGTCTTTAGGGGACCTTAGATTTGCACCAATGTGGCCATCTAGTTTGTTGTTTACCTTTTATTGAAGTAGTGAACTTGAAAGAAAAAGTTAATTGTGAGCTTGACAAAATTGAAACAGAAAGACAATGAAGGTATACATTTAATGTGTGTGATCCTCTTCAGATACAAATGTAAGCTAGATGCGAAAGTACAGTTCCTACAAAATCTTAAAAGTTGATCATTAACTTGTGAAAGCATACGGAACACAGTTTACCAGTAGCATTTCTGGCTTGTTAGAGCTCTGAGAACTGGAGAATGTCTTTTCCTCAGAGACGTAACTGATTTCAATGTAATAAGAGTGACAGAAGGCATGTGAATGTTTTTAAAGGTCAGGAAACAGAAAACACAGAACATGCAAAATAAATAATATTTATTTTCAGGTATTGGGTATTACATATTCCGTAGTGCAAATTCTCAGAAAAATAGTTTCCGAAGGAATCCAGCAGATCCCAAATTGGCCTGTAAGTGCATTTTTTTTTTTATTTCTTCAATTGCTTTACTCTTTGGAATATTGATGTGCACATTTCAGTTGTTGTATTGACTACAATACTTTCTTCACAGATCTGAAATTTATACCCACTGCAACTGGAAAAGGGCTTCTTGTTACAGGTTGGTGGGGTTTTGTCCGTCACCCTAATTATCTTGGTGACATCATCATGGCATTAGCATGGTCCCTACCCTGTGGTAAGTTCCTAAAATGAAAGTGGATTTTAACTAAAATGCTTCTGTGTTTTGGCATCTGACTGGTTTTGAAATGCAAAGTGATAATTATTAGAGACGATGAAAGCTGGAATTAAATGAATGGCAAATTTCTGTGTTGCAAGGTTGATGTGACACCTGTTTTCTCTTGAATCTTCTCTTCTATATCTTAATATAGATTTGACTCTTAGTTCTGACACTTTGTCATTCAATAATGATGGGGCTTGTTTGCTAACAAATTCTTACTCCTTCATTTTAAGGCTACTAGCTGTGCTATCGTGTTTCCATAGAGGGTTTCTAAAAAGTTGCAAAGTTCATTCAAGTTAGAAAAATGGCTTTAGCCTCCTCGCTTGCCTGAAGGAGCTTCCCTTCAATAAAAACACAAAAAAGAGCGTGGCAGATATTCTGAGGCAGGACCTACTCTACCTCATGGCAGAGTCGAACTTTTGCAGGCTGTGGGACATAAGGAGTTACAAAAGAGTGGGTCTTTGACCAAGTGGTTAAGGCCTTGACCAGGAGCATCAGCAAGGACAGGCTGCTGGAGTTGAAGTGTACCTCCAGGGATTTTGGACTTTATTTGAAATTAGGCAATACTGATTAGCATATACACTTGCAGACTGTATCTTGGAAGAGGATTTCTACATGAAAATGATGGACTTGAGTCCTCTGTCAGTAACTGCATGGGGGGAGTGGGAGGGAAATTGAGTAGTGTGCTCTGAGCAAAGGTAGAGTTTACTATTTACCCCCAAAACAGAGAAATCCCTGGGGGCTCGTATGTGGCAGCCCAGCGCTGCAGAAGCTTAACTATTTGTGTGTTTGATAGCTAAAGAACTTAAATATTGGACAGCTTTACAGACATTGAGAGTGAAGTTGGTTGATTTTGAGACTCTGAATTTTAAGGATTATTATTTTGGGGGGTGGGGGGAGGGGAAGGGGAGTGTTCCCATTTACGTGTAAATTTCACAATATTTGTACTATCCTGCTGAATATTTGATAATCTATGAGTAAAAGATGCTTCAGTTCGTAATGGGTTTGTGTCACCATGTTAACAACTAAAATTTTTGGTATTTTTAATGTGTTAAAAATGATGTTTCTCACATTTTTGTCTGCAGGCTTTAATCACATTTTGCCATATTTCTATGTGATTTATTTCATCTGCTTGCTTGTTCATCGGGAAGCTCGTGATGAACATCATTGTAAGAAAAAGTATGGCTTGGCATGGGAAAGGTATTGTCAGCGTGTACCATACCGCATATTTCCTTACATTTACTAGAGCACTCCAGATACCTGTTTTGCAAATTACTTCTAAAGTTTCTTTGCAAATAAAAATATACCTCTTACCTTTGCACTTGGTCAATTTATTTAGGCTTTAAAAAAACAAAAGTGACCAAACAATGGAGTGCATCAACAAGTATTTGCAAGTAATCTTAAATACATGAGTTATGTGAACTGACTGTCTATGACCTCAATTTAAAAGAAAAAAATTGTGAATTTTAAAAAGTCTTGGAGCCCTAATTTTTCAAGTTAAATTTTATTTAGAATCCTGAGTTTACACTTTTTTTATTACATTAATTAAGCACTGTGATGTAAAGTATATTATTTTCTTAATACAATAAATACGGAAGTTCCACCCAGTTAATTTTTTGGTGTTACTTGTACCATCTAACTTCAGATGTCTGACTTACTTGCCTGAACTGGAGGAGCAGGCAGTGCTATTTTTGGTCAGTGGAGCTACAGGTGGAAGATTCAGCCCCTGCAAGGGCCCACACCACTTGTGGTATTGCCTGTGGCCCCTGGCCTGGGGTTGGCACACTGCAGCTGGGTGGTTCCTCCCCCTTCTAGCTTTTCTTTTAGTGGGATTTTTGGTCAGGAAGGTTCAGATGCCCCCTTCTGACCAGTAGAAGGGATGAGTGGACAGAATGAGGAGGAGAGCACAAATACTCCTCACCATTCTTAAGGCAACTTCAGCAGGGGCCGAGAGGGACTCTGAGCTGCCCCTGGCCCCCTCTAGAGGGACGCCACACTGCTGGCTCAGATTCCTGAAGGTAGATGATACAAGCGCTCACTTCAGCTGCAGATGGAGCTGAAGAAGTGAGTAGTGAATCCTAATCCTGCATCTAGAAACAAACACAGGGGTAGCAAAAGTTGCAATGATGCATATTTGACTGAAAAGAGTAAAATGACCACAGTTGGCTTATTCCGATCTTTGTAAAATATGTCTTAATGTACCATAGCATTTACTGAGTGTGTATAATAAAGCTTCCACGTTTTTGCTGTACAGTGTTTGGATTTGAAAATGTGATAACCTTTTTAGGAGCAGGAGACATTTTTTTTAACTAAATCCGTTTCTAGCAATTAAAAAAAGTTGATTTAATAAAGATTTTTGTAAATTAATGTATTAATTCTCAAAACAATTGAAGTGTTCATTTAAATATTTGTGTTGACAGATATGCTATGAAAATGTAGGAAGTGCTCCTCATTCCAAAGTTGTTTTTTTTTGAATTTGGCATTGCTACCTCATATGTAGGTTTTGCCTTTTGTACTGTTGCAGATAGAGAAAATAGCTATTTTTTGCTACTGCTATTTAAAACATTTTTTACATGAGCCTGTGGTTTAACTTGACCACTTTCTAATATATTTTTGTATATATTTGACTTTTTAACTGATGTATGTGTTCTAGTCATTAGCTGTGTTCTTTGTCTAACTGGCTGTAAATCAGATGCCATTTCAGTATTTACTTAAGTAGAATAATTTTATATTTTACTGAAATAATCTTGTATTAATTAACTAGAACTACTATTCTGTCTTCACAACTGCTAACTTTTCACATACTTCATAAGCAAGGTTTATAGCACAAATTCTCTCTAAAAGCTTATTAGAATCTTAAATGTGTAGCAGAGAAGGAATTGCAGGTACATCTGCAGTTGCTTGTGGGAAGGTTACTAACAAATCAGAATGTTGCTATTTTTAATTATGGTCAGTTCTTTTGAAATGTTGATGTAATTGAAATTTAGCATGTGGAGTTTCTTTGTTTTTTAATTGAAAACCCTCTTTTTGTACACAGACATTTTTAATGGTAATTGTACATTTAAAGTGTATATAATGTAGCTTGCTGAGCTTGATTTTTTTTGAGTGTCTTCAGAAAATCTGTATTTTGATGTTGTAAGGAAAATGTTTTAGGATAAGTACTTTGCTTGCTGGAAAAAGAGCAGTGCCTGTAACAACACTGAAGAGCATTCATTCCTGTGAAGTAGCAGATGAAACTGGGATTTTTTTTATGATTGCTCAGTGGGTTAATGGGAAATGTAGCAATCATTTAACTGCACGAGCTTGCAGCTGGTGTTTTAAAAATACACTGAAGCTGGGGACAGTTTAACTCAGCCTGTGAACTCTGAGATGCTACTGCCATCCCAATTTTATCTGTTGCCATACAAGATTATTAAAATGTAATTCAGACTCCTTTTCTTTCAGAAACAGATCTTGATTGATGATAACTTCAGTTTTTTCATTTACATGCTGAGTTTTATGTGAACTTGATTTTGAAGTAATTGTTTTTAATACAAACAAGCCTATAAGCTAAAATAAAGCTCTTGCTTAAAATTTTGTAGTACATTTTTTTTGCTAGTTTATGGTGGTGTCTGATTTAAAAACTCACAATGGCAAACCCCTCTAGGCCCTTCACCGTCGTCACCCTCCTCTGGACACTCTCCAACAGTTTCATGTCCTTTTTGTACTGTGGTGCCCAGAACTGCACACAGTACTCGAGGTGAGGCCGCACCAGCGCAGAGTAGAGTGGGACAATCACTTCCCTCGACCGACTAGCGATGCCGTGCTTGATGCACCCCAGGATACGGTTGGCCCTCCTGGCTGCCAGGGCACACTGCTGGCTCATGTTCAACTTGCTGTCAACCACAACCCCCAGATCCCTCTCTGCGGGGCTGCTCTCCAGCGTCTCATTGCCCAGTCTGTACGTATAGCCAGGGTTGCTCCGTCCCAGGTGCAGGACCTGGACTTGCTCTTGTTAAATTTCATGTGGTTGGTGATTGCCCAGCTCTCCAGTCTGTCCAGAGAGATCTGGTCCTGCAGTAACTTCAGTTATTCCTAAGTTAGGTAAAAGTGATTACTGGAAGAGATGATGGCTTCAGAGAGTGTATCGGGCTTAAGGGGTAAGGTTTTGGTGGGGACTGTGTGTATGCTCCAGAAACTACCTTGTGTTAGATAAGAGGCAGTTTCAGCTGGGTCCAAAAGGGACTTGCCTGGCCAGAGCTGAGCCAATGAGTGGTGCTGGTTGTGCGTCTGGGAGAACGTATTTAAGAAAGGGGGGAAAAAAACTGCAACAGCGGTTTGGATAGAGGGGTGAGAAAATTTAGAGCCACATTAGCCACCAAGGTCAGGGAAGAAGGAAGAGGGTTTTCCAAGTGCTGGTGAAGAAGTCCTCTCCGGGCTGTGGAGAGGCCCCTGGTGGAGCAGGCTGTCCCCCTGCAGCCCATGGGTCCTGTACCTGAACAGCTCCATGTTGCAGCTCGTAGAGAAGCCTGTGGTGGAGCAGGTGGATGTGGCCTGGAGGAGGCTGCAGCCTATGGAGAACCCCCACAGGAGCAGACTTCTGGCTGGAGCTGCGGCTTGTAGGGGAGGTGTGCTGGAGCTGCCCATTCCTGAAGGATGCAAGCTGTGGTATGGACCCCTATTCGAGCAATTCTTGAACTGTTGTATGTGGGAAGCCCACGCAGGAAGGATGGCATCCCATGGGAGGAATGCTATGCGAGTGGTTGAAAAGAGCTCCCCTCCCCTTCCTCCCTCCCTCCCTCCACCCCCGCAGCTTTTGAAGATCGCCAAGGAGGGAGACTCCACAACCTCCCTGGGCAATCTCAGGTGTCAGTGCTCAGTCACCTGCACAGTGAAGAAGTGTTTCCTGATGTTTGGACAGAACCTCCTGTGTTCCACTGTGTGCCCTTTTCCTCTTGTCCTGGCACTGGGTGCCACTGAAAAGAACCTGGCTCCATCCACTTTACACCCTCCCTTAAGGTATTTATATGCGTGTGGGTTTGAACCCACGTAAAGTCCCGTTCATCGTATGTTAGTAAACTTGTCATTTGAAGGCATTGGAGAAAGAGCAATCAAAGAGAGGACAATGCTCTTGAAGCCAGCATCAGATCAAAACTTTTAAATCAGGAAAGAAATGTTGCACAGATGCATGAATTGTGTTAGTATAGATACTCTGTCAGAGCGTCAGAAAAATTCATACATTTTCTTTATTCATCTTATGCAGCAAGAATTCTTGTGCTCACCTATGTGATTACATTTTGCTAGTATTTCCCATTTGCTAAAAATGAGCAGCAGAGGGCTCTAATATGTCAGGCTTTTGAGGCAGCTTGGAAAAGTCAATACTGCGCTAGCACATAGCACAAAAGCATGCCATAAACACTCAGATAATGTCCACAGTCCGAGCTTTAGCCTAAGGCAGCTGGAAGCCCTGACACCTTTGTGGCAGGACTGACACAGGGGTGGAGATTTCTTTCTATGGAAGCTTTTACTTCGGTCTTTTTTTTGGCTGATTTCTTTAGCTGATGCTTTCTTTTGCAATGTGATGAGTGGTAACAGGTTTCACCCAGAGGACATGTGGCTTCTTTAATGTCTGTGAAGATCTGGGGTTCTGTTCCTTTAATACAGTTTATATTTTATAAAATACTAGCAAAATGAAAGAAAATGCTTAATTAAAAAAATAAATGCTTAATCTTTATCAGCAGTCTAAACTGTAGTTTGCTACAAACTTCATGAACTTTTGAAGTAAGTGCCTATCATTTGAGCTGCACCAGCTGTACCTTATAAAGTCCTACAAGTTTTGGCTGTAGTGCTCCCCCAGCTGATAATATGCCCCATACAATTTACATCAACTTGTCCATACAATGAGCCTTTATCTCATTTATTATTATAATTACAATATACATTATATATTATATATTGTATTATATATTATAATTATATAATAATAAACGAGAATAAATTATTAATAAATAATATGTAATATTATATAACATATATTATATACAATATATTATATTTATAATAATAAATATAATCATTATAATATATATTATATAATTTATATATAATCATTATGTAATGATATAATTATCCCAAAGGCTACCTGCCTCCAAGGTGTGACCACCCTTCACTGAGCATGCGCTCTGAATTTCTCTGAACCTATATCTTTAAACAAAAATGAGACACTTTTGAACCAATCGTAACCAAGATATGCACAACTAGAGTCACTCAAGCTCCACCTAAAAGATAGAAAATAATATAAATTGGCTTAAGAGAGAGGATGAGAGGTGAGATACCATTGCGAAAGATACCTTCTGACTTCTGGGATCAGTCAATGGGCTGAGCCTCTCCGCCTCCCCCCCCCCCCCCTTGGGATACATTTGGGTAAGATTTGAACGTCATAAATATACATATATAGAGAGATATATATACCAAGTGCCTCTGCAGGAAACTTAGAAATCTCTGTAGAGTCACTTTATAGCTTTTAATGCATTTATAGCCAGGCTGCATTATTCATGATTTTGGTATTTGTATGTGCTTTGCAGACAGTGGATTTATCACCGGCAATCCAAAGAACCTGTGTACCTGTTGCTTTAATAAATTGCACTTCTCATTAAATCTAGCCATGGTAGTTCTCACCGAACGCGACCAAACTGTTTAAGTGTGGCCACGGTAGTTCACGGAATGCGACTAGACTGAGGGTTGTGGTGGCTTTACTCAGGTGGGCAGCTGAGCTCCACCACAACTGCTCTCTTACTCCTCCTCCTCAAAGAGAAAGGGGAAGAAAATACGACACAAAGGGCTCAAGGGTTGAGATAAGGACAGGGAAATTGCTCAACAATTATCGTAACGGGCAAAACAGACTCAGAGTAGGGAGATGGTAAGATTTATTGCCTATTACTAACAAGCTAGAGAAGTGAGAAACAAAGGAAAGAAACCAAAAACACGCTCCCCACATCCGCCCTCTTCCCCGAGGGGCTCAGGGGAACGGGGGAATGGGGGTTATGGTCAGTCTATGGCACTTTGTCTCTGCCGCTTCGTCTCTGTCACTCTTGTCCCCTGCTCCCCGTGGGGTCCCTCCCACGGGATGCCGTCCTTCCCGAACTGATCCTCTGTGGGCTGCCCACAGGCAGCAGCTCTTCAAGCACTGCTCCCACATGGCTCCGTACCACGGGGTCCATCCATCCCCCAGGAGCAAACTGCTCCAGCACGGGTCCCCCACGGGCGGCAGCTCCCCCCAGACCCCCTGCTCCTGCGTGGGCTCCTCTCCACGGGCTGCAGCTCCGGCCCGGGGCCTGCTCCTGCGGGGGCTCTCCATGGGCCGCAGCCTCCTCCAGGCCACATCCACCTGCTCCACCGGGGGCTCCTCCACGGGCTGCAGCGTGGAGATCTGCTCCGTGTGGGACCCGTGGGCTGCAGGGGGACAGCCTGCTCCACCAGGGGCCTCTCCACAGGCCGCAGGGGAACTGCTGCTCTGTGCCTGGAGCACCTCTCCCCCCTCCTTCTTCACCGACCCTGGCGCCTGCAAGGCTGCTTCTCACTCCTCTCACTCTTCCAGCTGCTGTGTGTGGCAGTGTTTTGTTTGCTTGTTTTGTTTTGTTTTCCCTGTCTTAAATATGCTCTCACAGAGGTGCAAACAACATCACTTACTGGCTCGGCTCTGGTCAGCAGTGGTGCCCTTACCTACCATGGGGCAGCTTCCGGATTCTTCTCACAGAAGCCACCCTTATGGCCCCCTACTACCAAAACCTTGCCCCATAAACCCACTACAAGGGTGTATTACATTATTTGTGACTCTGTATTTGTGATTGTTCAGTACCCTGAATGCAGCCAGACTTACAATGGCTAGTTGGGCGTCACTCCCAGTTACTTCACCCTTTACCGCAACACTTATCTGTAAGCAGAGATGTAATTGTAAAAATTAAAAAAAAAAAAAAGGCAATATAAAAATGCAGTCTGTTCCATTATAATCATTGTTTTTATCAAGTCTACCTGGTATTATTTAATGCCATTTATAAAATGGAACTAAAAGAAACAAAAGTATTTATTCATGATCAGTCACCATTGGAATAGTAATGGTAGTATAGCTAATATGACTTACTGAATTACAGTAGTGCAACATTTTCAATTTATGTTCAAGACTTCATCAGGTCTCTCCATCATACACATCTATTTTGAGATGTTAAAGAATATAAGATTAGTGATACACAAGTTGCTCCATAAATGTTTCCTAAAAGTCCTTTTATCAAATTAGTCCTGTTATGCCTGTGTGTGCTATTACCAAAATACATAATTTTCACAGCTTCTTCTAAGTAAACTGTTCAGTGAGAAAATAAAAAATTAGAATAAAAATTTCATCAACAAAACAGCTTTTAAGTAATAATTGTTTAAAATAGCAACTGTCAGAAAACACGTGAAATAGATGCTGAAGTATTATATCTGCTGGGTTCTCCCAGTCTGTCTCTCTCCATAAATGTTTTTCTACTTCATACCTAATTTGTTCAACTGGCTTATTCTGAACTACTCTGTCAGGAAGTGCTCTTCAGGGTTTCTCCCACTACAGGCAAATATCATAGGTCAGGAATGTGATTTATGCTCATGAAAAATAGGTTGAAGTTGGTATCTTCAGTCCAGCTACGTGTATTTATCACAAAGTTTGTATTGCCGTGATAATCAGAGGTGTCAACATGCTGGGAGAATATGCATATAATGAATGTATCAAAGCCAAGAAGATTTTGTAATCTAAAAGAAACAATGGATGACAAAAAAATATTTTGGAGACAAAAAGGCACAATGGGTGACAGAAATGACTTTTTTGTTTGTCTGTTTTTAACAGGAAATGGACATAAAGACTAGAACAATTACTGTCAGTATCTGGAAGCCCACGGAGATATATTGTTCACATATACATGTGTGTCCAAACATCTCTTTTGTGGCAACAAGGTGTCCTGCTGAAAGGCTTCTTACTCCATAAGCAGAATAATTGGGCATGTCTGGCATCCAAGAAACTAAACGATGCTGCACCTGTCATGGTACAAGTTCCAGGAAAGACTGACAGCAAAATAATTCCTGACTAGGGCAAAATTCAAGGTCCACTGCAGGAAGAAATGTAGGATGTGTCCTAGGAATAATCTTATCCCAAAAGTGAAGATCAGCTACAGCAGCCTGGACTTCTTACTGCTTTGGAAGAGGCAATGTTAAGGAAGGACACTAACAAGTGAAAAAAAAAAAAAAAAAAGTGAAAAATTTCCCCTTGTGGGCTGAAAGACGTGAATGCAAATTTCCTTTGTATCAGGTCCTTAGCTAGTGTGTGTAGCAAGCCCCAAGGAAATCTCACTGTGGTCAGATAGGAAAGTATCACATTTTGTCTTTAGGCAGGTGATGAGCAGAAATGTCTGTGAAATGTACCTTAGGAGGACTGAAGAACAGCATCGCCAAATGTGATACTGTTGCTAAGAGAGCTCTTAAAAAGGGACAGAACCTTCCTGAGCAGCACATAAAAACTCAAGGTTATTTTAACCATATTTCTGGGATTTTTTTCCTCATGTTAAATAGTATTTTAAATTACAGAAGAGCCAGAGTAGTTTAAACTTGAGAATAATCCAACATCCAGAGGTGATGAGGCAGGTTCCAAAGCAGTGGATAAAACTGCAGTCCTGTTTCCTGTGAGCTCAGGTTCAGATTGTCAAAATGTGCACATTAAGAATTTAAGTGGAGTTTCAAATGTCTGATTCACAGTTTTCAACTGCAAGCATGCTGCGTGTAAAACCCCATTTTTTTTTTTGGCCTGAGCTCTTACTGAATGAGCCCTAACTGGTGCAGAGGATTTAATTTCAACAATCTCATAACATATTTGCACAAGTCAGTTATGCAAAATTCTCTTTAAGGAGAAATTCTCTTTAAGGAAATATGTAAATCTTAGGACTTCTCAGCATCTGACACTAAAAGATAAGGAAAGCCTTTAAAGGATTTTGTTCTGTTGGTATAAAAAGATAAAACACAACTAATACTCAGCATATGAGAGAAAGCTCCTGCACCAGATTAATACGGGTTTGGAAGAAATCACAGGCAGATAAGTTTTTTGACTTACTTAGAATAAAGACGTGTAAGATGCTCGAAAGTGTCCTGAGAGTTACTTCATCCTTAAAACTAAACAACAGTGTAAAGAAAATTAGCTATCAGAGCTTTGATTTTTTTCCTTCTCTGGCAAGTATAATTGATATCAGAAAAACAAATGAAGATGGGAAAATTTTGCCAGGGGTTTAAGCAGCTTTCCTACTAAGAAGTAAATAGGATTTGCCATAAGATTGAAGTGCCATTGGTGGACTGAATTAGAAAAGACTCCTCAGATGCTCCTCAGAAATCTACCGTGAGAGAAATGGAAAAGTCTCCAGTCTGGAAATATAAGAATAAAAAATCAGCAAAATGAACTTTGAATAACCTAATAGAGACTTGGTAGGAGATGCTTCCAGTTCCAAGCGAGTTTGGGGTTGATGCCATGAAACAGTAATACAACCTGGTTGTAAAAAAAACTTAGCCACTTACATACAATAAGATTTTCTTGTCAGTTTCCTTATTACAGTAGCATGTTTCTAGCAGGATTGTGGCAGCTCTGTACTAAGCCCTGGAGCTGTCTAACATCCACGTCAGAAGGAGGAGAAAACAGATCCTGATGTTAGATCTGATCTGTATGTAGACAGAGAGGTCTGTATCTCATTAAACCCCGACCGTCTTGCGTGTGTGTGCTAACCAACAAATCACTGCTTTCTACCCATAATTTGTTATATCTTGATTGCAGTCTCATTATGCATGGTTAAAAATGCCCCAGCGAACTGATCCAAAGGAGGGGAGGTAAGAATGGCTACATGTTAAAGTCATTAAATGCTCTAGAATTTAATATTCTGCTTTATGAAGGACGTTCATCAAATCACTATAAATATCATCCAAAGTAGAAACCATGGCTGATCTATCCTAATGCTCTACCCTTTCTCAGTCTTACTATTAATGTGAATATGACTGCATCTAATCCTCATAATGACAGTCGTGGCTTCTAGAAGATGATCTGGCACTGAATTTGAAAATAGAGAATTACTCATTGGATTTTCTTCTTAAATATACAATGTCATATTCTAATAGAAGGCTTTCAAAACCAGTTGTGCATATTAATTACATATTTCAGTCTTGAAAAATGAAACGATATAACAGAAACACGATAATATTAATGAATGACATGACATATATTTCATATATAAGGATTACAAAGGGGTGGTGCTCCTTCAAATAAATCTTGCACAAGACTATTGAAACTAAATGTTATTCATGTTGTTTTTACCGCTCTCACACAGCCTCTTTATGCTGATCAGTGAATCTTCTTCATAATCATCCTCTCCTCTCAAAACACCTCCAGGTGCCCAAGTAAATGCAAATACACAAAGTTTTCCTAATAGTGACTGCAACTTGTCAGAATGTTTTTCCAGAATATTTTTTTTCCCTGAAATGAATGAAACAGAGAAAAATCAATAATTTAAACAGTTTATTATCATTTTCAAATATTTGCCTGCCATGAACTGATACGCATTACAGCTTTTTACATGGTCTTTACCAGTTTAAGGTTGTTTTTTGTTGTTTTTGTTGTTTTCTTGGTGGTTGCCTTTTGGTGTTGGTCCCAGTGATATCTGTTTTTGTTTTGTTTTGTTTTTTCCTAACCTCAGAATCCCAGGTTTTATAAACTCTCATTGAAAATCAGATTGAAAATAGGCTGTGGGACAGAAGGTAGAATGTGCAAAGATCTCACCATCTTGAATAAATTTCTGGTCAATTACTTTGCCTTCATTTTGAAAGTATTTGTTCTGTATGTATGATACATATATCCCATGGGCTACGATATTAAAGTAGTGTTCAGCTTAAAAAGGATTACTTTCCCAGATGAAACATCCAATCTTGAAACTTCTATGAGCTTGTAATTAATGGGAAAATACAACCAGAGCTCCAGGAGTTCTAGTGCACCTGGTATATGACTAGAATTAAGATATGTGGTGATATAGGGTCTACAGAATGTCATTCAACCACATCTGGTCTTCACCTTTGCAATCTTCCAGCACACTTTACAGTCCTTAAAAATCGAGAGTATCAAGAGAGTCTTGAATGAAAACTGAACTGACACAACTGAAATTACCAGATATCATAGATAAAACTACTAAAAAAATATAGTTTTTACTCAACCATTAATCAAATAATGGAGGTCAGATAGTTGATCAAAAACAATCATGTAACATTTTTGTCTTTTGGGAAATTTGGAACAAGATGGTAGAAAACCTGAAGATACTCTCAAATGATAGGAAAGGGACTTCATAAGCCAGTATAAAAAATGACAAGCTAAAGTTACTCTGAAGAGTGCTGAGACCATACATACCATGGAACATATCATTAAGAAATTCAATGAAGTAACTAAGCTTCACTTATTTTAATGGCACTAATTTAATGTTAATTAACACATGGCTTATCTTCATCCTTCAGTGATAAGAGTTCACTGCAACAGCAGGAACTTCCCTAAAAACTAATGCCGTGGTAGCCCAGTCTTAAAAATGCAAGGCAACTCCTGATCACCTTGGTTGGAAGGAATTTGTTATTTACCCTATACTTTACTCTGTCCTGCAACTCCAGCTTTCTGCAGATTCTTTAGAACATCCTTCTGACACACAGAAAAGGCTGCATTTTTTGAAGTAAATGCTTCATGTTAAAGATTCCAAAAGGACAATGAATAAACACAAGTAACCACTTAGACATCAGTTACTTAAAGCCACTGCATTAATATTTACTCCTCATTTTCAATGAATAATTGGAAGAAGAGATTGGCAGAGACCTAGCTTTAATCATGCTACTTCTTTTCTACAACTTTTAATTGTTCCTTAGGGCACAGTAGATTGCTTTTTGTATAGAGAAAAAAGTCAAATTACAGCATCATAACACAGTAAAGAGAAAGCTGGACAGGACCTGCAACATAGAAAGAGGTCCTTGAATGACTGCATTGCTTAGTGCAGAATCTGTGTGGCAGCATTCTTTTGGGTATTGCAAGTAAGATACACATCATTCCCTGTTACTAAAAATTTCTATTATACCAATCACCTATTTGATAGCTCAAAATAGGTACAGAAAAACATGATTTTATAATGCTGCTTGTAAAGAAAAACATGCCTTTGTATTGCTTCTTGCACAGAAAAACATGTTTTTCTAAAGCTATTTTTAATTGAATGTCATGTCCTGAGAGATATATCATAAAATACAGATGCTGTATTTGTCTCCAAGAAAAGCAAAAGCCTGCATTTTAACAGTTCAAGGATTTTTAATTTAAAAAAATATAACTGTCAGAAAAAGCTTAAAAAACAAATTAAACCCTTCTGCTGGATTTCCTGTTTGGCAAGAGAACCCAAGTCTTAAATTCAGTTGCTTTTCCAGCAACTTGCTTCCTCTATTGTCTATAAAAGCTTCTTACTGGATTCAGACAAAGTCTATAAAATAGATGTTTTCTTCTGAACTTCTTATTTTTACTAGTAGTAAAAGTGTAAGTTTTATAACATATTTTCTTAACTTTGGGCACAGCATCTCAGTGAAGCTGAAAAAAGGACAAAAGTGGAGCTGTCCACTGTAATCAAGATTCTAAATCAAGTATATCTGAGATTTCAAAATGAGCAATTTTAACATTATCTTCACTGATGGAAAGGAAGCAACCATTCTCAAAACCTGTAAAAGGTAGAACAGGCAAGAGAAGATCTTGGAGTCCATTCTACAGGTAGAAGCATATCTACCTATAATTTTGAAAAGATCTCAGTGTCTCAAATGTATTCTCTGTGTGTAAGGTTTCTAATATGCCTGAAAAAGAGGATTGTAGGTTATAGTAGTAGCTCAAAAAGGTGTCTCTAGTGCCCAAAAATACAGCTGCCCGCTCCTTTAATTGGTTATTAATTTCATGTAACTTTGGCAGAAATTTAAGGAGAACATAATGACGCCAGAAGCAAGCAGTTTTTATGTAAATGAATAAAGCAAAGTTAAACCCAATTTTGTTGTTTGTTGTTTTGTTGTTTGTTGTTTGTTGAATTCTACTGAAAAGCTACTAAAATTTGAAATTGTCAATAGCTGTTCATTAACCCAGGTATGTACATTCAAGGAATCGCTGCTAAGAATATAATGAGGTATTGATCTGATATGGACACAAAATTTGATTGTGAAACTATCTAAATTTCTCTACATGAGTTGGCCAATTACTGGAAGCAATAATCACTCTTCTCACTGTCCTGTATGTAAACAAAATGTATGTGGCTAATACCATAAGAATATTTCAAAAATACCTAAAACTGTCAAGTTGCACATTATGTTTTACTCACATTTCATAAAAAGTCTTCATAAAAAAAAACAGCCATTTCAAACAGAAGATTATATCTGAAAAGGAGCATTCATATTTTTGAAAAAACAGCTCTTTTTAAAATGCAGTAAGGCTATTATATTATTCCCCTGAAGCAATTTAATGTAAATTTGAGGTTTGCAATGAGAAGAGTAACAGCTAATTTACCACTCAGTTGTCTGGTTGTTTTCTTTATATTGTATAAGATTTTGAGCCTACAAAGATTTGTATCTCAGTGTAGCCGAAGTCATTGGATACCACACATGCTTCAAGCCTGCATCAATATAAGTGCTGCTCAAGTCCTAAAGGGCGGAAAATAATTTCATAAGAGCACTCAGTAAAATCTCTTAATGATTTATGCTAAGGCACATGCAGGACAAGGGGGTGATCCAGGACAGCCAGCATGGCTTCACCAAGGGTAAATCCTGCCTGACCAATCTGATGGCCTTCTGTGACGGAGTCACTGCATCAGTCGACAAGGGAAGACTGACTGATGTCATCTACCTGGATTTCTGTAAGGCTTTTAACACGGTCCCACATGACATCCTGATCTCCAAATTGGAGAGAGATGGATATGATGAGTGGACCATCCGCTGGATAAGGAATTGGCCCGATGTCCACACCCAGAGAGTAGTGGTTTGTGGTTCTTGTCCAGGTAGAGTTTGGTGACGAATGGTGTCCCTCTGGGGTCTGTCCTGGGACCAGTGCTTTTCAATATCTTCATCAAAGACAAAGACAATGGGGTTGAGTGCACCCTCAGCAAGTTTGCAGATGACACCAAGCTGAGTGGTACAGTTGACACCAAAGAAGGAAGGGATGCCGTTCAAAGAGACCTTTGAAGAAGAGTAGGAAATGTAGACTATGGACTTCAAACACTAAAGTTACTGGGCATATCATCTTTAAGCAAAAGTGGATGACGGATGATTCCAAAAATAAGCCCCTAAACAGTTCTACAAGGCAGCTGGTTCTGAAATCTGTATCTATGCTAGACAGCTCAGAAATGAGGTAATATTTAAAGAAGACATGGGTGGAACCATGGGTGGCTGAATCATTAGAAGAACGTAGACATGAAATGGTCTATCACTACTTGAAAACTAAAAAAGTTTGTATTCAGGAAAAAGGGTAGTGAAACATCAGTCTGCCCACCACAGAGTATCCTGATAAAAAGTCTTGACAGAAAAGACACATGCATAACCACTTTATGAACGTGCATACAGGCTATGGCACATATCCCTTCAAGACATAACTGATTTATATAAAATGCAGTTCAGAATGCCAAACAGGCATTTGATTTTAAACATCTAGTGACATCATTGTCAAGAAGAAGATCTTGATTTCAAAGTACCACTGAATTTTAAATATGGAATACAACCAGTTTCAGCAGAGAGCGATCTTGACAAATTAGAGGGCCGGGCAGTCACTAACCACATGAAGTTTTACAAGAGCAACAGGGAGGGAACATCCCTGGATATATTTACAGACTGAGGAACAAGGGGCTGGGGAGCAGACCCGCAGAAAGGACTCTGTGTGTTTTGGCTGACAGCAAGTTGAATACAAGTCAACAGTGTGCCCTGGCAGACAGAAGGTCCTACAGTATCTGGGGGTGCATCAGGCACAGCACTGATAGCCAGTAAAGGGACAAATTGTCCTGCTGTGTGTGGCCTCACATTGAATACTGTGTACAGTTTTGGGCGTCACAAACTATATATGAAGGACACAAAACTATTAGAGAGCATCCAAAGGTGGGCTACAAAGATGGAGAAGGGTCTAGAAGGCAAGACATATGAGGAATGGCTAAATTCACTTGGCTTGTTTAGCCTAGAGAAGAAGAGAATAAGGGGAGACTGAGGGAAGCACTAAGCCTGCTGGAGTTCAAGCAGCACTTGGACAACACTCTCAAAAATACGGTTTGTTTTTCAGATGGTCCTGTGTGGAGCCAGGAGTTGGACTCAATGATCCTTGTGGGTCCCTTCCAACTCAGGATATTCTATGATTCTATGATCATGTAAGATATTCTCATTTATCTCCATCAGTGTTTAGGTCTTACCAGCTATAAGTCTACTCAATTCAAAGATACGTGCATTAACTTCTGCAATTTTATTATTCATAAAAAAAAGTGTCAAATTAAACAACTCTTCAAAATATGGAAAGCAGTCTTCCTAATAGTTGAAGTTTCTGACTTTTTTTTCATATGGTGTATTTTTCAGTAACTGT
The DNA here is from genome assembly GCF_040182565.1 of Anser cygnoides. Taxonomy (NCBI): domain Eukaryota; kingdom Metazoa; phylum Chordata; class Aves; order Anseriformes; family Anatidae; genus Anser; species Anser cygnoides. The sequence continues at coordinate 24,551,154 of NC_089875.1, read as the reverse complement.
TCCTACAACTTATTCCTTTTCATTTCCATACCTATCTAGAACAGTCTTGAAATCTTCTGAAGATGTTTCCTTTCGTATTGTTGATTTTGATATTTGCAATTTTACCATTAGCAACCATGTTAAAATAAGGATATAAACCGTGTGCTGTAGGATATTTGTGACATTGAGCTACTAAGAAACAGAGGCTCAACTCAACACATGCAGATTTAACATTGGAAGAAAAAAAAACACGTGAGTTTTATTCTGTACAATAAAAGTGCCTAACTCTTAACTGAAATCACTTTTTTACTGAGAATCGTTAGGATTTTGGTGAGGAAAGGATTACTTTAACATACTTGGAATTGCAATGTTCTCAAAGCAGGCGCACTCGTGTAAGATGAGAAGGAATAAGCAGCCCAATTTCAAGCAATTACTTAAACACTCTAAATTACTGCAGCTGTGAAAAATAGCGTTATCAAAAAGACATACCATTGCAAAGAGCAGAAAATTGTATTTTCTTACATACATTCAACTTGTTATGCTGAACAATCATTTTAAACTATCTCAAATCCTGCCTAAAAAATATTCAGTATTACTTTACCCTCAGTGTTGCCCCCCAGTGTTTTGTTATTATAATGATAACTTTTCCAGACAGACATTGCTTTGTTTTATATAACAGTGCACACACTTCTGGGGCTTAAATATAGACTTTCTGAAATTATTCTTCTACAGTTGCCACTTAAGTCACATTTCTTAGTCTTGTGATACATACATTGTTTTGGTATCATAGGTCTAGTACAAGAAGTATTACCCAAACAGATCACGATTTTAAATAATGTTTTCACCCTTCTACATCGTCTCTTCCAGAAAACTGCACTATGAGATAACTGCAGGATGAGTAAAGATTGATCGATGACAATATTGTGAAAATGGTATAATCTGACCTGAAAAAGAATTACTAAAAATTCTAAAGAAAATGTATGCATTTAAACATATATTGATACATAAACAAAATAAATGAATAATGTCTGCTTTTCCAGAAGTCCCTAATAGTTTATTTTAAACATACTATAAACCTACTGTCACATTCTTTTCTTAAAACCAACTATAAGAAAAATACTAAATCAAAATGATTATTCACGTACTGAAACCTAATGGTTTCTACATCAAAACATAGCCACTCTTTGGTGTTTTTTGTTTTGTTTTCGGTTTGTTTTGTTGTTTGAACTGCATGAAGCAATGTGAGCACCTTTGTGCAGAAAACAGAAAGGATAGCCAGTATGCAACTCGTGTCCAGAGAAGGGCTACGAAGCTGGTGAGGGGCCTGGAACACAAGTCCTGTGAGGAGTGGCTGAGGGAACTGGGGTTGTTTGGTCTGGAGAAGAGGAGGCTCAGGGGAGACCTCATTGCTCTCTACAACTACCTGAAAGGAAGGTTTAGTGGGTGATATTGGTAGTAGGGTGATGGTTGGACCAGCTGATCCTGAAGGTCTCTTCCAACTTTAATGATTCTAAGTGTGTTTTTGTTTCACTATCTACATTTGGAGCTTTACCTTACTGAACAGCATAACCAAAGTTATTAACTGCATGAATAATCTTCAAAGAGCTTTGCTTCGACATTGCATTGAAGAAATATAAAGGATTAGAACAAACCCAGAAAAATAACTTCTAAATTGCTTTTCTTAACATGTAAGGAGCTAAATCAACAGAAACCTTAAACAGGAACAACCCATTACATAAACAGGCTGAATAGCCAACATAGCTTTAGAAGTCCTTCTGTGATTTCCTTTTGCAAAAATCGCCTGCTCTAGGCTACCTATATGAAGGACCAATACCTTTATGTGAGCAGCAATGTACAGAGGAATAAAACAAAACCCAAAATTCAACACATCAAATATATGGACTCTGTAGGGACTACACTCTTTCACCATCTTTGTTTATGGGACTAGCTCACCCACAAATTTACTCAAATGCTGAAGTTTTGAGAGCATTGACCACTTTCTAAGTAATAAACAGGTTACTGCTTAAGGTTGTATGATTTCAGAATATAAAAACGTTTCAAAAGACATCTCATTTGAATTGTACAAATCTGATTTTGAAAAAAAAAACATACTAAGAATATTCCATTGTTAGATCATTTAAAGTGCACCAACTGAATGTTGATGAACTTGCTACCTACAAAAATTATTCTTTTAGGGAAAGTGTTACAAGTCAGCATTAATGTATGAATTAACAAACTTATCTCTGACTAATGCAAAGCATAGAGAAAATGATTTTTTTTTCAGAAGTTGACTCATCATATATTATTTTAATGATTAGTTTCATAAACGACAGCTTTCAGATTTTATGCTTTTAACCCCCCTATTTACTCTTAATACCTTTCTTGTTTCAGTAACTTTAAAATTTGACACAGAACTACTTGACAATCTATGCCTTTTCTGTTTGGCTGTTCAAATGGAAGAGAATGGACATAAGCTTTTCACAGGTCCTTGCCCCTAGGTACAAGAGAAAGACCTAATCCATATGCTCTTAGCACAATGCTAATCACTTAGAAGGCTCTTTCTAACACAAGGGCTAATTAAAGATCTGTAAGAATAATCCTGACTATAGGATACATTTTCATAAAAAGGGGAAAACAAATTTCTTGTGAAAAGTTAATAATGTCTTTTTCATCATCAAACCTATACAATACAAATATTATTTACACATCAGTATCACAGTATCGCAGAATTAGAAAAGCACAGAATGGTTTATTTTGGAAGGGACCTCTGGAGATCATTTATGCAGGGTCACCTAGAGCACGTTGCACAGGATCGCATCCAGGCAGGTTTTTAATATCTCCAAAGAAGGAGACTCCACAGACTTTCTGGGCAACCTGTTCCAGTGCTTTGTCACCCCCGCAGTAAAGAAGTGTTTTCAGTAAGGAACGCTTTAATGAGAAAAGGTGAAATGTGACAGGATTTTGTTCACTCACTTTAATATACAGACTGAATCCATTATTCACTCCATATTCAGCCTGGATTCAGTGTAACCACTCTCATTTCACAATAGAAAAACATAAACAAAACAAAAAAAATTGTTATTTTCATCCCATCTGTAGTTGAAAATCGCTATCATGGATGAGAACCCTACTGTGCTTGTACAAATATCACATTAAAGCTCAGGTTTTTCCATATTAAAATTCTAGGCTCCTTCACAGCAAGATAAAAGTTTCATTAAAAATTTATTAGAGTAAGTCTGTGATGCTGCTACCAATAGGTAATCTAGCATTTTATAATATTCTTTGTTGCTTCATAAAATATTTAAGGAAAATAGGATAAATCGATGAAGAGTTGTCATGTTAAAGGGTGGTCAAACATTTGCCTGTTTCAGAGCCCTGCTAAGGCCTTTCACTGAGACAGTTTCACAAAGTTGGAAGTATATGATAAGGCAACAGATATAACAGATTTGGAGTTGCCATTGATAAATACACTTACTGCAGTAGTGCTAACAAATGATAATAGTGCTAGCAAAAGGCTATCCTAGGTATTCCTCACCCAAAAGTGAAGGTGCAGAGCTTATCACGAAGGCATCCCTGAATTGGTGGAGAAGAAAGACCACAGCCCATTGACTGCCTCTTCTACCTTTCCAATTTCTTCTTTCTTCCCTCACTCTTCTTTTTCCTAACTTTTCTCTCACTTCATCTAACTAATGCTAACACTAAATGACTCCCTTCTTTGGCAACCTCTCACATCAGGCTTGTGGACCTCCATCCACAAAGTTTGTACAAGAGAAGTGAAATCAAGCTGCTCAGCTCCCCCCTTTGTCCAAGGCTGGTGTTTATCAGTGACACTAAGAAGTCTGACTATTCTCCACAAGTGTACATCAGAAGATACTTTAATTCTTTTCACATGTAAAACCTACATTCAAACTGACTTGCTCTTGTTTGTCTTACTTCTTCTCGCATTGATTTTCCAGAGCAGAAAGAATTTCTTCATTCTAGAAGCAAGAGAAATAATTATTTATGTATGTGAAGTTTACAGACTGTCACACCTGCTGTCACTACAGCTCGTTAACAGTACTTATGTCGTTATGAGACAAGCTACAGGACAATGAGCCTGCTGCAGCCTGTGGGATTTTAGTGGGGAAAGAACACATTAAAATCTTGCAGCACCTAGCCCAGAAGGAGAGGGCAAGTGCCCAGACATGCAGGACATTTTGTAAATGGGCAGGATCCCCATTTGGCTTGTGGTAGGAGAAGAGGCAGGACATATTCACTATAGTTTCAGCTTCCCTTGGTGGACAGGTTTTAAATCTTCTTATCAGTCTTCTAAATATTCCCATCGTAACAATCCTTGATTTGCCAGTTGATATATATGTAATGAAATGATTACTGCCATGACTACTTTGGTTAATTTTTAAATGTCAAATGTGACACAAACATAAAAGGCAGTTTCAAAACAGGTGTGAAATTTGTGATGCTGTCATTGCAGTGACTGTTGCATACACAAAAAACTTCACACAAATCCTATATAAGATGCAGAGTCAAACAAAACAAAACAAACTGAATCACTTAATTGTCTAGATGAAAGCCAAAATTAAATCACAAAAAATATATCCCGCATAAATAAAATAAAGGCAAAATATTGAGACGAACATGTAAGAAGTGGATATTTAATATTAGTTTTTCAAGAAGTTAAACTTAAGTTGCAATGTTTTTATCAGTTTCCATAACAGCCAACCAGAAGAATTTGAATATTTTACCACTAAATATTTTCTTCTACTTCACACTATATAATTTGCTTTGATGTATTCTATGTAAGGTGAACAGTACTTGCTATTTCATACATTCTATATAACGTGAAAGAGAAGAATGAGAGAGTTAGTTCACCTCTTAAAATACAGTGCATATGAAGATGTTACTAGCAATATTCATACTTTTTTCTAAGGTTAAATAATCAAGAAGAAACAAAAACAAAAACAAAAACAAAAACAAAAACAAAAACAAAAACAAAAACAGAAAAGACAACTTCTGGTTGCCTTAGTGATTTAGATAGGAAAACAAAAAGATTTTGAGTAATCTTTAAATGTTGTAATTGTTGAAAATACTAATGCAGGAATTAATACAATATTAAGTTGGCATTTTATCATACAAAGACAGGGAAAATTATTACTGTAATTGGTAAACTTCAGTTATTTTTTTCTTATTCTCTTACCTGAAATTGGAAAACAAATTCAAGTTAAGTAACCTGTAATACAGATGTCTTTCATGCAGCCATTGTGGTACTGGTGTTGCTTCCATTTCTCCTAAGTTCCGGTTTGCAGGAAACTAGGGGAAAAAAAATGAACAGATACATTTTACAGCTATCCGTTAAAAGAATTCAAGTGTTTTCTGAATCCTTACTATCAAAGACCAAAAATGTAAGTACTGATTACCTCAGTGGTGGCAAAATACACATTACTGAATAAGAGTAAAATAGAATTAGCTTTGTGGAAAGATTTTCAATACAGTGTGGAAAGCCGTATCCACCTAGTGGTGCTCACCATACCACTTTTCAGCAACAAATTCTAAAATACCTTTACTTTAACCTCTGCCATATCTTTCAGGTAGGAAAGACACACCTTATATCCAAATTAATAACATGTTAAGCAAATAGCCACACCTTATACCCAAAATAATAACATTTTAAGCAAATAGATTTAATTGTTCAAAGAGAATGTTCTTTCCTGTGTGGAAGGATATAAAAAGTACAAATTGAAAATTAGCATAATTTATTTTCAAAATGTGAAGTAGAACCTGACTGTCAAGAATACAGTAAACTGGCGATGGACAGATGCCAGTTATATAGGAATCCTTATTATCTTCATTACAGAGTACATAACTTCATTACAGGAGTATAAGAGATAGACATTAGCTGCTAAGCACTAACAAATTGTTTTGAATGAACCATTCTGTGGTTTATACAAAGCAAGTAATAGATCTTTTATTATAGACTTTTTGTAACAAGTCAATCTGGATTTAAATCAAGAACATATTTCAAATTTATGTACTTGTGCAGGCATCCTGAAGGCAAAGGAACAAGGTTGCAGCCATTTTTCCAAGTCAGGTTCCAACATTTATACTCTTCTTCCAAACTGGTTTTATAAAAGCTTAGTACCTCCACTGGTAGCAAACACATCTCCTTCATTTTAGCCTAAGTGATTACACCAGTTTCTAAGCTATACCTATAATTGTCTGACATTCAAATCATGTATCAAAAAAAGTTTAGCATCCAGCAACAATTCCATTATGTACATTATGCAAATTTCACAATTATCACTTCTTCCATGCAAGAATCATACTACTGCTAAACTTTACTGATACCAAAGAGAACAAGGAATTCAAAATTGAGGAAGAAATCCATTCTTTGCAAAAACATTTAAGAACTGATGAAACATAATGCAATGTGGTGCTCATATTCCTAAAAGGTATTGTTTTTAGTGTTTCTATTAGGTATATCAGTAGTATGTGCTCCTGGTGATATAATTAGCTCTCCAATATGACTGAAAATTAATCTGGCAAGAAAATAAATACACATATAAAGTATTTTACTTCATTTTCAGCTGAGTGAGATGATCAACATACTGACTATGTGCCAGTGCCAACACAATGTAGAGGGTGGCTTAGAGACAGGCTCTCAGCAGCCTTACATAGGTTTAAACCAACCACGAAAGCTCATTCTGAGGTAGAAAACAAAGTTCCGGGTTCGTTTTTTGTGTTTGCTGTTTTTAGGATTTGTTTGTTTGTTTTTAAAGGAAATATTGATAAGATGGAAGAAATGATAACCAGTAAGTCACTGAGATCTTAACTATTTGCAACACAACGAACAAAAGAACACAAAAATCAAAGATAAGGCATGAACATTTGAGATTTCCATATACAACCAATAGCAGAGGGTATGCCCTTCTGTGAAATACAGGCTGTGTTTGTTCCCTGACATGCATTCTTAAGCCTGGAAATGCAGATATTTAGTGGATTAGAAAGATGCTAAGCTTTAAGTTAAAGATAAGCTTTAAGTCTTCTGATACACATAGTACACTATGGTTCAAGATCCAAACAAATGCCTGAGCAAAAGACTGAGTCATTATGCTCAAAGCCAGCAGAGGACTCATCTTTAGGAGGGACCAGTAAACTCTTTAGTGAAGAAGGTAACACAATTGCAATGGGAATGGGACATGACAGTAAGTGAAGAGCAAATTGTTCTTTCTATGGAAATCTCCAAGTTCATGTTGTCTGTGTTTTGTACAGTATACTACCTTAGACACAAATGAAGCTGTAATAGTCCAATATTCTTTGTTGTGCATAGCTGCATTTGTAGACACAGCCTGTAAATCATATGGGTTGTAGGGAACTTTAAGATTGTTCTTGTTTCTTTGAAGACAATATATATATTCCCCACTATCTTCTAGCAATAAAGGTCTCTGTCAAAAGAAGAAATTATATGTAGATGTATAATTTATTTTTCATGATTACAAGTTATATGTCTATAGATTTTACCACAAGCAGAAATATTAAAAGTACCCAAATCTTCTAATAATAAGCTTAAAAAGTAACAACTCTGAATTGACCAGAAAGCTACTATTTTATTATCAAGTTTCTCAGTTCTATTATCTCTACATGATTAATTTTCAATTCTACCAACCGCAAGTTAAATATTACTTTCTTGTAGAGAAAAGTTTCATGTAACCCTATTAGCCTATTACAACTTTTTAATACAAACAACAAACTTTTCAGTAATTACATTTCTCCATATTATCTTTCTCCATCTACAAATACTATGGTAAGCATTGTTAAGCTTAAAATACACCATGAAGCTCTTAAGTAACAAATACCTAACAGTTTCCAGATTTTTACATCTAAGACCATAGATACTGGTGGTATCTAGTTATTTTGGAAATATTTCATTACAACTGGAAGACATTTTAGTTTTGTGAACAACTGGAATGTTTCTTAAAAATTTTGTAACCATATATGTAATCAAGTCCCAAATGACAAATGACAGAGATGTTATTTTTATTGTGCATCCAAAATATTTCACAACATTTTGCATACTCAAAGAAACATGATATATTTGTTGTATCGTTTTTTTTTTTTGTCATTAAAATTTATATGCAAAATCACAACTAAATCAGATATCTGTCTGTCTTTGAATGCACCAAAAGAGCAAGAGAATGCAGGAGGTGTCCTGTTTGGCTTCGTCAAGATCAGACTGCCCAGCATTAATCACAGCGAATACTGGCTTTGTACTTGGCATGTCTGATCAGGACAGACAGAAATGGTTACAATTCTGCTTAATGCTAGAAAACCTCAGCTATGGGAAGGACTGGATAAGTGCTAATTTACAGTGATTGCTATGCATCCAGAGGTTCTAAAGGAAAATCCATCATTTTTAGAGGCAAAAACTTCCAGGAAATAAGTATTTTAGATTTGTAACCAATGTCATTTCTAGAATGTTCAACTACACGATGTGGAGAAGGGAAAGTGAAAATCACCATAAGTGCAGATTTCTGAAGTCTGGCTATATCAGCCTCTCTAGCTAAACATTCACACGACGGTAACACCGTTTGCCAGCCAAGTTTGCCTCGAAGCCTCAAAATATGCATTATAACATCATCAATTGGTTCTGGTACATCAAGAAAAGAAAAAAAAAAGGCATTTTTTATTGGAAATTTTTTTTATCCTTAAACATAAAGTCTTTTGATTTATTGCATAAGCTGTTGTAAGTACGGAGGACTGGTGTAATGGCATTTATACCATGTTGGAAGATGCTGAAAACATGCCTCAGAAAGTCCTTCTCAAAAAATAATGAGCCATTACATATATCACATGTATTTTGCTGTAATTGAAGAACAGTGGTTCAATTGACTTAAAAGTGATCTCATTTTCCAGTGATTTTACTCTAACGGTTGGTGTCATTTACACAGCAAAATTCAAAGTACTCACTAGAAAAAACATGAATTACTGCACAATGGCTTTCTCAAGTGCTAGAGACAAAAAAAAAAAAAAAGAAAGAAAACTGGGAAAATCTCAAGTAAACAAAAAGAAAGTTGAAAAATAAAAGAATAGCAATAATAATTTATATTGTAATATTTAAAATATATTTTTTTAATCCATTAAAACACACTGTCCCTTTAGAAACCAGACCAATTTAGTCTTGCATAGGAGGAGAACACTCCAGTTGAACAAAAGACTCAGCAATGTTATGGAAAACAATTTGAGAAATCCTGGAAAACACTAAAAACATGTTCCCATGCTTTTAAATCCCTATTAAGAAATTCATTAATAAAAAAGTTTGAAAAAAAAAAAAGAAGAAATCAGAATCCAGTTGTGATATCAGTCCCTCCCAGTTTTCAGACTCAGCAACAGATATTTTTAATGAAGAAATAATGATCAAAATCTATTTTTCCCCACACTAATCCTGGAAGATAAGAAGGAAAACATACCTACTATTTAAATAACTATTTAAAATAAAAAAGTATTGTAGCTAACTATAAAATATAACCAACTTTAAAACAATTATTTAAATTATGTATGAAAGTAAATTTTGGTATGAGACAGGTATTGAAAAACAAACCATCATAAGGTGAAAATGGAAGACAAAGTTGTTGGCCTTTCCCCTAACATGTACTGTTACTCTAAAGCAGGAGAGGGATGAAGAAAAAGAGTAGCAGTTGAGTAGTATATCATTATAAATCTGACACAAATTGCTGTAGATGTATAACTAAGAGCACAGTCTTCCCTATGGTGCTATGACTACCTACCTGTTTTATCATATGAATAAAGTTTTGCTTTCATGGGCTGTTTAGGAGATCTTTCAGCTTTTGGTTGCTCACAAATATTTTTATGACAACTCGGTTCAAACACAGACATTTGCATTTCAGTCCTTCTACTACTATCTACAACCAACACATTAAAAAGGAAAATATTACTCACTTAAAGCAGATCACTATGCACAATCATTTTCTAATTCAAGTTGAACTTCTACAGGTTTACATTTTTGTAACTTCTCAAAATGCATTCTGATGGTTTTAGAGGCATGCACACACAAACACACGCAAGATACTATCACTTGTTGTTGACAATACATTAAAAATTGTATAAATTGGCATCAGGTACTTCAGAATGGTTGCATAATAAATGTAACACTTATTTCCTGTGTATTCCATGAGATTGAGAGACTAACATTCATTTTTGTCATTTGTTTTACAGAAAGGGCTTATTATCCTTGTTTATTACTAGAAAACCTTTTTATCCATTCTGAAATTTTATCCATTTAATCCATTTGGTGGTCCTGCATGAGCAGGGAGGTTGGACCAGATGACCTACGGAGGTTCTTTACAACCTCAGTCATTCTTTTATTCTGTGATTCTCTGGGGGAAAAAAAATAAAAAATATTTAGCATTCCTTTTGCATTCCTCTTAGATCACATTTACTTGTCAGTTGACCATTTAATTTTAATAAAGCAGGTTCAGACCTCCAAGTATTATGTCCCTTCTTCCCCAGCTTCATACACAAGTAAGCAATTAAGATTTCCTTTAGAACTCCTGCTCAGCAAATCACATAAGAAACAATTAGCGATATGTATCAAGCTAAACCCTCGGGGTGCATTGTCCTTCCCCTGCAGGCTGAGGAGAAAATGGGAGAAATGTGAGAAGACTCAGGGATGGTAGTAATAGGGAAAGTTAGTTAATTAGTAGGAAAAACAAAAACTGCAGGTGCAAGCAAAGCAAAAAGAGGAATTCTTTCACCACTTCCCACCAGCAGGGAGGTGTCCAGCCACTTTTTGGAAAGAAGGTCCTCAGAGCCTTTAAAAATCCTTTCTGCAATTTTTACACAAATCATAGTGCAAAAAATAATGAGGAAAGAGAACTCCAGCTTGCAGAGTTGCTTGAAACCCACTAAAATCAGTTTGAAGCTTGCAATGACTTTCAAACAGCAAGAGTGTGTGCAGTTTTATTTCCCCATACATAAGACTTTGATTTTGTATTTTAGAGAGAATCTCACATCACAATTTTTTAAAAAAGACCCATTAGATAGTCTTCTCACTTAAAAAAACTTCAAACAGATAAATCTACCCAGAAAAGAAGCATAGAATAGATAACTAACTTTTAAAAAGTACAATATACATATATTCTTACGTACTTTGTAGTTGGCATACTGACTTAAAGTCAGTGTTGCATCTCCACTAAATCATTTAAAAAAAAAAAAAAAGAAAAAAGAAAAAAGTGAAGTTATGCAAGTTTCTTCCTGTGGATTCACAGCGATGAGGAAAGAAGATCATATTTTTTATTATTCCACTTTCTGTCATTTTAAGTACTTTACCATATACAGCTGAAGAAGGTGATGTGCCAAAGACTTGCTGAACTGCTTTGCAAACGGAACTTGTGGGAAGTATCGTTTTCCAATTCTCATTCTTTGACATTAAGGATGCCACTTTCGTTATATTCCTCTTTAGCTTCATTGTCTCGTGCTCAGATACTATCGTAGGCTGACAAGCAGGTAATTCTCGTTCTTCTTTATGTTTTCTTGGGTGTCTAAATTGTAGGAAATTGTAGGAAATCTCAATTGTAGGAAAAAATCTGAAGATTCAGTCATACAGGCAGTATAGAAAAATCAGCTAAAATATAATTTGTATCAAAGATAAGCTAGTAAGCTCTGAAAAATACATGCAACTATATTGACTTTATGAAAATAAAAGGAAAATAAATGTGTGAAGTTAAAATATAAAATAAGGACATAGGAGAGTCAGCAACACCAGCTTCTTACACATCTTGCAGGTGACTTAGACTCTGCATGCACTAAAGCATACACAGTTTAGATATACTTTTAGTCTGTTAGGTTCCAACTAATTTCATTTGTCAAGACAAAATAAAAAATAAATAGAAAACATGAAGAGAATAACGTTTTCATGCACAACTTGTTCTCATTTAACCAATCACATCTTCAGTAACAACCACAGATAAACTCCAGAACAATGGTAGAAAAATGAATTAAGATAACAATGCTTCAGTTAACGGTTGGTGCAACTCAGTTTGGATATACCATAAATAGTTTAAGCTTTATAATTCAGCCTGAAAGGGTTATTTTGTTCAAGTGTGCTCTTGACTATATTATAGTGACAATGGTATCAAGGAAGAATCACTTAGAGCAGCTGAAACTGTCTAAAATTCACGGCCAAGAACTTTTTGTTTTAGCAGCAGCTACACACCATATATGCACTCCCCACAAGAGCAGAAAAGATCAATGCACGGGTCTTGAAGTCAGTAGTCCAGTACAGACTTTCTTAATGCAAAATACTAAAAAGAAGGACAGTGTTAGCACTGTGCATAGCAAAAGTACATCTCAATGAGTCTACTTTATTCTGTAACTTCTCCTGGTACTTGTTCACAGGCCCATAGGGGTGAGTAGCTCATGAATAGCAGCCTGTTCTTCTGAAGACTGATCTCAGGTCTTTAACAAAAAGATCAGCTTTGCCTGATATACCAGCAATTTTAGCCAGATGTAGCAGATACTTTAGCTCAATATTGGCTCTGCTGGAGATGTTGAACCTTGAAGCAATCCATGAATCATCAGCACGTCAGTTCAGGGACTAATGAGAAAGAACAATAGCAGCAGCCTCTTTCTGGAAAGATGGGAGAAAATAAGAGAGGACCTGATAACAGTCTAATATCTAGTTAACCATATACAGTATTTAACCAAATTTACCAATGATCTAGCAGCCATACAGCACAGTCACTCTGTTGCACATACCTGAGACATATCTGTCATGCAAGAGTATATGGATGAGGAGACAAGATGGCTCAGAAGAGACGGGTAAGTCCTCATCTCCCACATCGGACTGTCATATTGAGAGACACTGATGTCTGCTCGGACCTGGAATTCTTGGAATTCCAGCTGAGAAAAATTCCTTATAGAACCTTTCCAGGAATATCTAGAAAAGGAGTGGAGAGGTGGACTGCACTGAGCTGGATGGTGCAGTCAGTTTCTATGTTTCTCTATTAAGGCCTCTGGTGTTTTGAAGAGTGGAAGTGGGCCACATAAATGCCAAGAGATTTCTTCCTTAAAACTCTCAGTCAGCATCTTGCAAATGAGAACCAAAACATCAGTAAGAACGTCCAAGATATATCCTAGTCCGAAGGAAGCAGCCTAGCAGGACACCTGCTTACTTGCACAACCAACAGTGGTTTGGTACAAGTCTTCGTCCACACCAAGAGACATGCAAGCAGCAGGTGTACAGACAGAAAGTTGTACATACAGGTTTCAAACTAACTTTCACATTTAAAATTGTTTCTGAAAACCACATGTACATAGATATTTATAAACAGCAGCACTATACAGAAAACATCCTCCAAACCCAGTCATATGTACAAAGCTCTTCCTGAGGGCTGTGCCTTCTGGAAGGATGACTGGATCTCTTAGAAGCGTAAGAGAAAAAAGTGAAACCTCAGGTAGCAAGTGGCAACCTTGGAAAAGATTCCTTCTGTTTACTCAAGAATGATAAACAGCAAAGTAAAAGTAATTCTCAGATCCAGTATGTGAACATGAGGCAGAAGTCTGTGTTAACAGACCTTGATTATGGTAGCAGCATGTATGTGCTTTTCTCAAGATTGATGTACAAAGCTTAGAATTTGATGTGGGCAAATTAGACAAATATAAAGTTGTACTGTGAGCACTGAAACTAATGAAGACTGGACATTTCCTAATCTGTGCTTTAATACTCCCTAATCCCTCCCCAGAAATACTTCCAGCTTCAGTTTCCATGTTTGGACTCCTCTCAGCTTTCTCCCACATCACCTATTAACTGAATGAGACAATAAGCAGCATGCATCGCAGCCGGCGATATTAGCCAGAATGTAGTTCCTTACTGGTCAGTTACTTCCCAACAGCTGGGACAGACACCATTCTGCCTGCATCGGGACTGCTGAAAACTGAGGTTCCATTACACAAAACCTCGTCAATAGCTGAAGTTCTTTTTTTTTTTTAAAGGAAGGATAGAATTCCCATAAGGTTGAAAGTATTACCAGTGTGGTTTTAATCCAATCCACAAAGTTCAGGAATGGAGGTTTGCCTGTAAGAAAACATTTGTCTCTTCAGCCTTGGAAAACTATTTTCCTTCCTCACCACCAGTACAAAAGGAAAATGAAACCAAAAGATGATCTGTGCTAGAGGATGAGGGATTACAAACTTCTAGAGCTTCCTGCCACAGACAGCTGTGGAGGACAGTATTGGGAGGTTCAGAAAGGGAGATGACAATTTTGTGGACAACGGATTCATTAACAGGTACATGGCAAAGATGCAGCCCCAAACATCCAGAATCTAAAAATTATGGATGCCACCATTAAATCTGAAATACACTCATATTTGTGTACTTTTATGCAGGTGACAGTAACACTGTACATAGGAATACATTTGCACAGGTTCCTGTAGCATATAATTACCCCATTTTACTGGAACCAAAAATAGTATGTTACTAGACTGTATTCCTTTTACAACGATTTCGCTAACACTTCTCCATGTTTTCACTGATGTAAAAAAGATCAGACTCTATTGCAATCAGCCAAAATTACAAAGTTTGTGCTGAAGTGTTAATTCAGGTTTCACAGAATTTACAGGGAAAGAGTCAAATAATTTGGTAGAAGTCCAATGCAGTATCAAGTTTTAACTAGCAAAGAACAAAAAATTATCATGAAGAAAAAATAATTTTACCTACATTTTACCAAAACATATGCCTTCCTCTTCTATTTCTGCTGCATTTCTCTTTTCTGTGCTTGGTCTGTAAACTGCTGTGCGAAGAATGGAGTATTTCTTCTTTACTGAAGATGACTGGGAACAAAGGGCATTAATTTTAATAATTATAGAGGGGGTGATCACATGTTTTACTAAAAAAAAAAAGCCAAAGAATAGATTTATCTAAAAACTATGAAAAACATTTCCAAATGCACCACCTGATAGCTTAACTTGGCTTTCATTACAAAATATTTCCGACTTTAATTATACAGCATTTTATGTGCATGAAAATTTACTTATAAAAAAGAATCTTGATAAATGACTTAAAAATAATTGTGCTCAGAGCACTAAAACAAATGTATAGTATTTTCATATGGACTGTAACATTGTTTTTATAATCCTGTTTCCATCAACCTAAGCCTGAATTAGTTAAAACCTTCAGAAAAAGAAATTTTTAAATTTAGAATGATGAATCATTGTTTTGCAGGACACTTGAGGCAAACACTAACTAAATGAACAGACTTCCATTAATCATGGAAATTAGATTAATTTACTTGGATTTATAGATGAAGTAGTGGGTTCACATATAAAAACCATAGAGGACTGAATTTAGTTATACAGATTATCATCATACAATAGAACTTTTCCACCTCATAGGAATGAATAGAATAAAGAGTTTAAAATGCATAAGAAAGATAAAAGGATAAAATAAGACAGAATATAATGCCTCTGCTTCGGATTTGAGAGCTACAGCTTACTGCAGTGAGAAGATATATTAAATGATGACTACTGTAGCATATTTGGTAAGAGTAATTTGGTAATGTAAAGCCTTCCTCTGAACTCCACTTTGCAAAGGCAGAGGGTAGTGAGTTATGAACAAATTCAGATTACACCAACACTGGTAGAATTGTTTTTAAGGAAAAAAAAAAAAAACAAACACTTTTCTGCCATATTCCCATATTTTAATTGTTACTCAATACCAAATCCTCCCTCCAGGAAAAGGCCTCACAATAAATGACAGTCTCTGAAGTTTTACTTACAAGGCTTCTAGGAGGAAGACATTCACTCCTGTGACTTCACAGACATTAAACATGTAATCAACATGTTTTTATACAACATTTTCCCAGGCAGAAGCCAGGTTAGGGAAAAAAAAAAAAAAAAAAAAAAGCTGTATGTAAAAATACTATAAATCTAGGACTACCTTATATATAACAAGGTTATCCATGCAAAGGTTGCCTGACTACTCATTAGGTTGACACCACTTTTTTTGGTCTTGCAAAAAAACCCACAATATCCCCCAAAGTGCATTAGAAAACAAAATCAGTTGCGTAGAAATTAATTTAATATTAAAATTGCTGCAAACATCCATTCTCACCAGCTCACTGCTGTCTTTCTTACTGCTGCCAGCTGGTTCGCACACGATATACCTGCCTTTTACCATAAGCAGCACCTCTGTCCTCTCTGGTTCAAACCGGAGACGAGACACTAATTTTTCTTTCAGCATTTTGGTTTGCCCTTCCATCTGGGGTTGGCATCCTTCATCCTAACAGCAAAAACACATCAATTAAACTAAATTTGCAGTAATGACTGTTTCCCCACTGTGTCCTCAGAGTGAATTTCACACTTGAGAAGATCTGCAGGCACCATTAGAAATCAGGTGCTTATTTACTTCTGCAGCATTGGAACTGAAAGTTCAGAGTTCACATTAAAAACAATTACCTTAGAACTCAGTTCTAAGAGGCTGCAAGCTCAGCTGATCACTTTAACTCAATTTTCTTCTCCAGTTTCTCTGGGATACACCCTTCACCCCATGCATCACGGCTCAGTCACTTAGTGGATCTCAAAACTAGGAAATTGGTGGAAGGAGGACTTATCTTGTCCCAGTGGCAGAGATCTCTTCTGAAACCACACAATCTTCTCTAGATCTAACTCTATACACAGTAGCAGCAAGTCAATATGCTCACTGAATTAAAGATCACATGCAAGGTAGTAAAGCATGTGCTGAAGATGTTTACTAATGCTGATCTAACACTAATGTGGAAGTTTAACCTATTTCTGAACATTTGGTAACTATTTTTTCAATGACATAAAATCAGCTAGTGATGAGAAGTGGCACTTTGCCGCTTCTTGTAGTATTACTTTATAAGCTAAGTTTCTAACAGTCTAAAGCCTTTTCAGCAGGGAGGTGCTGTGACCTGAGAATTAGTTGCTGAGGCAGCTGCAAACAAATGATGGCCATGACCTATCCAAACTGATCCTTACTAGACCCAGGACAACCATTCACACACCAAGAATACAAATTGCTAAGGTTTTCTTACCACTTAGTATCATTCAGGTAGTAGCTATTATCCCCACAATCAATAAACTTTCAGAAACCCCATTTACGTTCCTCAATACGTTTAGTGCAGAACAGCTGTTTCAAACCAACGCAAGAACTAACTGTGCACCAGAGTTGATCAGTACAGTTCACAGGCAAACTTATCTCAGCTGTGGAAGTGGCAAGCTCCCACTGAGTAGTGGTAAACTCTTCACCCATTACGGCTAAAGCCAAAAAGACTGATACTGAAGCAGCCATACTACCAATAGCTATGCAGAAGTAATCACTACCTCTGACAGCAATAGCTCACATCTCTTCTAGGAGTCTACAGTTAGGGGTCCCTTCCAGAAACACCTCCCAGCTCCTCCTATAGTCTTGAGGTGTAACATTGTTGGGGAAAACAGAGAGAGAACTAAGACCCACTGATTTCACTCTTTTCTTTAATGTTTAAAGTATAATAAGATGGAAGAGCTAATAAAGAAAGAAAACTGAAGAAGATTGAAAACACCATTTGTGTTTCTTCAACAGAAACAAAATCAAAATCTACCTTTTGTTTTGTCACTGCGATCAAAATTCATTAGTCAAAATATAGTGTATAGTTAATAATTTATTAAGGACTCAACTGATCAAGCAATATAAGTACTTGAAATCCAGCTGACGTTCAATCCAAATGTGTGATCTTTTCAACTGTCAGCAACAAATGTTCAGAAACTAATAAAATGCGTATCTGCTTCAAAAAACATAGGAAAACACAGGATTTGTTAGAGTCCCTATTTGTATTGTGGACACCTCAGTATCCAAGCATGTCAAAATTTAGGCACAAGTTAAATGAAAACCTGCATGCTTGGTGCCGTGATATGGAGAGACAAGATATCTCCCTCAGCAGTTGAAAGATGCTTATTTCACTCGTGTAATTGCAGTTGGAAACTATTTAATGGCTTCTTATAGCTGATTTACAATATAGGCTCAAGAAACAAAATGGGAATCTTTCTTAACTGCTTGGCTTTAGATTCAGCCACTTGGTCTGCAAAGTCAGAATTACTGGTCCAGCACGGCTGTGCATGCCCTACAAGCTCCTCTCAAGCCTCTGGGTGTCAGGAAGCTGAAGAAAGAGACTGTACACCCAAACACTCCTTTAAAAGTCACACATGTAAGAGTTACTGGAGCTTAATGAACTACTGCAAGGTAGTACTGCAAGCTGTTCATGAGCATATTTTGCCACACCAAGGACTGTGGGAGAAGCAGGCCACACAGACCGGGTGAGGCCGAGAGGGCTGTCTGTCAGGCTCAAAGAAAGCACACGAGCATTAGACCACCCTCACGGCAATGCTGCCAACAGCTGGCCCATAGACCCTGCTTAAACAAGAAGCTGTAGAGATTTAGTAACCTTCAGCAGCTTTTTGTTCAGCTGGTAATTTAGGTATCACAAAACCCCTCCATGCAGCCCATCCGCCTCAAGGCGACACCTTGGCCCTGCTCGCCTTCTCTGTGACCACCAACCTGGCCGTCAGGTCTGACCACGGGCAGATGGGTGGGATGGGCCAGGTCCATGGGGCTCCTTGGAGCAGCCGCAGCCCCAAGCCCCCTGGTGTCCCTGTCCTGCCCGCTGGGGGGTCGTTGGGGCCTGGAGGGCCGTTAGGCTGCCACTGTGGGCTCTGGCCTGTGGGCTCATGGGTCGGCTGCCTGTTGGCTTGTCCAGCCCCGATATCCACATCCCAGATGTCAACTGCATTAAGCCATCAGTTGTAAACTTGTGTGTTGTGTATTTATGTGTGTGTAAGTTGGTGGTGTTGTTTTGTTTTTTCTTTTTTTGATAATAAGCTTTTCAGTGACTCACTTGAACTTCCCAACAGTGAAAAAGCCACAGCTGTGGTGTCTCCCCTTGCACTCTGCTTGCATGAGGCAGTCACCAGCCAGGTCACAAGCTACGTGCTGTGATTATACCTGTGCTTTAGGGTGCTCACTCTTTAGTAGTCTATAAATGGTTATATTCAGAAGCTTATTTATCGTAACCTTGTAATATATTGTGAGAAAAGAAGGGTTTGACCAGATTGGTTTTGCATTGTTTTGATACTTTTGATAAGCTAGCACTAATTTTTGGATTTCCACATACAGCACACTATTTCTCCTGCTTTCAGGCTCGCTGTAAGTTGTGTTAGGGATGGAAGAGAGAGAGTTGTAAGCAGCAAACATGTCTTTGTCTAGAGAGATTTGTGCAATGATCTTTTATTTTTTTTTTTTTTTAAATTCTGAGAACTCTGACCAGAAGTTGATCAATGCAGCACTCAAAACCAGCCTGTAAGAGGTCAGGCAAGGAAATTTTTTGGCAAAAAAAACATCTCATGGTAATGTCAAGTAAAGCCAACAGTAAATGGCTTAACTAACTTCTATCAACAGTTTCCTTAGTATGGTTCTGTGTCATGGGGAGATGCTTCAAGCTGTGGGACGTTCAAGAAGATGTGAGTAATGCAAGTACTTAGGTGAACTAATGAGATGTTACTACACCCTCACCAAGCTGGATTTTTTTTAAGATAAAACTATTTTGTACTTCAGTATCTTCACTAGTTTAAAACTCCAGTATCTTTCATATTTTAGTACTTCAGTAGACTTCAGTTTGCATTTTTCTTGAGCTCTTAGTGTATACAAATTATATCTTTCCACTTGTGTTTCATTAATCATAAAATTGTTACATAATTAAAAGAACAAAGTATGTTTAAAGAAATTGAAAGATATTTTGTTTGAACTGCCAGACACCATTGGCAATCTGTAAAAGCAAATAAAAGTCTGCTAAGAACTAACTCATCCATATTTGATTTGACCATATATGGCTTTCATAAAGATTTAAATGATGACTAATCCTTTATTTGCTAATCTGAAACACTAATACCCAAATAAAATATTATTTTTAACACATTAATATTAATAAGTCTGACTTAGTGAATCAGTAATGATTGTCACACCAAGGCAATGGAATGGACTTCTGAATTGACTGCTGAAACATTAACCTGCAACAACAGTTCTACTCATTTAAGAAACTACAAGTGATTGTATAACAATTACTGCTGAGCTGTATTTTGACCACATCTGGTCTGAAATTTGTGGAAATTTGTGTGAAATTTGTGTTAAATCTGAAATTTGTGGAGTCAATTCCTCTTTTTACTGCTGGGGTTGGAGTTAAACTAATTGTGGTTGGAGTTAAACTAATTGTGGTGTGTTGAGGGGTGGTTAGCAGCATTGGTCTAATTTTCTTACGTCACATTGACAAGTTTGAAGTCCTTAGTTGGTTGGTTCAACTTGCCATGAAGCTCTCTCTGTTCCTTCTTGTGATGGTATGTCTCGTTTCTCCTCTTCTGCTGGCTCTGCTTTTATGTGGGTGTAATGAATCCATGATTTCATCCCTTCCACTTTGATTGCAGTGGGGGTGTGGAGCAAGACAGTGTAAGGTCCTTCCACTTTTCCTTTAGGGAGTCATATTTCCACATTTGGATCAGCACCTGATGTCCAGGTCAGAACATCCAATGTAACTGGTTGTTGTTCCCATATATATCTATGAAGAGAGGACAAAACAGTAGACAAAGATGCCTGTACTTTCATCTTTTCCTTCCCTCTTTTCTTTTTTTTGTTCCTCAGTTATTGTAAACCTTATAGGCTATTTCAATCAACTGTGAGATTGACATTTATTGAATATGATCTTCCCACAACCTGCACTGTCTGACTTTTTGGGTCCTGATACAATGACATAAAAATGCTAGCATATTCCACCTCATCCCATTTTTCCTCCCTCCAGCAAAATATCAACTGCAATATGGTATTATAATTCATGAATCAATTTTCTATCCATTTATATTGAGATCATCGCTGATCACAATATTGCCTCATTTTACATTTCATCATAGAGTCACCACCAAATTTAGACCAAGTTTTAAGGATGCATCCAAGGGTGAAGCAAGGGGAGATTTTGGACAGACTGTGTCCCATTTTCTTAAATAGAAATATTAAATAATAATTAAAACTGTCGCTCATTTAATACCTAAATACAAACACGCACAGAGTTCTCATTCCCTTTACAAGAATGTTGAAAAAATATTGAACTGAGAAAGACACTTACCTTTGATTGATTATTCATGCCCATCAATGTTCTCATTTCTCTGAGCTGGAAGATTGAAGCTGAAAGTGACACTGTGACTGATTCTCCCTGCCCCTGATACCTGACGGTATGGTTAGCATAACCAACAATAAAGCAAATACACATAAGATGTAAGCAGGCTGTTAATGCATACCCCTTCTACCTTCTCTCTTCCCCTTTCTGGTCCCTTTATCTGGTGATAAAGGGCAGTAGTGTTATCAAGATCGAAGTGCCAAGTCACCAAGATGGTATGGGGAGCACCGACTGACAGGGTGATTAAGCCCATCACCATTATCAATACCCAGGTGCTGGGTTGCCAGGAGATGATATCTGTCCTGGAACAGGGAAGCGTAGCAACATGGGGAGCACTGTCTATAAAATCACACAGCAGCAAGTCCTAAGTGGGACTTGAACTGGAACTGCTGCTGGACAGCAACACCCATGATCTCTGGTGACCAAGGATGCTTCCACTGCCATTTTCTTCCTCTGAGGACTGAGTGAATGACTCATGTTTTTTTATGTAACCTGAGTCTAGGTTATGATTTTATCATGCGCTGATTGATAAGAATTTGACCTGATCCGCAGAGGATCCGTCCAGGTGACTGAAAAGCCTGTTTAACTGAGAATTCCAGAAATTCTACACAACCTTAAGCTATGCGAGTGCTGGAAATTATAGATGACAAACTATGTTGATTGTTAATTTCCTTTTTTTAAAAAATGTAATAATAAATCTCTAATTATAACCACAACTCTGTGGTCAGTCCTCAATCTGCCAGGGATACCTAATAGGATACCTATCTGCCTGTCCTCCATAGTGAAGGGTGACAAATATCATGAGTAAAGTTTATATTTGTAGACTAAACTGTGTGTTCACAATGCAGTGGAAACATTTCTGCTTTTGAGGTAGATCATCCACAGGAAAAGGGAAGGATCTAAGGGAACATGAAATAGTTTGGTATTAACAGTGATGATGATGATGTACTATTAGATTAACTGTAATAACTTGTTTAAAGGAAGATCTTTTCTATTGTACATCCAGTAAAAATAAAATTGATGAAGCTGTACACATAGTTCCAGTAAAGTGATTTTAATTCTATACCAAAAGAAACTGTCTCACTACAGAGATTTCTCTGGAAATGTCACATAAACTCACTTAGCATAAAGGACATTTTGATCTTAACAAAACAAAACAAACTAAACAAACAACCTCCCCCCATCTCCTGAATGCCTAAGCACTGTGATATATTTCCATTAACTGTAATCATATTAGGGCATCATCTGTATTCAGTCAGTAGAAGATCATTAGACCACACATTATTTTGAGCATGACACAACCTTTGTCTAACACGGGGAAGAAGAGCTCTGCACAGCAGCAGCACAGCCGCCGTGGTTTCTGCACTGTGCATGCCTTTCTGTTGAAAAGTTTCATCTCTTGTATGTCCCAAACTACATTTGGGCTATTGTTATAGATACAAAGCAACCAGTAAGAAGTCTCTCCTTCAACACTAATTACAGTCCATCCTTAGACAGCTGAACACAGATAACAATATTTACAGATAAAGAGTAGAAAAGATACACGAATAATATATAATTATAAAGAACCACCAAGAGTCAACTCTGTCCTTATTACCTGGCAAAGTGCCTTCTCCTCAATTTTTCACGAATCCCCTCTCAGTTTCAAGTTGTCAGTTATATCTGTATCTTTCTCTCAGGTGCTCTGATACAGCCTGTGGTTTATCTGAGAAGGTTCAGTCCCTGTAGTTGTGACAGTGGTTAACACAGTGGCAAAATGGTCTCCTAAAAGACAGACTATTCTCAACTTTTATTTATTTATTTATTTATTTTCTTCCTTAAAGTGAAAACTTAAGCACAGAATGCACAGCATTTATTAACTGTGTTTTTAAGCTTCTTCAGGTTAGGATATTAATGGAACTAATTCCCCATATGCTCTACCATACTCTATCAGTTTTTCTTGTCAGAAATGACTGACAACTTGAATTACTCTTCAATAGCTCACCGAAAGCTCTGCAAATATTTTTAAAGTAACTTAAATTCTGTTTTCTGTGCCTGGTAAAACAGTTGTATTCATCTAGCCCTGTGCCTTGAGCTATGTAGCTGTATTTTAATTAACCAATACTCATTTTTTCCCTGTACAGGGATAAATGTAGAGTCTCCAAATGCTCTTCCTTCACATTCCATAACATGCCCCATACCCTCAGGGAATGATCTCCTTCTCCATCTGCTGTTACATGGAGGTTAGCATTGTGCTTCATTTTGTCATTTGGTGCTACTGTTCACTGGAAATGATAGTTCTATCCAAAATCGTATCCTTTTTGTTTATAGTTATTTAATAAATATATAGTCAAAGCCCTTTATTTTATTGTTTTACTCAACTTTTCAAAGAACTACATTTTATCTCCTAAATAGGAAAATAATACATTACTACTACCATGCAACTTCAAAGAAGGTTAAAGTGGTGCAATATCACACTTCTTTAAAGTTACACCCAAGATATAACAAAGGTTTAGTTTTAGGAAGACTAGGAAAGCAAATACCATAGTAACTGAAATAATGCAGGCTTTTGGACTACTATCTTTTAGTCAACTGAAATTGATACCTCACTGCAGTTCAGTGCCAATTAAAATATGAACAGGAACATGCAGAGCAGCAGCAGAAGTATATAACTCTTGAATGGCCCTCATTAGAGCCACTGCTTTCTCATGTATCAATGAATGTAAAGACTAAAGGTCAGTTTTGCATAAAGGAACCTTTGTAGTTAAAAGCTGAATGTATCATATGAAATCCATAAAATATTCTAGACCAGTGTGTGCCTACTCTATTTCTCACAAATCATTGTACATTTTTTTCTCTTCTCATTAAGCTGCCTTTGATAATGACAGAACCAAACGCAGAGTAAGGGATTGCAGACCTGGGCTCAATATGAGGAAATATTTTTACAGCAGATGACCTAATTGGGGAACTAATTTTCAGCTTTAATGTTGATGGATCAGGATATATTTTCATGGTTTAAAAAAAAATAAATAGGAGCTTTATTAAGCCATATAAACATCAAGAATTGTTCATTTGCAATTTGTGTTAGGAATAAAGACACCAAACCTGTAAAAAGAATAAAGTAATTCTATGTCAGTCCAGGCAAAGAGGAAATAATAGGAGAAAAGCATATGAATCCTTTTGAACAATAAATGTTGGCTCAGTGGTACTCATAAGGACCTAATTAGAGATAATTAAAAAAAAGGAAATTTGCAATGTCAAGGCTCCTGCTCAAGAAACCAATAAATGGTAACATCAGATAGCCATGGCTGCACAGAAGCATGAAATCCCCATAGAGGCAACTACTTCCACTGCTCAGTACCTTCAATTCTCTAAAATTCAGGATACATTGAAGTCAATGTCAAAAAATAAAATAAAAATAAAAAGTCCCCAGTGCACATTTGTGGCAGAGATGGGCCTCATTCTCTTATCTGAGTTGTTTTTTTCCCGAAGTTGTTTCCATGTACAGATTTCTCCCTGCTAGGGGAAGACCTTGTAAACTCGTTGTGCCTGCACATTTTCTGTAGTGCTTCTGAGCTGTTAAATCTGAAATCAGAAATGCACTCCTGAAAGGCTGGGAATTCTGTTATAATTTTTGTGTTATTTCAGGTATTCAGAAGCTATGCAACATCAGCTACTTCCATAGAGAGCTAATGAGACTCATTAAGCTTAATAAAAACAAGTCAAATGTTAAGTCACTGTAGAATACTCATCCATTTGCTTCAGTTTATGAATAAGTCTGAAAGGAACAGGCTGCTACAATAAAAATAATAAATATAACTACCAGCAGTTTTCCAGAGAAGAAAACATAGCAAAGCAGGCTAGGCTTAGAAACTTTGATTAAAAGGTGAAAGGAAACCAACTGAAGAACAACTTTACATCTTATCTTTAACATCATATAGTGTGGAATTTATAAGTAAACTTAATTAAAGAACAGATACAGAATGATCAGACTTCAGTCATGACAGCAACAAGTTCCTGTGGTGCTTATAAATTCAGGTGTTTTTTTGTTTGTTTTGTTTGTTTTTTGTTTTTGTTTGTTTGTTTTCCTATCAAAACAGAAACTCCTGTAAGGCTTCAGCTAGGGAGAGAAAATGATTTATTTCCTTTTTTAATGCCCAAGCAATTTGTGTAAGGTGAAACAGTCACAGTGAGAGCATTTTACACCATGTAGATAATTAACCCATATCAAACCCTGACAAGATGGTACAAGGTATTATCTTACATAGATATCAGCCAAAAAACCTTAGCCAAATAGGCCTGCACGCATGTATGTGTTTGTTTCCATAAAACGTTACACAGCGGCATTTTACCTCATTTTACCATTGATCCGACTCTGAGACAAACCAATGCATATAATTCCTATTTTGACTCACCAGTACCTGGCAGGGGTCCTACCTACTTATGCTATATGAGGTGGTGACCTTTATCTCTTCCCTCATCTTCGAAAAGCATTGCACACCAGAGGTCACGGCAGCAGATGCTACTTGAGTGGCATGCCCTACTCATGAGGTCTCATAAAGTGATAACGAGACAGATGTCCCCTCTGGCTGCCCATCTCCACCAGTCCAGCACCATACCCAGTCTAGTCCACATGAATATACATGTTGCTTGCATTCGCTGTCTGCAGAGCAGGGTGGGGCTAATCTTTCTGTCCAACTTCCACATGAAAGATCCTTCAAATAGCCCCCTTAAAATGCCCTCAGCACTGCACAAAATGAAACCAGCTTCACGATGAAATTTGAGCTGCAAGAAACACCAATTTCCTTTTCCATGAACAAGCAGATTTAAGGTCCTGCTGCAGCAAGTGAAAATGACGGTCTTTCTTGTGCATACAAGCAAGCTTACTGTAACATGGCTTCAAACATTGGCCAAAATTTTACTTGCCTACTTTTTAACATAGTTTATATAATACAAGGAAAAATGATACTGAAGAAAGAGGTGATTACTAAAGCCGCAGGGACCTTAAAATTTCTCTCCCTCTCTTAACTCAGAAAGTTCTGCAGTCTTCTCTGTTTGGACGATATCCACAGAGACAGCTTCACTGAACCTAGATCGGCCACTGAATGTCACGTTAAAAACAGGGCACAGGAAAAATATGAGAAAAAAGCTATGATCATAAGTATACATTATTTAAAATGCTGTGTAGCTATGCTGTACATCTAATTAAAGCACAATATATCAAGACAGTGATATCTACTAATCATAAGAGAAAGTGTGAGAGAAAGATTTCTCAGCTGTCTCTTACGAGTTTTTTTTTTAACTCTTCTGGATGACAGTGAAAAAAGAATATTGTGGTTTCTACATACATGAGATTACTTATTTATATGCTAACAGTTTCTTCCAAGAATAAGGGCAGGGAATCTCTTACCACTTTTATTGAAGGGAATATCATCATAAATTTATGACCAATTTTTTTTTTTTATGACCTGCAATAAGACCTAGAAATTACCTTTAAATAGCAAGGCAATCTAGATATTTGCTTAAGAATCTATGCTTGCTGTATTTTGTATTTGCATTTGTATTTGTGTGTATGATACATTCATATTGGTTATATATTGAGAGTCAGGTAAGGTCTGAAAATGTGTTAAATATCTTTTAGAAAGAAACGTGGATTTAAAATTCTTATTTCAAAAGAAATGAACATACATATTGCTAAAGCTGCTATTAACAGCACAATTTGCACCTCCAATAACTTTACATTGTCAATAACTGAAAGAAACGGAGCAACTGCTTAAAAAAACTAGGGTCAAACTTTGCATTCCTATTAACTGCAGCACCCTGGTTATTTTCTGTCTTGTAATTTATATTGTTTTATACACCAAGCAAAATAAAAGTACTACATTACAGGTGGAGCAGAAATTCTGGTTTGTTTGGTACTATATATTGCTTTGCACAGGTGAGAGCACAGCAGGACAGTCAGATTTCTTCAGATCTGTCAGGACACTGGTGATATTAGGGATACTTCATGGGAAGAAAAGGAGCAACATCTATTCAGGTTTTGGATAAAATTAGTGGGTTTGGTTCTTAATTCTTCATTCAATTTCCATAATGTATGACCTATATATGTTACTAGAAAAATGATTTTTAAAATATTTGATTTGCCCCAGAGCTTCACTGAGAGTTTGACTACCTAGAAACTCACAAAACTGAGCCACAAAAGTACATTTTCTGTTACATGAGACCACCAATTTAAAGGTAAGAATATAACTACTTTAATTGTCTAAGCACAAAATATTTCTAGAACTGTGGTTTATTAAATTGCAGTACAATATCATCTGCAGCAAAGAGCTTCATTCTTAGGTTGAGATGTACCAGTGAAATAAGTCATTTATAGCATGCTCCCAGGTTATCTGGGAGAAGAAAAGAAAATGCTGTATTTTAGAGCAGAATTTTTCCTCCTTCCCACCTACAACAGCATTCCTGTGATGAATAAAAATAAATCAGAACAATGTGTTCATGAGTAATGAATGATCAAAAAACTCACCAGAGCAGGAATATGGATTGAGATCACTGATGTAAAGCTCAGTGCTACATGGATGGGAGTCTAATATTCGTTGCTTCCTTTTGGTGTGTTATTTCAACCTTCTGATCTCCTGTTCTGTTTATAGTAATCCAAGCCTTATCTAAAAAATAGCATTTTTTTCTATCCAATTATTTCTATCCAATAGCATTTTTGATTAACTAAGCTTATTGTTGCTTTCTTTTTTCTTCTTCAATTTTTCATTTCCATTGTCATCTTGGTGGGAATTGCACAGTGTTAAGTGGGACTCAAATGAAGAGGCAAAATTTCCATTAACTTCTGTGAAGCCAGATTTTCACTAAATTGGTCTAACTTTCTGTGACAGTCTGGCACTGAAACATTACACTTCTCCCTCTGATGTGTATGTTCCTCTTTCATTAATGTAATTTAGGTAAATTAATGTGATGTCAAGATCTAAAGGACAGGTTCTCTACTGGCAAAACTCTAGAGACTTTCTAGTGTGGATGTATTTCCCATGTAGCTCTAGAGCAATTTATGGGCATTATCCGAAGTCCATTAGAAGCAATGGAAAATCTCCAGTAAATTTAAGGATTTTGGACCATGCCCTGTACAATTATTCTTATTATTACAAAAATACCTGTATGGAGAAAGGAAAACAATAGAGTGCTAATACTTATACCAATGAATGAGAGATCATGACCCAACAGCAGTGTCAGATCATAACAACCTCCATGCAGTTTCTGTAGAAAGGTGTAGGTTGAAGAATTTTTTATTCCACTTCCAGTGCCTTGGTGTAAAATTAAGAGTATGGTCCAAGGAAACAGATGGAAAAACATTTATGACAGCTTAAGTGCTGTTAATTATTTGTAGGCGAAGCGTTCTGCTATCAGCATTGACTTGCTCTATTTGAAACCAAAACAGTCACAGCAGCAGTGGTTTTATCCAGCATCGCTGTAACTATCTGACTATAAATAGGACAGGTAGAAGCACAGATCAACACTTCACCAACAGGGCTGCCTTTCAAGCATCTACCCTTTGGCAAGCAGCTCGTTCAGATTTCATCCACTCACATTTTGTTTTTCCCCTACCCTTTTCCTTTACATGTATTCAAAAGTCATGGAAAAAAATAGAGTATTATATGTATGGAAAGATTTCACAAGCTAGGTGTTCTACAGATGGTACAAATGAAGACAGTGAGTAATCATTTAAATGTGCACTTAACCGCACACCTGTTCAAGGGAGCACAGGGAAATGACATGTTTTCTTATGATCTTTGTGTGGTTTGCCTGTATCACCAGAGCATGTGAGAGAAGAAAATTGCTGCTCCTAAGCAATGGCATTTACCTTTCCAGGAGAAGAGACGGGAAGTGATCAGGCTTGGGAAGGAAATCCGTAGCCTCCACCCACCAAGAAGGAGGAACTGGAGACAAGAGGGATAGCAGAGATTATTTCTCCCCTAAAAGCATGACGCTGGGAAGAGACCACTTTGTGTATGAAAATTGCAACATTTTTTTCTGTTGTTTGCTACTGTCTCCACTTCCCTGCAGCTCTACTTCCCTGGTTTTGGTCAAAGTGCGCTCAGCTTGTGTTTAGCCAGCAAGATAGCCAGGTATTAAGAGGGCAACCCATATCTTTTCTCTCTTAATTTTCCTTCCTCTATTCATGCTTATCTTATAATACATATGGCAAGCCTATCAGCTAAAATGACAAATCTGGTCTTGAAAATATCTACTACACATGGATATAACTGTTGAGAGGCGAGACCCCACAGAAGCAACACAGAAGAATATAGGGTAAATTTCTGGACGTTTTACAACACTTCCTATTACAGAAAAGAGCTATTTAATTTAAAAACAAACACTTTTTTTTTTTTTTTGTACCTGTTGATAAATCCAGGGAGACAGTCCTGTCATTGTAAGAAAATGATTAATCTAGATACCACTGTGAATACAATATTGAAGTTACCTGTCACAACAGCAGCACCGCCACATACTGATTTCGTGCCGTACTGCAGCCAAGTGCTGTTGGTCTGTTGGGGTAATCCAGCAAGATACTGCAACCTGTCTGGGCAACAACACCGAGCAACGAACACACTGAGGGCTGTATCTTACTCTGTTGTCTATGAGGCCCACAGTATTAGCAACTTCTTGATACTGTCAGACACCTTGGACACTTACTATTCTGGAGTTCTGGGTTGGAGATAACTGCTTTACATTGACCACATACTCTAATTAATGTTTTTGCCACTTTCATATGTTATCTCTACTCAGGAGGAGCTTCACTAAATTCCAGGAAAGGGAAAGTATCCTCATATCAGACAATTTTTCCATTGATTTAAATTAAAATTTTTCTTTAAGAGAAACAAAATGTTATTAAGATCAGGGGGATTACTTTTTTTGAATAAGGATTTTTGGTAAAAAATGAGAAAGTTAGCTTTCATTGTCTTTTCATAGTAAGGACGAGATGGGGTAAGATATTCAGAATTCTCTGAACAGCTTTCATTATCCACTCTCAAGAAAAATTAATTTGACTGGAGAGACAGCAGAGAAATCTTATAAAGAAGACAGGGAGAATGGAGAGCTTTTCTATGGGAGGATGGAAGAAGAGACAGCTCACTTCTAACCAGAGGCTGAAAAGGACTGCTCTCCCTGCGTATCAGAGTGTTAAATGTCATGAGATAAGGGGTATTTAGACTAATGTTGGCTCAAAAGCAAATGGAATGAATTATGCAAGAAGAAGTGTCAATCTGGAAATGAAGAAAAACTTGCTATTATGAGAGCAGGCGAGATCCTGGAATCGCTGACAGCAGTAGTGGGATCAAACCAACTGTTCTGCTTTCAAGTGGTGTTTGAGAAGTACATTGATGAGGTTGCCTGAAACAGAGAACTTGTTCTGAGTGACCTAGCACGTCCATTCAAGCAGCATGTCTTTGCAGTCACCTGAAGCCACATTCAGAAGACCTGTGAATGTAAGTGCCTCTTTGTGTACAAAGTCAAGGATTAGATGGCAATGCCAGTTGCAAAAACTCACAGAGCCCTGTAGACAATCAACTGATCTGCTAGTGATCTAGTTCACGCCTAAAGCTCAGGTTTTGAAAATTGTCTTTTCCTGCAAAACTGGATCATAATTTCACCCATTCAGCCTCACAAAAACATACCAGGACTTTTCATGAAACTGACTTTAAAGCATATATCTAGAATGTAGAAAACCTGAATTCATTTTTTTCTACCTCTGATGCATTCTGGAAAGATTCAGTCACCTACTCAGATTTGAGAGCTTTATAAGGTAGCAAGGTGCTTAGAAGTTATCACTGTGATGCTGATTTTCTCTTGTGAAGTTAGCTCCTATACTTCTGCAGAACGAGGTGCTTTAAGTTATAGTATGTACAAAAGAAATTCAGTTAAAGACAAACTACAGCTTTTGATCAGTTTTGCATTAATTATATCATGGCGACAGAACTTTATCAGAGTTAGCTCTGTAATGACCCAGCAAAGTTTCTTAGATCAAGCACACTCCAAGCAAACACAGCCATACTGATTGCAAGGTCAATGTGATTTCAAGAGCATACTTAGCCACTTCTGTAGTGTGTGCAATCCAAACTTATGAACCATCAAGCCCAAATTAGCTTCCTAAGTAACCTGAATTGGCAGCCTTGTTGTGTGCTTCCCAGAAGTGGGAATAGTAAGTTGTAGGAAGTTAAACTGCATACAGAAAGATTTATTGGCTATGTCTGTACTGATAAATTAAAGAATGTCTGTGCTTGGAACAACTTGATCTTCTAAATATTGTTAGAATAACCCCAGTATACTTTTTGCACAAGCCAGTTAGCACTATTCCAAGCAATGCCCAGGAGTTGGCATGGGCCACAAGCAGACAGTTTTAATTCACCAACTGTACTTTGCAGGCTGAAAGGATTTAATTTTGTTAACATAGTCTGATCACACCAACAAAAACCTTGTCACTGTATGCATGCAGTAGCTCCAGCTCTGTTTTGACCTTGCCAGACATGAGATTACTGCATTCAGCTACTGCTTCTCCACCATGCTCTAAAACAGGGTTTGTTAGCACAGGGATGGCGCTGAATGTGGGACTGGACCTCTCCTTCTGAAATCTCATGCCCAAAGTCCAAAAGAACAATCTGTTGGCTCTCAATAGGCAGAACAAATTTGGGAGGGTGAACAATGAGCTAGTGCTAACAAGACCGTCTGTAACCAAGCTGTTTCCATACAGATGGGCCTCTTCGCACACTCTGCATCTCTGCTAGTAACGTCTTATTACCTCATTGACAATGCAAGACCCAAGTTGTTTCTGTGCGTGTAGTGGTACTAGTCTTACTAGTCTTAGCAGCAGTTCTGGACATATAATGCTTCTGACCTGTTAAATTAAACAGATAAACCTAAAATATGAATAGATTGTGTTTATATAGATGTGCATTTGTATATACATATATATGAAGATATACAGCACATATACAGACAATTAAACAGAAATTATATGGTAAAATAATGAAAAAAACTTTTAAATTATAAAAAAGAACAACTTCCAATACCCACCTAATATGAGATAAAAACATTTTGTGCCTTAGTTTTAGCTTAAATTTGACAGCAGAAATAAAGCTGCACAATAGAATTACAGCCCATGATCGCCTGGTCCAGCATTTTGTTATCCAGCGTTCTAAAGAAGATAACGTTTATGTTACAATCCTCTTTAACATATGCAGCTTTTACCAGTCTTTTTTGCAGTCAGAGGAATACTACTCTGGTAAGTGCTTGATGTGCTTAGGTCAATCCCAATGTATTTACACGTATTACTGTGCTATTGATGCATCATAAATGAAATACAGAAATATACTGGACATTTATCTACAGGAATAGCATAACATTAAAAAACAGAACACTGTAATTTCTAAACTCTTCTGTTATTTTTGTTATGGGTGAAAAAAAAAGAACACCTGAAAACAATTTCCCAAGATCCAATATCCCTGTTTGACTAATGTCACAAGAACCTCCCTGCAGAATGGTCACACATCTTATCTGAACTCGTCAATGCTCATTTTCAGAACGTATTGTGTAGCTGTTCTTGCTGTGTATGATGATCTTGCCCTCTGCTTCCTCAGAACAGAAAAGTCATTAAAAGCAAAAACAATAACAACAAAAAAACTTTGCTTCCTGGAAGACAATAGGGGCTACAGTTTATGATGACTGCATTTAGCTGAGTAGCATTATCCCTGAAGAGGCGAATAGTTCTGTAACTCAGCCCACCTTGTTGCATTTTTTGGTTTTGCTTGGGTTTTGAAAGCCATTTACTGCAACACACTGAGAAACAAAAGATAAACACAGTTAACTCAGCCATTCTTCATGGTACTCTGCTTCTGCTGGATCTCTCTTTCACATACTTTGTTTACTTCTTGGGTTCAAAGTCTTCCTCTCTTTACTTTTTTTTCCTTTTTTTTTCTCATGCATCACTTGGCTCACTCACCCTTGTACCTTCACAGCCTTTGTTGTTTTCAGTCTTCAACGATGATGTTTCAGTTAAGAGCTCACCAAAGTGTAGATCATGCTGAATGTAAAAGAAAGACACAATATGAAAGTATCCTTTTGAGGCATACAGAGCACTTTGATTTTTATAACTCTTTACTGTCTGTTCCTCAGGTCTGACTGTAATGGCCTATGCCTTCCTTTGCATTACTTCCATCTCTCTAAAGCATCTTAATTATGGTGCATTCAAGATGGGTATCAAAAAGCACTCAAGAAATAACAAATTCATTAGTGACATCCTACTGCACCACCAGCTGTGTTTGAGCTTATTAAAGTGTGGTCTGATGTCTGAATTTGAACAGTGGAGAAACAAAACCATTTTGCTTTAGCACATTTGATCTTTAAAACTTCAACCAGCAACTCTCAGCAGGGCAGGTATGGTTTCCCATGAAACTAGACTGTTTTCTTTCCTTTGGAAAAATTCTACGCAGTAGAACAAACAAAATGCAGACAGTAACTGGAGTGGATCTGTATCTATTAAGGGCAACTTTGAAAAGTGAAGAAATCATATTGTTTTTACTGCAGTTCTAATTTTCATAATACTCAGGAAAGCACAGCAAAAGTGATTATAATTAATACTATTTTATTTAGGACCAGGCGGTGAACTTTGGCTTACGTGGCCACATTTTAGAATGAAGGGAAGCACGTCTCAGTACAACAATTTAGTCCCAGCAGAAATGCTAGATGACACCACACAGCTGTCTTTGATAGAGTCTTTTAGCCTACAGAACATGGGGTTAAAATGTTTCTTTCTCTATTTGTGCCTCGCCATCTCCTCTTGCCTCTGCAATGAAGTCTGGCAGGTGAAGACACTCAGCCCAAACACACAGAGCTCCTGGATGCAAAGTTCCTGCTTAGATTCTAATGCCCCATCCACCTCAGTTAGGCACCTACCAGATTCTGTGGGTCTGGTCCCTTCTACCTCCTTTTTTCCCCTCCCAGATATGCACACACACACACATACATGTGCACATGTGGCCAGAAAACTTTGTTGTCAGTGGTATTTAGAAGTAACATTGAGAAACATCAACCTGCAGCAATGACTCCTGAAGGTAAGATGAACAACAAAACAAATAACATACCAGTGATCAAAGGAGAAGTGACATTTATCTTTTTCTACCAGTGTACAAACCTACCTTATAGAAGGACTACTGCATGCAGTTCCGGCTTGAAGAGGTGTTCTATGCAAATACATTATTAAAGGAGTAGAAAAAAGGCATCTTAAAAACAACACCTCCATCTAAACTGTGTTATCCTTTGTTGTCAAGTAGTTTTATGGTGTGATTACAGGGGTGACTAAAAGCACAGGAATTCTGCCAAAGGTCTTAAATATGTTCCTCACATATTCTTCCACTGGACATTTGCAACTGTGCATTAAGGACATCTGACAACTAAAAGGGGCAGTGGAATGACTGGGGTGCAAATCTCCAAGAATGTCCTTCATAGAGGGTTTTGTAGCACACACAGGCTTAACCTCATCATGAAAGGGAGGTCTGTAGGAATGACTGCAAGCATGGTGCATCCAGCATGCCTACTCACCATCTACCTACTCATTTGCTTACTGTCTTGAGCATCACTACGCAGGCAGCCTGTGAACTGCCTGTGAGAATATGCCTGGTGAACCTCTCCTGTCAGACTCAGCGCAGTCTGGAAGGCATGCTTCCAGCCTGAACAGCCTGTGATGCTGCAATGGGAGATAGTTTTCAGGTACTGCATTCAGACTGGCTTATAGAGACTGTGGGAAACACATCAGTAAATGCTCTGTAATGTGCTAAATTCTATGCTAGCAAGTTGTGCCAGTGCACTGGTTAGCACCGGGGGACATCATACTCTTTTGAAGCATAAGAAAAAGAAAAATCACAACAGAGAAATTGATCCTAAAACTGTACATTATAATATTTATTTGATATAATGTCATATCACAACACGTATTCTTTCACACATCCTAAGAGACTATGCAGAAGAGCAAATTTTTTTTCCCTTGGGTTGGTCCTTGGGCCTGGCTCAGGCTTGAGATAAATGCTTAATATTCTGTACTGAACTGTTCACAGATTTAAGTATGTGTTGCTGTAAGCGGGTATGCTTTCCTGAATCAAGATCAGAAGCAGTTTTGTAGAACTAAGGAAACAAGCCCATTTTTTTCATCCATTCCTAAATGCAATTTCACATGTCAAATGAAAAGCAGCCGCTATTTCCTTAGCGAAATGACCAGACTTACCAGTAAAGATAGTAGAAGAAAGAAAGGAGATAGAAAGCTAGCTTACACCAGGCCTCTTTCTGACAGTAACTCAAGGTATCTGCATTCATGACTGCGGGTGGATCATACGCTAGTTCTGAACTATCTGCTGGGCAACGAAAATACCTGAAAGAGAAGGAGAAGACATCTGAAATGACTCTGTAACATGCTGAATTAAATATGTCCTGAATTAAATATGTCACTGTTCTGATCACCATCTCAGAAGAAAACAGTCTTCCAAGATACAGGAGGAATTTTCCTCTCTTTTTCAAGCCCCTGTTTCTGGACAGTGTTAAAATCAGGATGCTAGTCTAAGCAGGCTGTTCTTGCAGAACAAGTGATTCATGAATGCAGACTTTCTATACTCTGTTAATTTTTTAGATTGAAACATTCCCCCTGCCTATATAGTTCTTTCTAGCTTACTCACTAAAAACTTACATATTGAGTGACAATATGTAGCAGTCTGTGATCACAGCATGGAGGAAGAATTACTGGGCTTTAACTGCATCTACACAACTGATTTCAGATATGATGAAAGGTGACAACCTCAACCAATTTACAGCTCAGTTTCTCCAAATCTGAAAAGGAAAAAGGCAATGTGGAGTAACATAAGAGTTGGCTGACTAGTGTTTTCTACACATAGCACTGCTTAAAAATATATTATCTAAATAAATTTTATTGCAAAATGTTTTACTTCTTACATAGGAGACACTTTTAGTTATTCTCAGTAATGACTGGATGATTGAGAAAATCATGAAATCATGATGAAAGGGTTTTGTTGTTGTTGTTGCTTTTTTTTTTTTTTTTTTTTTTGCAAGGGAGCTTCTGTCTCAGTTACCTTGCAGCAAAAAGCAAAAGCAAACCACAAAAAGAAAAGCCTGAACACAGTAAATGAACTGCTTTAAGATTTGCACAAATCAGATGAAATATTGTTATTTCTATTGCTTTGAAATGGTAATTAACTACTGAAAATTTCTGGGATTGCTTACAGATGGATAAACAGATATATGAACAGATAGATATAAAATCCCCATACAAGTCACCAGCTGCAAATTTTGAAATCAAAAGTTCTCCTAATAATCTTGCCTTCCTCCTTTCTTCCTTTCTAATATTTGTCTCATCCACTTACAGTCTCTAATAACACTGCAAAGCTTTTACACCACAGGTGAAATCTTTACTTAATTATCTTCATTGGAATGAAGGTATTACACAATTATCTTCCCACGGTTTTGTGTAGAAATTTACACAATGAACCCAAAACTGTCTGTGGCTAAAACAGCAAAAAAATGATGTGGTAATTATAGCAATACATATGGAGAACCACAGAAGTATATCCAAAGAAGCATATCCATTATTTCAAGTCTGACCATTTCCAGCTTGTACATAACTCTTTTTTTTTAATTTTCAAAACAATATTATTGTCACACTTCTATTGTTAACCTTTGAAAAACACCATAAAACACTATTATTGCACCTAACAAAACAGCATTCATAGCTTCCCCCCATTAAACTTCCTGAGAACTTATGCTGTCACTCTAACTTCAGGATGATACACTCTACCATATGATGGTGTATTACTACCAAGTTTTGCAGAAAACAATGTAAAAAAGCTACTACTTTTCAGTTCCTAGCTAAGGTACTAGTACTGGCTTCTTTACAAAATTATTCTTCAAGCTACTTCACAACAGTAGTTGCTTCAAGAGTCTCTTAGCAAGACTTCTCATGCAGAACATACATTCTCTACTGTAGAGCAAGAAGCAACTTACTTTACAACGCAAAAACATGTAAGGGTATCAGAGAAGATGAGAAGCAAAATTCTCTCAACTTTCCCAGTCTCTGTACCATGAACCCAGTGGAAAGGTTTCCTTGCCAGGGCTGAATGAATAGGTACAAGATCTTTTGGACATGAACTGTCTTACAGCTCCTAGCCTGTGAAGCATTTAGTGCCTCACTGAGTTCAACTTCCAGACTCCAGCTCATTTCAGGTCAAGTTTTTATTTGGTTGTGGTGATGGCATCCTGACACCACTGAGATCATCTAAGTGGCTATTTAAATGTGGCTATTTAAAGCCACATTAATGTATTACGACTTTTCCCATCTAATCATGCACAAAAAAGTATATATTATTTTTTTTCCCTGGAAACTTAAATTTTAGCTGCTTTTAGACAAACACTTTTAGGCCTTTCTCTTATCACTGCAATTCATAGTTCATACAACCTTCATGGGGGATGAATTGGCAAATAAGGCTAACAAGCAGTCAGCATATAAAGGGTGGGCTTACCTCCAGAAGTGATAAAAAAGCAGAGGAACATTTAACCCCAGTGTGAGCCATTCTTGGGCACATAAAAACATTATGCAGAAAAGGCTATGGATAGAGTATTCCGGCAACACCAGCTAAAAGGAACAGAAATAACAGATGTCAGTAAAACATCTTTGTGATTTTAGTCGTTAGTTTTGCGGAAGACAAACCATCTCTGCAAACCTCCAGCGTGTCTGTCCCCAGACATACCTCAGTTGACAGACAGCGTAGCTAAGAGCAATAAGCATGAGACACAGTGACAGGCTTGTCCTGGTTCTAATCCTGACTGTACACCAGGGGCTTGTTGAGAGGCACGGGACAAATCTTTTGCTGTCTTACTGGGTGCTCCACATTTCTGTTTACAAAATATACGTTATATTACTGCCTACCTCACAGAAGCATTGTGAGACTAAGTGAGAACATTTCTATAAAAAAGGTCTTAAAGATATAAGTTTTATTACTGATGCATTTGAAAAGAAAATAATTAACCCATTATTGAAGCTTCACATCTACATTGCAGGAGTATCCTTGGTAAAATAGAAGGCTACTTCTACCTTTCTGATGTGTTATATACACCTTAAAGATATAAAATCCATTACGAGGTTAGGGTTGTGAGCTAAAACTCACTAAGACAGGAAACTCACTTCCTTGGTAAATCCATGGCTCCCCACAATACTTGTTTCAAACCAAGATGATTCTTTCTATTAAAAGAGAAAGTGAGTGGGCAGCTGGCAGAAACAGAAATTCATGTGATGTTGATTCAGAGTAGTTATTTCTAAAGGCATCTTACTTTTTTCACTCTTTTCCCCTTTCTTAGCTGGCTTTCTTCTATAGTTTTCTTCCAATGCCTTTTCTCAGAAACCTGTTCTTTTATGTCTTTGTTCAAGTCATGAAAGAGACTAACTTCCAGCATTATATATTTCTCAAAGCTAGACAATCCCATACACAGTTCTTCTGCATCCCTTGATGTGTCTTGAAGCCACATCAGCCAAAGTTACACCACAAAAAGCATTTGAAAGACTTCTTTTGATGTCAATGCATTTTTGTCTGTCAAATGGGTAAAGTAAGCCCTGCTACTAAAAACAACGAAAAGCCCGCTCTACAGCTAGTCCCAGCTCCTACCTACTCCTGTACAGCTGTGCTGCAATTAATTCAATAGTTTTATGACTTCTTCTACCTCACATGGAACAAAATTTTTTCACTTTCATTTACCTTCACTGCTTGAAGTAGTTAACACATTTGGATATCTCTATGTCTATGTCTATGCCTTCCACTTAAGCATTCTCAAAAGCTTATCTTATGGGCATGACAAATCGTGATACAATTACATAGTGTAGATTCCAGATGGCGGTTATTTATCACTGCTGCATTTTTTTTTTCATTTTCAGAATGTGATTTACAACATGACTATAACCTTTACCAAGACAATGATTCATCCTTGCCACAAATTGCAGATAAGAAAGGTCTTAATGTTGGATGTCTACCCACTAAGCATCACAGCACCTAAGAGCCTGTTACATTCGTTATCACACACTTGATTTCTGATTCCAGTACAGCCCACAAACTTAGCAAAAACACAACGCTGGTGTTTGATCGGGGGCTCGCTGGTAATAACAGGGAAGGAAACCCATGGTGGAAATTTATGAGGAGCTTAAAAAACAATGCAAAACAAAACAAAAATTCAGCTGTGAAGCTAGAAAGGAAAGACAGGAAGCAGTGGAGAACAGACTCACTTTCCAGTAACAGTTTCCAGTGTCTATTAAATCTACCTGTACTTTTGACAGAATAACAAATTGGTCATTTTGTCACCCTTGTCTTGGAGTGATATTTTTGCGTGGACATAAATAAATACAGGATCAATGCTGATCACAGTTTCTGAAGAGAAATCATGGAAAAAAACAATCAAACACCAGCCTGCAAGCCAATTATAGTTTATATTCAAGTGATTTAGCCAAGAGACTAAATCTAAAAGTGAGAGAAAGTGAAAGCATAAAGCTTATAAAGACACTAACAGCAAGGCTTGTGAGGAATAGTAAACCGAATAGATGAATAACTACAAAATCAAAAAACACCCAAACCAACAGTGCCTCAGTTCTTGGCTGGAAGGATTATCCTGCAGTTTGACCCAAATGTCCTCTGAAACCAATGGAAACTTTCAGTGAACTTTAGCAAAAACAAGATTTGGCTCCTGGAGGGAAGGAAGTTGGTTTAGAAATAAGCAACAGTCAATCCTTATCATTTCTGCTGAGGTGGTCCATTACAATAGAAATTTATGTGATATGCAGAGCCGTGCAACAGGAATCAAGATTTTTTTATTCATTTCTGGGACAGCATATGAAATTGTCAGATGGTAAATATGTTAGGATATAAACAGTATGATTCTATTTTGAACCAGGAACACTCTGATTCAGATAACAAACTTCTTTCTGACACAGGTCAAGATAAAGTCTGCAGACAGCTACAGAATACAGAGTTGGAGGGGAAACTGGCAAAGAAGCCCAGTTCTCTAAAGCTGCAATTTGGTCACCTTGAGCCCCAAGCTAATGAATGGCTTTACAAATTACAAATTTACAATTACAAATTTATCACTAGAAATTCTGCTGGCTGACATTTACCTGTGGGAAAGCATGGAAAAGCCTGAAAAGGCAGTCAGTTTCCAGACCAAAATTCTGCTACTCACAAACATCTTTCACTATATATAATGTAAGCAAGGAAAAAAAACTACTATACATTTCTATGTATGCTCTGATGTGTATAATTAAGTAAATATTTATATCAGGAAACATTAAAAATCCTTATTCATAATCCATAATTTGCATTTCAAATGTAAAGTCTTAGGTAGATACCATATCATTATCATCCCACCATTAATTGGGGATAAATGTTTTCTCCCTTATTGCTTTCTGGAATTCAGGTGTTCTTCATCCAGCACAATCCTATGATGTGCAATTGAATTAAGAACCATATGGCATATTTGAGGAAAATGGTCTGAAAAAAAACCTGCCATTTAAGGGGAGATGTTTGTAGGAGATGAATGCTTTCTCCAGCCTCAGTTACCTTCAAAACTAAGTTAAAGGCAGTCATATCAAATACAAGCAAACTTTACTGAGTAACTACCAGCATGCCAGTGGTCTTGTTGCCCCTACAGGCAGGACTCAGCCTTGCCCGCCATGCTTCAGGGATTGTCTGGCTTGATTTAGTCATGATTTTTCTTTCCTTCATTTTACTTAGAAGTGTTGGGGAAATGCTTTAATCTACAAGTGCTCTAGTGCTGTAAATCAGCAGCCTTGGCACTAGTTCTGCTTAAAGGATCTTTTCAACGGGTAGTGGTACAGTTCTGGTCTTCTTCCTTCTTGCATTGTAATAGAAATGATAAAATTGGGACAATAAATGAAAGAAAAGTTAATTCACACTGTGAATTGTGGAGAAGTATATTATTATTCACTCGCTTCACTAGTAAATTTCAATTTGCAGCTCTGGAAGAAGGAGGGGTGGGAGCTGCCCAAGTATCTTTAACTAATACCTGCTTGTGTTAGAGGTTAACTGCCAAGTTGCCGTAAAATATCTGCAATTTATAATGTTTATTAAAGGAGAATGAGGCTCTGGGTTCCTATTTTAGATGTGATTATCTACGGAAATTCTTTATTTTGTGTACCTAGTACTAATAATTAAGCCATGAGCTTTATCAAACATGTACTTTCTTACTAGATTTACCAAGATGATCAAGGGACTGGAGCACCTCTCCTGTGAGGAGAGGCTGAGAAAGCTGGGACTGTTCAGCCTGGAGAAGAGGAGACGCAGGGGGAAACTTACCTATGTGTGTAAATACCTGGAGGAAGGGTGCAAAGAAGATAGAGCAAGGCTCTTTTCTGTGGTGCCAGGAATGCCAGGACAAGAGGGAATGGGCACAAACTGGAACACAAGAGGTTCCATCTAAACATCAGGAAGCACTTCTCTACTGTGCAAGTGACAGAGCACTGGCACAGGTTGCCCAGAGAGGCTGTGAGCAATGTTCAAAAGCTGTCTGGACATAGTCCTTGGCAGCCTGCTCTAGGTGTTCCTGCTAGTGCAGGGTGGGGTGGACCAGATGACCTCCAGAGGTCCCTTCTAACCTAAACCATTCTGTGATTCTGTGATTAAAATTCAATATATCCTCATACACAGTAGTACACACATACGTGCACATGTAGGTAGTTTCTAATTCCAAAGAAAATAAGTCAGGCTTTGCTGTGTGTAGACACCAAGGTTTGGCTGAACTAAAGCATGGGAAAATGAAAGCTGAAGCTAACACCTCTCGGCAGCTGCTTTGTGTTTATCGGACTACAGCGTCATCTGAAGATCTCAACTGCATAAGAACATCTCTCAGGAAGCTCAGTCCAAAATCATTTTGTTCAGTTTCCTATTCCCTGAATATATTCTGTTGCTCTTCTACAAAAAAACAATCACATCTTTTCCTGTAAGTACTCTTTCTCCTTATTCTGTTTATTACATATGACTACCTTCTTCCCAAATGCAATTTGCTCTTACAGAACACTATATATCATTTTCTCATGGAATGACTCCTACAGCTTGGCTCACCAGTGAATACGGCACATAAAATACCTCTCAGAAACCAAAACTGGGAAGATATAGCAGCATGAATAGTAATCAGTGCCCTTCACCAGTGCAATTACATTCTCACACTACATAAATTGTAACAAGTGAATCAAACTGCTTTCTCAGTCACTGTTAAGTAACTAAAACATCAAGAACTCATACTCCTGTCAAGCATTTTGTTTAGGTCCAATACCCCTGAATGCAAAACAATAATAATAATTCTCACAGAATCACATTTTTTTTCTCCAAGAACTCTCCATCTATGTAGCCTAGCCTCCATCCTGTGTCCATACATGTACCATTGTACCCATAGATTGGCAACCATTAGACAAAGTAATGCTGCCTTATCACAGTAGTTAGTGCTGCTGCAACCTGCTTCTGCCCAAAGATGCAGCTTCTACAGCTTGTCTCTAGGGTCGTCAGCCTATCATCTTTATCATCAATCTGTTCACTGGAACAAGTTTCCCAGAGAAGCTGTGGATGCCCCCTCTCTGGAAATGTTTAAGGCCAGGTTGGATGAGGCTTTGAGAAAATTTGTCTAGTGGGAGGTGTCCCTGCCCATAGCAGGGGGGTTGGAACTAGAGGATCCTGAAGGGTTCCTTCCAAGTCAAATCATTCTATGAAGTGGATGAAAGAAAAAAGTTTTTCCACTGCGGGGCATGAAGAGCATCAAGGAGTACCAGTCAGTAAGGCAGATCTGCTGTGATCTTAGATGTGATATCTTCACAAACTTTTTTTTTTTTTTTTTAAAGTTAATTCAGAACCTGTAACAGAAGCTGGGTTAGCAATCCTGGATTGTGAATCTCAAATTCTGACAACACTGACATGGAACAGGGTAACAAATTCTTTCTTGCCCTAACTCACTCCTGTGTTTCAGATATAACCACAGAGTAAAGTCCACAACTGGGTTATTCAAGAGCTCATTCCATCTTTACCTGTTCTCCTGAGACTGGTGAGAATAACAATTAGTACCACAGCTGCTCATTAGGATCTAGAAAACCAGCACCTCGTTTCACAGATAGGTCAATGAATGCAGAAATCTCAGTGATCATTAAAATGAAGCTCAGCCACCTGCATAGTACAGGAAGGGCCCTCAGGCTTTCTCCTTGGGGTCTGCCTAAAATTGACAGTTTTGTAAATACTGAAAACTTGCTGTTCACTAAAAGGCTGTTTCCATATCTGGATTTTAAAGGCTGTCAATCTGAGGAAGTAGATTTGATACAGTGCAGAGCTGGTAAAGAAGATTCCTGCCCTGCTATCCTAACAGTTTTATTGGAAACTTCAGCATTTGAATGCAAGGTAGGACATTTAACTCCCACCTGAAACAGTTTCCATTCATATAACAGATGAGACGTAAAATAATTTCACTCTATTTTTAGCTATTGTAGTGTGTGGTTTTTCTTTTGGTAATTGCAAGGAGGCTTTATAGGGTCTGAACCTGACTTAAGTACACAATGAACATTCTGCTAAACATAAATGAATTTTGATTTAACCCCAATTCCTTTAGTTTCATTAAAATGTAAGTATTTATTTTATTGCATACCAAATTAAAGAAAATATGGTCCATTAGGAAGTCAAATTTTGCCAGTATCTTCACCACAGCTCTGAGAGGCAGATACCCTCAGCAGCTGATAATTCTCTTTTAGGCGTACATTACAGACAACTGTTATTCATATACATTTTTGCTGCATCTTCAGTCTTATTCTACCGTTTCTTGTGATGTTCTGATACTGTAAGGGCATATGCTTACATATCCTCCAAAGCAGTACTGGAAAGAAGTTGAATTTTAATGGTTGTCTATTACAGGGTAATACTTTTTTACCACTTTGATGATTAACTAAACTTTTAAGATATGAAATTAACAGCAAAATACAGTTGGTTAATCTGAAGTAGTTTTATATGTAAATATTTTCTTGAGCAATAACATTAAGAGTAAACATGCGTATGGATATATCCAAAGGATATATCAGTTTTCATCAGGCATTGCACTGGCAAATCTTACTTCCTCCCTGGAATAAAAAGGGACTAAAGGCCAAACTATGACTGAGGCTTGCAGTAGGCTTACAACTTTCCTTATCATCCAGTGCTGCTTTGAACACCTGTGCAGGCACAGCAGGATATAGCTTTTCATTATCCCCCATTGAGTGCACAGACATTCTTAGGTAATGATTACTAAAAATACAATTACTATGTTCTAACATTTGAAAAATGCTGAATTCAGGAACTTTAAATTTGACTAAAAATAGTGCTGGCAAAATTCACATAATAAATGAATGACACAATGCACATAATAAATGAATGTCAGTAGTGAATGAATTGCCTGCCAGAAATACTATACTTCCTCTAAGTTCTTAAGTCCTATATATTTCCTTTTCCCAAGTATCACTCTCTATTCTAGTCCTTTAAGATGTCATAAGTGGGATACTTCAACCGAGATTGCAGCAAATAAGTTTATTCATCAAGCTAA
Source organism: Anser cygnoides (assembly GCF_040182565.1). Classification (NCBI taxonomy): domain Eukaryota; kingdom Metazoa; phylum Chordata; class Aves; order Anseriformes; family Anatidae; genus Anser; species Anser cygnoides. Next base: position 24,506,317 of record NC_089875.1, on the reverse strand, counting down.
AAGCACAAACAAAAAGGAGCCATTCCTACCATGGTATTGCATGCTGACTAGTATTCATACAACAGGAAAAAAACAAAAACAACAAATAAAAACAAACAAACAAAAAAATAGGGGACAATTCTGTGTATGCTGCAAATTTATTGCAAGTTTCTGGGAAAATCATTTGTCCCTCGTATTTCAGGATGCAAACAAAACTCCACCCAGGCTTGCTGATACAAATGTGAATCTCTGTCAACATGTAAACTCCATCCTCTTTTAGGCAAGCTGCAGAAAACAATTAAACCAACATAGAGCTAGTGAATGTGTGTGATATTTCAGTTCAAAGTATTTTATTTGCTTTTCCTATATCGCTACTTCCCCTGCCAAGCTGCATTATTCTTTCCTTTGCCTTTGGAACCTGAGAACAGCCCCACTATTTAATAAACAGTAAATTTTAAGTTTATCTCATGCCTCTTCTAACAAGAGATGCTGTAGCAAAATTGTTTAAAAATAAATCATCCATAAGCCATGATTTCCATAAACTAAAATCTGTTTACTAATACATTTTTAGCTAACTTGAAATTTTGTTTAGAGTGTAAAAAGTTACTCGTTCCTAATGTAAAAATACCTTGTCAATGACTCTGAAGGCCAGAAGAAATCTAACTTTAACATGTAACAGCAATGCAGCACTATCTTCCAAATAAGTACTGAGCACTGAAGTGCACACTTAGCAATTTTCCATCTCTTACACAGATTCTAATGTACTTAAAATATTCCTAGGTCACTTCAAACAAAAGAGATCTTAAGTGAACTTAGTTTTATGAAAGTCGCTGGACTGACAGTCCAAGTCCTCACTGACAGAATCTGCGCAGCATGGCAATCCTACATCCTAACCAATCTGCAGATCTAAATAATGCTTTAGAAGCAACAATAACCTTTATTCCAATGCCTGTGTGCAATCTCTAGAATTTCTTCTGAGGCAGTTTATGAGCTAATAAATAGTAAGCAACAAACATGAAGTCAAACCCTTCCTAAATCCAGAGATATTCACTTTCTGATATAAACCAAATCTGTTTTGAACCACTGGATTGCAGTTCAAGGAAGAGAGAGAGAGAGAGGGGAGATGATGATGATAAAATAATTTTAAGAATACACAGTTTTTACTTAAATCACTTCATATACAGCAATGCCCTCTTGGATACAAGTACAAGCTTCTACATTGCACTGAGTCATAGGGAGACAAAGTATTGAGTATGTATCTGGTCAGTGCAAAATGTTTGCTACATACATAATTCTATATTCATTCTTCAGAAGTTACCCACACTATCTCTTGATTAGGAGATTAGCTCCCAGTCACTCAGTAAGAAGGGTCTCCTAAAAGTTTTCATACTGCCTAGATAATTAATCAAACTCAGCAGTTCCATTGTATTGATGTGGTAAGAAAAGAGAAAGCATTAGATACATCAAGAAATACAATATGCATTCAGAAGACAGTAACAATGATGAAGTCCTTGGTCTCTAATGAAAGCAGACAAAGTTCATGTGCTCCATCACTGCAACAGTCACTGTTAATGGACAAAATGTCACGTGGTGCCATTTTTTGTTCCCTTTGTGATCTTTGTTACAGCAGCAATCATCAGAACTCTGGACACATGAGCCTCTTTGTCCTGTGAGGCACCATACCAGTACTATTTCCACAGCCAAAATACCTTTTGACTAGACAAGTCTGTTTTCCTCTCAGATAACACATGCACATAGTCTTCAAAGACAAAATGCTCACTATTGGTTGGGAGGTGCTGAATATAATGCATAATGTATGCCACAAACCTGGTGTGTAGCTACCCTGCAGAGGCCGTGCAAGTATCTTTTGCTTAAACTGAGTTAATCCTCTAGTGTGGCTATACTAAAATGTTTTTGGTGATTTTTTTCCATCAAGTCTAACCAAATGAGGCATTAAAACATCTTTACTGAAGTTGTTAAAAAAAGAAAAAAAAAAAAAAAGAATACATATATATATATAGTACTATGAAAGGCACAACTATTGCTGCTATTCCCCCCCAAATTTATTTTGTAACAAATTGGCCTATTGCTGTAGCCTCTCATAGATGGATTTGTTGTTTCAAATCCATGAAGGAAGTATGATTCCTTCTTACATACAGATGGTTACACACCACTTTAAAAATCCCATCAAATTTGCTGAATTTATTTATACAGCCTTACATTAAGCATTTTAATGAACCATGCAATAGGCTTACTGAAGTACCCTGCTAATAGCTATCAGCATGGTGACTGGCTAAAAGAATGTAACAGATCTATAAAACCCTAAATCCATGATGAAACAATCAATCAACATATGCAGAAATACACACTATAAATCTGAGACATTATCTCAGGCTTGTTAGTGACCACAAAGCAAAACAATGGAAGAAATGATTAATGTAATAACCAACAAATTTACCAAGAAGAACAGAATATGAACAGTCAATTGAAATCAGCTACTGTGACACCTGACACCCTTCCAAGGGCTACGTCCACTACAGCTCCTGCATGCAAAGAATGTTATGAGCTACTGGTTGGTGAAGGTCTGGAACCTAACAAAGTTCAAGTACAAAAATTATTTCATATAACAATTACTCTAGTGCACATTGGCCAATCTCCTTCGTCCAAACTATGCAGGAAAGATGCCAGCTGAGTAAGGATAAACAAGAAAAGATAGGGCTACTTACTAAAAATGCTGACTTGCCATAATATTTATCTACATGTGAAGCAGAACCTCCATACTCAGAAAATTATGTTTTCACTCATTAAGAAAATACTAAAACCAGATACAAATCTTGTTTCCTCTTAACTGCTCCAGAGAACTCAAAGATTCACAGAACAATTTATTTTTATTTCTTCAAGATCTGAGTATGTGCATTCAATACTGACAAACAGGCATGACACAGACACAGCATCAAGTTTTGTCTTTTTTGACATGCTCCAAGTACAGTTGAATCTATGTCAAGCTCAAGAATCTGATTACTTATGCCTCTGAGTTACTTTTATTTTCATACATATAAGTTATTTGACTTTTTCTTTTAAACAGAATACTTACATATGAAAACATACCTAAATAAATTGTACACAGAGACTCAACTGTTTGGAATTATACATTATGCTCACTAAGTTTTACTTTTTACTTACTGTATCTCAGTCTGAATTGAATGCCTTCTGTAATTGCTCTTTAAGGTAACATTGGTTTGATAAATAACCAAAACCTCTAAATACAGTGAAAGATGATTTTGATATGTACTAGGGAGTATACTATGGAATATAAATTGAAAAAACAGATGCTGGTTGACAGCCAGCTGAACATGAGCCAGCAGTGGGCCCAGGAGGCCAAGAAGGCCAATGGCATCCAGGCCTGCATCAGAAATAGTGTGGTCAGCAGAACAATGGGAATGACCGTCCTCTTGTACGTGGTGCCGGTGAGACTGTACGTCAGTTACTGTGTTCAGTTTTGGGCCCCTCACTGCATGAAGGATATTGGTCTTTTTATGTATAATATTGGTGAAGGATATAGGTCTTTTCCATCCTAAATGATTCTATAATTTTATTTTTGCAGAGCTGTAAAAAACAGAATTGCATCTGGTAAACACCACAACTACTGAGTACACGATACATTTCCACCACTAGTACCCTAGATCCGGCTCTACTGGAAATCATAGTGACAGAGGTACTAGAAGAGACCAAGCATTGGCAGTCATCAGCCTCCTGACTAAAATAGTAGAACTTGCTTCAAAAGGCATTAGGTGAAGAAATTTTTATTTTTAAACACCCAGCTACTGATTTACATTCCACTCTTGTTGTTGCTCATGCTAGTAATGGAGTACTGAACAAGCTGTAAGTTTGGTTATTCAAAAGTTGTTCTTGCATATTTTTTCATCTGCCTATTTTTTTTTATTTATTTTTAGACAGTTCAAGTTCATCGGAAACATCTTTGAGATTAATATCAGCTTGTCTGTCATTAGATTTCTTGATGAATTTGCTCCCTTCCAATCATTCGTTCAGGATGTGTCCACCCCCCCCCCCACAAATGAACTAACAAAGAAAAAAAAACACACCACCACAAAAATAAATATATATAAAAAAAATAAAGGACTGAGCTCTAATACAATATTTTCTTACACTTGCAATTTTACGGATTTCATGATTAACTTAACTAAAATGTTTCCACTACAGTAGGAAAATGAATGAGTCTTTTTTCTACCTCAGTTCCCTCTCAGGTTAGTGCCAGTTTTACTGTTCATAAATCACTTTTATTTTAGTTAATGGTGTTTAAAAAACAAATATTTGCTAATAGTTTGAGAAGGATCAACTACATTGTTCAACAGGGTTTGGCATGAGCAAAGTGAAGTCTGAAATACATTTGCTGGGAATGAAGCAAGTTTAAACTCCTTTGTAAGGATTTATCAGCTTAAGCCAAACATTACCGATGCTGTTGCATATAAGCATAACACTAACCAAAAGTCAATTAAATTTCCCCACAGGTAAAGCAATGCTATTACAATGGTCGATTAATGAAATAGCATTTTAAATATACAAAATTTCTAATTGTCTTTAGTGCTAGAATAAGTACTTCCACCAGAAATCAACCAGGTAGGTAGATCTCTTGAAATACACCTGCAATTACAAGTATATAAGACTGCTGTCTTCATTAATCAAATATGTTTTGATTAATCAAATATGTTTACCTCACCAAAGTGTTTAATCACAAAAATCATGGCACAATATGTCACACCTCAATTATCACACTATTCAGAAGTGCTAATGAGCCCAGGAAGCCTGTACTGATGGCTGGACTTGATGATCTTGAAGGTTTTTCCAACCTAGATGATTCTATGATTCTGTGCTGTTCACTGTACTGCTTCCATTAAACCAAGACAGCTCATTCACAACGAGTTTGCATATCTCTGCAAAGCATTGTAGTGCATCATGTAATCACATCCTTAGAGAAACAAAAGCAATTCAGCAAATTCAGCAAAAAAGATAGCACAGAGTCCACAGCATTGACCAATACTAACTTCATTCACATGGGACATATGCAACACTTGTATGACACACCAATGTCTACACAATCAAATATTCTACAACTTACAGCACATGCACATGAAGACTAATATATACTCTAAAGATATATCACTGTACGAAATGAGCTATCTCTATCCTCCTCGTGTGGTGCTGGCTTCAGAAAACAAGTCCTTCCTGTCATTTACTTCAGAACAGACGAGACTTAGCCATGGCTATACAAGCTTCATGGCTTCTTTATATATAAAATCAATCATTCTCCAATGACCAGAAGACTTACACTGATCTAATTCTCATTCTGTAGCACCATAAAAACATGGACCTGTTTGTACATGCACGTATATATGCCAGCACTATATTATATATATATATATGCTTCACGTGCTCCCTAAATTGTTTCCATGACATGGAAATATTTTCCTCAAACCAAAAGTCTGTAAGCACCTACCTGCTGAGAGATTACATCCTCCATTCCATTTTGGAAAACTTAACTAAATTATACTGTATCTGGTAACATACCAAGTACCTGGTCACACTTTGTTAATAATCTTCTCTGAGTATTTTGGAGATAAAATGAAAAATCCATCCTTAAACTCATTAGTATCATTTGTATGGCATATTGTACCCCTATTTAGTAATTCCCATGAGCCCCTTCTAAAACCAGGCTGTAATGGAAACTGAACATATTTTTATAATCTACTTATAGCCTCTTTTTTTTAGATTTACCACAGATCTTCATCATTAAGTTATAATGTCATAAATAGCAATATAACACTATTTTCAAAGCCATTTAAAAGAATTATCTTACTTTATGACAGGGGCAAAAAGATATGCTGCTTTTTCATAGAAGGAGAAACAAACCTAAAGACACAATTTTATAATGAGGGATATATTTAGTGCTTGCAGATAGCATCTTAACTGCTGTCTTCCTGTATCTATACACCGTTTTTGCCAGCATTTATCCCCAACAGTGAATACTTTATGCTCTATAGTCTAAAGCTATTTTTAGTGACTGTCAGTTTTAAAGACTACAAATCTCTGTAGTTATTCCACCACCTTCTTCTTGCATATCATCTCTCAATTAAAACAAATGTGTCCCCAAAGAACTTTGAAGACACTGAATTAACAAACTATTTACGAGAACCAGAAGCAAGCCAATCCCTTTTGAATACAGAATCTGTAATTAGCCAAAACGCTCCATTTTGCTGTTGACAAGAAGGCTGAGGCTCAATAATAATTAAATACTGATGAAGGCAAGGCACTCTCATGGGCTCACATATATTAATACATTACCACTCACCAGTTGCTTTATGTCAGATACACTGTGACACAGCTTGAAATTGGCTGGCTGCCAATTTGACAAAATGGAAAGCTATTGGTGATAAGTGTATTTTCTATTATTTTCACACCCCTAGTGCCTTAACCATGCTAAGTTCCCAAATGTGGCTTCTAAGAGTCACATGCTCATAATGGTGCCAAATAGATCTGTCTCAAGTTCTGACCGATCTCAGTCATTTCATACGTTCTGAGTGTGGTTACAACTAGATCTTTGGATCATCCTAAGTGAACAATTCCTAGCACTGGTTTTCCCAAAACTTCTAAGGATGGGGCCTTCAGCTTATTAAAAACATATCTGAATTTAGTTCTTAGCTTGATTAGGATGCAATCAGCAGTCCATACTTCAGTGATGACCTTTGTTAAGCAAAAATGCTGAATTATTTAGGTGGCTCCATTACTATTCTGGTGAAGGCAATTTATAGAAACTTGAATATATAAAGAGAAATATATTGGAACTATGACTATTTGAACTTCATTGGTACAGAATCAGGAGAACAATGAGTGTTTATGAAAGCCCTCTTTCAAGCTACAGAGGAAAGATGTAACCTGACCATATCAATCCTACAATTTATCAGCTCCTTCAACTCTCTCAGAAACTGAGGCACTCATCATCTCTGGTCAAATTAAAATAAATGGTGTATCAACTTTTCAATTCAGCCAAATAAAAACTTAATTATTAAATATGTAGTTAATAAAATATTTAATTTATCAAATAGCAAGCCCCTGTTAAAAAAAAAAGAAAAGATATTTCTAAAGCCTGTATTACAACACTATGATCAAATGATAGGGCTATAAGCACCTCAAGCTGCAACTGCAAAATGATTCACCGCCATCCAAAAGCATGTTCCAAAACTAATGGGAAGATGTTCTCAGGATTCAGTTCTTATCTAGGAATCCTCTATTATGTTAACTTTTTATAATTTGTCTTACTCTATTCTGACAAGGTCATCATCACTTCCACTTCTGCAGTAGAACGGAACCTTTCAATAGAGAATGAGGATTATTCAAAGAGAAAATGAATGCAGATAACCACTCATTGGCTTTAATTCTCATGCAGTTCACAAATCCTGGACTAGTTTACACTCACCTTTCGCAGAAGGAAGCAAATACGCTCAATATTTCTCAGTCGCTCTCTCTGTCAAGAAAAAGTGGGGAAAAAGGTGGGAGATTAGGTAGTGTTATAAATTAAAGACAATGTATTACAAGTACAACGGGTCAAAATCATATTTTTTGGTTGCAGGGAAGCAACATGTTATTAATCTCAACCAACAATATTCACTTCTAATGTACTGCTTGCAAGTCAAAGGATCTACTCATTTCTAAGTTCCAATGTTATTTTTTCATCTGTTACTGGGAATAACAGTAACAGTAACTGGGAATAACAGTGTAAAAAGGAGGTTCATGTCTATGTTAGCCTTGAGTCAGAGGCTCCAACTTTTTTTTAAAGTCAACATTTGTGGCTGGAGCCAATCTACAACACAGAGACTCGGCCTTGCATTTTCACGTATCCAACCTCTAGCTTTAAGATAAGTCTGAATGAAAAAAAAATAACTGAAAAGCTGGTATAGCTGCACTTCCACTACAATAGTGGGTCTGAGCAACATGTGATATTACAATTTAACCCATTAGTGAATAATATCCATAATGTCCTAGAAATATCACTTTAAACAACAGATACATTCATAAATGCATTCAGTTCATTCAGTAACTGTAATTAAGCACTTTGACTCAAAAGATGCTCTAAGCTTGATCCACAGAAAGAAAACAAGTCAAAGTCAGGTCTCCTTTAAATGGCTTATAATGAGAAATTCACTAGTAAAATCAGATTTCACTCTGTGTAACTGGTGTTAATCATAAGGGTATGTAGAAGGACAGTGTCCAATCCTTTAAGGGTCAAGGGCCCTTTTCCAAGGCAACAAGATAGTAAGGAAGGGAGGAAATTGTGGGAACCAAGTTCAGTCAGTCACACTAATTTATGAGAGCATGTGAAAATGTAGGAATGTTTATTCCAGCAGGGTTATCTGATGGAGGACTTCTAAGGTGGGAGATAATTACAAGAAACAGAACACTAATTGGTAGGCTAAAAAGCCACTTCCAGGAAGGATGAACCTTGCAGCTGATAAGATTGTGAACAAAGGGACCCTGGACTGGGAGGGTACAGAAACTGCAGAACTCTGTAAACCCATGTGAGGTGTGCAGGGGGAAAGGGGAACAGGAGGAACAACAAGGGGGAAATAGGCAGTAAAGGGTATAAAAGGGCAAGTCACCTGTAAAACGGGGCTGGTCATTACACTTGTCTGACTGAGCCCTGTGCCTTAAAGGAATGTGCCCATGAATGACCATGCATAGGGTAAGAGGAAAAGATACTTGGCCACAGATATAAGAAATACCTGATCATTATAAAAGTCTTCCTTTTATATCACTATAACAGGCAAAACCAAGTTTACTGTGCACAATAAATAAATAAATAAATAAATAAATGAAAAATCTGAGCTCATTGCTTAAATTATCACAGGAGGTTTCATACAAGATAGATAAAACATTGCAACTGATCACAGAATACCTTGTTGTGTTTTACTGGAAATGTCAGGATTAACTTTATGATTACCCACTAACATGATTAAAACAGGGATTATAAGCATTAACTTTCTCATTCTGGAGACCAGTTCCATTACCATTCTAAACTAAAAGGAAATTATCTCCATGAAGCATCTTACAAATTTTAGGAAAAGAATAAATGACTGGAATCTGGTACATATAAATACACAATTCTTGTGTGCAGTTCTCAAGATGGGAAGTAAAACCAAATAAAGTGAATTTAAAACCAGATTACTTCCATTGAAGTCCCCTATAGGATTTCATGGACATAATTTCTTTCTTTAGCTCTTTTTTTTTTTTTTTGCTTTTGTTTTAGTAAACAGTAAACAAGTCATCATCTTTGAAAATTTATGTAAAGACTACACTTCAAATCAGTGGTCTAAATGGTACCATAAATCTTCTGCTGAGTTACGAAACAAGGTTAAATGGCAACTACTGAATATGGTATCATGTCATTTGTTGTTAACTCAATAGCTCAATACATTTAATCTCTACAAATCCAGCACCTCTTGAAAGCATTATAATTCGCATTGAGATGATGGGGCCAATATGTGCTCTCAGTTATGGTGGTACAAATCTGATGCGTGTTTAACTGTGGTTAGCTAAATCACTCTAGATTACAGCTTTCATTGAAATAAGAATTTTCATATGCTTAAATCTGGGTTGCATTTTGGTTCACTAGGTACAACTGAGCTTACAGTCGTATGGTGATATTTCACCTTTCCCATAGCAGATGCAACAAAGTGTGTTATTTACTGTTCAAGCACAGGAAAATTTAGGGCCCTGATAGGGTACAGGGAGATCTAGGATCTAGGAATGCACCTCTTATCAAATCCCTTCAAAGCTTTTGACTGGTCAATATGGACAGTATTGGAGAAGAACATTAACCCATACTTGAAAGCAGAGAAAGCAAATGATTTTAAAAAGGAAAAGTGGTGCCACAGAATCAAAAAAAAAAAAAAAGCTTTAGCATCACATTATATATCCTTCAATTTTTGAACTTCCAAATATTTTTTTTTCTGCCTTCGTCAGCAAAAAGGAAAGCTATTAGCATAAAAAGCATCTGTTTTCCTAAAACTAGCCCAATAAATCAATTTTCCAAACTACAACTGTCTTAACAACAGGCTTTACATTCCCTTCCACACTCACACTTTCACTGATAGCTCAGTGCACCTACCCATCTTTAGTAGCTGTTGCTTAGCACATCATTGGTTGTACTTACTGCATGGACTGGGTTGCATTGATCTATAGGGCTTTTGAAGTCTGTCCGTAGCTCATCAAAGGCAATTATCTGAAAAACAAATTTTTCAAACATTGTAATGAATGTTAATACAAATGCTAGAGTCTAGTTAGATGTGTTGCCTCCCTTCCTTCCATTTCCTGAGAAAATTAGGGAACCTAACTTCCTAATACACTCCTTTCAGAAACAGTTAAAACAAAACATGGGATACTTCTAAATATGAAACCTGGAATCCGTTAATCCTTCTGTCTTTCTGTAAAAACACATCTGTAGCCCTTTCAGCATTGTTGTTTTCCAAGTTTCTTCCTTCCCATCAGCTGGAATTCTTTCTCGAACTTTCAGAGGATGTAAAACTATTTCACAAATACATCTCCAGGCTTGATGGAAATCGTCACTAGCTGCCTAATACACAGAGATGCATCAGATGCACTGCTCCAGGTTTAATGCATGCACAACAGATTCTTTTTTAAAAGTTATTAAACCTACTTCAGATATTAATTCAGAATTAAGCTGCTATTTGTTTTCAAGTGTACTCCTCAAAAGGTAAATTACTCTAGAGCAAAACATGCCTTTCCTAAATTCCAGCGGGTCTTAGAACATTTGCCTCAGATATCATTAACGGAGACAGATCTTTTGCTCAGGTCCTTTAGTTTCATTCATCAGCTGATGGATTTAGATACACTGGTAATTACTGCCTGCTTTTAAAGCACAGCAGATAAAATTGCCCATAAAAATAATAAAGTTTGATGATGTTTTCTTGGAAATAAAACAGCCGTAATATCTCTCAGCATATTTCATTCAAAGATCTCAAAGCGTGTTCTTAACTTCATTTTATGTTTGTATTCTAGCAATACCTTTGATTCTGATGGCTTCACTCAAGGAATGAAAGCTCATTGTGATAGGGACCACATAAACACACAATGAAAGTGATTCCTCATCAGACAATTTACAACCCAGGAAAGTATATGTACCCAATAAAAATATGAGGGGAGCACAAGGTAGTAGTCGGGTAATTAGTATATGAGTGCAACAGCCATTCTGTGACGTATTACAGCATACCTGCTGCCTCGCTGTTCAAACAATAACCAAGTCGGTATCAACACAGACCTGCTGTATAGTTAAAACACATTCATTTTACAGGTATGAAATGCATACAAAACAGGAAGTCTAAAAATGATTCAGCTAATAATCTGCTGAGAGATTTGAGGATAAAACCTAGAGCTTCAATCCACAAATGTAACCACTACTCTGCATCGCACTCTACTGCTGCATTCATCATGCTGAAGCACATTTAAAATCAAGAGTGTGGCATTTTCTAAGAGCACACTACAAAATTCAATTTATTCAACCATGACAAGTCAAAGTGCCAGAATAAACCAATGGAACTATAAAGACATGATTAGAAGTGAAGTGTTTCTCCCCATGGATGCAGTATCTCCACAAGTTAGGGATTAGGTCTGCAATGAGCTGTTTAGACAAAGGTGAAAGAGCAAATAACAGATTGTGAGAGGGTTACAGTACAACTGTGAGGGATAAGGTCGGGAATAAGGGAATAAGGAATGGGTCAATTGTTAAGAGGGTAAAGACCATGCAAGTCAAACACATGGTTGTGTTCATAATTGGATATCAATGTCAGCACTGGCTGCATCAATATAAAGGAAGAAGGATGTTCTTGTAACAGGTAAGAGAGCTGACTCTGTTCACTGATTTACCTTGGGATCCTGCGCATCTCCCTTAAATTCTCTTTGTCTAACTGCACCAGTACTTACAGATGTGGCTTAAAGATAGAAAACTGTTAGGAGCTTTGAGTGACAACTTTTTTTTAATAATGTACAATAATAGCAGGTGTTACAAACAGAGAAACGAGCTGAAATTTCCTTGAAATAAAAATAATAATAAAAAAATGAGTGAATTTGATGTGCTATTCCTTTTGGTAGTCAGTAACAGCAATAAGGAGTTTGAGACAATAATGAAACAACAGCCAGTATGGAGCCAGCTCATGACATAGTGAAGACTGGTATGAGACAATAACTTGGAGAACTGGAAATTTTGGAATCATGAGAAGGACCCTATTCCACGGGAAGACCAGGAAAGCCTTTAAAGATTCACCGAACACAAACGTTTGAGGATAACACTGGAACACATTTAGATGGAGAAGAATTAGGTCACCTTGAAAAACTGAACCATTAAGGTAGGGCTCTGTTGAGCCAGCTAATGCAGCTAAGAGAAGCCTTGGAGAAATCCTAAACAACAGTTTCGAAAAGAGATTAGCCTCAAATATACTACACATTTAGATTTCCTCCTCTCTCTCTTTCCCCATCCTTCTCTCCCCCAGCATCCCCAGCTCTGTAGACAAAAATAACCTACTCTTTATTTCATAGAATATCTTGAGTTGGAAGGGACCCACAAAGATCATCAAGTCCAACTTCTGGCTCCACATAGGACCACCCAAATATCAGACAATATGTCTGAGAGCATTGTCCAAATGCTTCTTGAATTCTGTCAGGCTCATTGCCATGACTGCTTCCCTGGGGAGCCTGTTCCAGTGCCCAACCACCCTCTCAGTGAAGAACTTTTTCCTAACATCCAGCCTCAATCTCCCCTGTTGCAGCTTCATGCCCTTATTTGCTACCAAGCAGTTAATTTTGTGTTGTGTTTGTGTTGTTTGTTGTTGATGGCATAATATCTAGGTGCACTGAAATGAATCTGAAACAATTAAGCACATTGTTTTCATGGAAACAGCGGATCTAAATACAATAGTCTCACAGGCATCCTCTTGGGATGACTACCAGTTACAACAATTTTAAGATAGATTTCTGTTACACTGCAAGAAATAGACTGAGGACTTGTATCAAACACACAGGATGGGAGGAAAGTTCCTTCAGCAAAAGTTTCAGCATCTCTCTGGAAGGAGGTGACAGAAATAAATCCTCACCAACTCTTAATATTTCATCTCAATAAAGGTTCCATAATAGCTTGCATTTTGTTAAATCCAAAGGACTGGAAATCCAGTGCTTACATGAAAATATCTCCTTCCATTCATGAGAAAGTGAATTTCTGTTTCTCAGTAGCAGTGAAAAGCTTGGACGTGTAATATTATGAAGGCTCCAACTAGAATGAATATAAAGAAACTCCCCAGTTTTTTTGTTGGTGGTGGTTGGTTGGGTTTTTCAATTTCCCTCTTGTGCTGGAATTCTAAAAGTGGAGATAAGACATGATGGAAACAAAGCTGTAGAGTATTAAGATTGGTGGTTGCTCACTGTACAGTACTGAGCAACAACTGAGCAAAAAACAGTATTGTATTACTGCAGATAAGGGTGGGCTGTGCTGCTGAGTGCTTTACATAATCTGTGAGGAAACGTCTTCCTCTTTCAATTGTAACTAACCTTGTGTAGCAGTTTAATGCTCTAGGGAATTGTGTGGCTGGAGTTGCCATTTTTTCTTACAGAGAAAAACAAAAACAAAAAGTATACTATTAAGTATTTCACAGTGCTTTCACAGGAAGTGCAGATTTTTGGCCATACTCCAAAGAAACAATCTGCTGTCCACTTACATTTCCTCTGGATACAGTATAGCTACCTGCTTCCCATACATCAGCCCATCAGAGATGCTGAATGCTCTGGAACAGCATTCAAGTGTGTTCAAGGTCCATTTCACTCCAGAAAACGTCACTCATCGGTATCTTTACAGAACAGTTCATTCCAAGGCAAACAATGTAAGAGGTCCCAGTCAGGGACAGCCAATCATTAAGCCTTTGTAAATAAATGCATTTTATAAACCATTCAGCATCTTTTTGTTATCCAAACTAATTTGATCCAGTGTGGCAATAAAGACTGCAAAACATACATACATGTGGACATCAGTGACCCCATCTCTCCAAAGGCCAGACAACGAGCAGACTGTTCCAAAGAAAAATGACTAGCCTCTAGTCACAGTTCTAAGCAGAAAGCCAAATGGATAGCACTTCAGAAACACATACCAGGGACTGATATCACACAAAAGAGAAATTTACTTATATTAGTAAATAGTAATGTTGTACACAGCTTGCTAGAAAGAGAGTAAGGACCATTTGATTTTTTTTATTTTTATTTTTTGGATGGATGGCTGGTTGGTTTTGTTTTTTTCCCCCTTGGGGTTCCTAAATAAAACAACCCCCCCAAACTGGTTATCTGTTTATTTGCAGACCTACATCACATAACAAATTGTATCATGTTTACCAACAGTTTTTATCATTACTGTAAAAAGGGGACAAGGATTGAATGAGCAATGGATGCTGATTTACCTTTTGACTTGTATAATTTTCTCTATGATCCCACACTTCAAAACATCACAGGAAGTTTGTTCTACCACTGCCTAGCTGCACTTCTTTCTGTTGATAGAAATGTACTTGTGGGTGTTACCCAGCTAATAGAACCAAAGGTTAATAAAATTAATGGTCGCATTCTCTGGTGATTCACACCATCTGGAAATCTCATAGCTACAAGTGTAAATCAACAAGGAGTTTGCCCAGTTTAAGTACACACTCAACAGATGAGATTGTGATGACATCGTATGTTTCAGTATACCTACAACTGCAGTGATATTTATAAAAATGTGCCTCCATTACTTGCACTCTCTGTTCTCATCTCTCCAGACAACAGTTTTGAACGATGAAGTACTCACATACAATTGAACCTGAATTTTGTTATCTTTCTATATTTATACACACGTCAGACTGAAAATGTTCACCTATTAATGGCAGGAATGGATTTATGACCTCTCAATTTGAAATCACTGAGCTCTTACAGAAATACATTTTAATTTAGAATGCAATATTTGGGGCTAGTGGGTAGGGTTGCTGTGTGTTTCAATTCAGTGACAGCAAAGAAGTGGGAAATTATTGCTTATTGGTATCTTAGAAAAGTTAAAATAAAACAGAACTTGATGACAACCACTCTAACCACAGAACAGAACAGTAACACTTAACATATGCTTCCTTGCTACCACCCTGCCAATCCTATCCTGAAGAAACTGTCTTTAATGGCTTATTCAAATCGTTTGTCTACCCCTCTGCTCTGCTTTCACAGCACCCATACAGGCAGTTCCCAGGCTGTCTGTGAGTCAGCACATGGACAGCAAACAGACAGGTTTAGGAGCATGCTGTGCTTATATTCACTTCATGCCTGCCCATCAACTGCTGTACAGACATATTTACTGTGTTGAACCTTAATCATGTTTAAACTAAAACTATGTTGGTACAAGCTGGGTGAGCTACTTTGTTGGATTTTGTTGACCAAAAGCAGCAACAGACAAAATGTATGAGTGTCAGACAGTTAACAATTCAGAAAGAGATGAAATTGTCACTGTCTTGATCTCATGGAGCATGGGAGACCATAGGGAGATGCACAGAGTGGTAACATTGACAAAGTTATAAACAGAGAGAACAATGCTTGCCACCCAATTCTTATCATGACATTAAATGAATCTGAACAAGAATTTCAGCTTTTTGGCAAGCGTCAGAATTGCATTGTGTTCAGGTTCACAAGTTCAGTCTATGACCCACCGGAAGAGCACAGAATTATTCACCATTCATACAGTTTTACCTATAGTAAACTCTATTTCAGCAAGCCAGACACTAAAGCATATTGACTTTAAAATGCTGGAGTTGTGCAGTGTTACACATTAGAAAGCTGTTCTCATACATTCCCTCCAGTAGACATCTTTTTGGGAGTCAGAAGATCTACAATAAATCAACAGTTCTTTGCAAACAAAAATTTCAATATACTGGATATCCAAAACATATTATAGCACAGGTTAACTAATTACTAGTTACACACTCAGGGGCTGGGGAGCATACAGCTGCATGTGACAATGAATATCAGTATAATATAAACAGTTTAGAGAACAAACTGCAGGACTGGAGGATTTAAGGCAGCAGAAAGTAAAACATAACCTAGTTTGACCAAGACATGGAAGTCAGAAACCACACAAACTTCCAGGGAAATGTTTTAGGCCTATTTTAATCTCCTATTTCATAAAGAAAGAGCATCTATCAATGATCTTGCACAGTTGCATTTTATTAACTAGCACAAGCAACGGGATCCTCATTTTTAGTAAAAAGATGTCTAAGTGTATATATCTGAGTTTTCAAAATTACATATTTTCTCACGGTCAGAAGAACAAGCGTTTCCAATATTTCCAATAAACTAATCCTCAAAGAAATTCCAGATGTAAGACAAAAAGAAAAATCTTGTTCCAAAATTACATATTTGCTTTGAAATTTATTTTGGTTTTAGAAAGAATAGATTATATGGCATAGTTCAATTTTCTATTGTATTTATTTTAAAGCAAGCACACTACTTAGTAGAGACTGAAATCTTTTATCTTATTTTCTAGATCAACGTATCTTGTTTGTACTACACTGAAACAGCAATGATTGTAAATATTATTAATTTATTACTACTTAATTCTCAAAACAGAATCCAGGAAAAAGTACTGGAGTGGACATCCTGGGCCATCAAGTTCAACCCCCTACTTCTGCAGACACCACAATAAAATACAAGTGATAAATACACCAATTTTATTTTAAAAACAGGGAGGAGGCATATGGTTTCCTACTTCACTGTTCCTTTTGGAAGACCATTTCCAAATCTGCTGTGAAAGCTGGGAACCTTCTCCTAAATTAAATTTGTTCACAAATAACACAAACAGTTGCCAAGACTGCTTCATTACAACAGCTACTTAGTAAAATGAGAAAGTTTTATTTTTGAAGGAACTTACATCAAAACTGGCATGATTCCAAAGACACTGCTCTTCAATTCAGGAGAAAACTCCATCCCAGCTCATGCTAGCTGACATTCATACAAACCCACTCATATGCATGCAAATCTTGTGCATTACAGTACTTGCACAAGAATAAGAATTAATAACAGAGCTAAGTGACATTGGCACTGTATCTCTACTTCAAGTTTCTCCTTAAATGAATGAATTAACTCTTGGATACCTGGAGCTTTTTGTCCTGACACCTGCCTGATAGAAACTAAATCTAATCAATCGCTTTTTTTTGGATAAGTCAAAACCTCTTTCTTGACAAATTTCCGTAAGAGCCTTTATACAAAAGTTACATGTCTAATTATCCCCGTATTATTAACCCCTCACTTCTAAGAGCAATGATAAGAAGGAAGGTCCTTATGAACAACAGAAAAGGGCCATGAACTGTGTGGTAGCACAATAACAAGTGGCAGAGAAATTAAAAATGTTGAAATAAAGTTCCTTTTTCAGGCTTCACATGGCTATCCAGTAGGCTAAGCACTCTCTGGGTGAAGGGACATCCCACTCTCCCATTGCTGATGTAAGCAGGGACTGACTCCAAAAATAACTGTGTGTCTATGGCTGAATCCCAAGAGGAAGAGGTGTCCCTAACAGAGAAGCACAGCAGGAATTTAATCTGAAGATGCCTCATAAGGCAGAGAAATCCACCTTGCAAGTCAGTCTGTGGCAAAAAAAAGACAAGAAAAGCTGCTCATTGATACACATATGACTGCATCTTAGAATCATAGAATCATACAGGTTTGATTCTCTAGAGGTCCTAGAAAAAGACCTCTAGGATCAAGTCCAACCACTAACCTAGCACTGCCAGGTCTACCACTAAACCATGCCTCTTAGCACTGCATCTACATGTCGTTTGAATACTACCAGGGATGGTGACTCAGCTACTTCCCTGGGCAGCCTGTTCCAATGTCTCACAACCCCTTCAGTGAAGAAATTTTTCCTGATATCCAACCTAAACCTCCCCTGGAGCATCTTGAGGCCATTTCCTCCAGTCCTATCACTTGTTGCTTGGGAGAAGAGACCAACCCCCGACTTGATACAACCTCCTTTCAGGTAGTTGTAGAGAGCAATGGGGTCTCCCCTGAGCCTCCTTCTCTCCAGGCTAAATAACCCCGGTTCCCTCAGCCACTCCTCATAAGACTTGTTCTTGAGACCCTTCACCAGCTTCGTAGCCCTTCTCTGAGCATGCTCCAGGGCCTCGATGTCCTTCTTGTAATGAGGGGACCAGAACTGAACACAGATCTCGAGGTGCAGCCTCACCAGAGCCAAATACAGGAGGACAATCACCTCCCTGGTCCTGTTGCCCACACTATTTCTGAAACAAGCCAGGATGCTGTTGGCCTTCTTGGCCACCTGGGCACACTGCCGGCTCATGTTCAGGCGAGCATCAATCAGCACCCCCAGATCCTTTTCCTCTGCACAGCTTTCCAGCCACTCTGCCCCAAGCCTGTAGTGCTGCATGGGGTTGGTGTGCCCCAAGTGCACAACCCAGTACTTAGCCCTGTTAAAGGTCATACAGTTGGTCTCGGCCCATCGGTCCAGCCTATCCAGATCCCTCTGCAGAGCCCTCCTGCCCTTGAGCAGATCAACACTCCTGCCCAACTTGGTGTTGATTTTAACAGCTTTAGTTTGATTAGAAACTGCTTGAGCGGAGAGACCTGATGCAGCCCTGCTTTCTATTCCTTCATCAAAACCACATTGCAGGAATTTATATATGGCAGGTGCAGGAACAGTCTCAAAAGTCAGTGTAGCTTTTGAATTAGTAACAGAATTGAATACACCATTTAGAAATTGGAAAGAGTTTTATATTGACATATAACACCACTGCTATTTATGGACGTCGGTATCCCTTATTTAAGGATAAAGACACCCAAAGATATGCTGAAGTATGATTCTTTAGACAGCAGCTCAGATTCAGGAGAACAGGGAAAGCCCCACAGGCCCAATGCCTATGCTATTTGTACTTCAGAGTTTGTACTTCAGACAAGGAATCTAGTAATGAAGTTAATAAATATTGCCTTCCTAGTTTGTAGAACAAGCTTTCAGAGTACAGCTTTAGCTGCCAGTGACAGGCACAAACAACGCATCACCTGTGTCTTTTTGTAGTAGGCAGAATTCTACAAAATCTGTGTAAGTTTAAACATGTACACCTTTAAAATGTACTGGATAAATTCAGAAAAAAAATTGTTAAGCTTAGATATTACTAATGTTGTAATTTTACATGGATATATTATTCAAATAGGTGATATATAACTCCACATTGCATGTTAGTACCAAAGAATAAACCTTTAATACTTGCTTATCCATGACAACCTTTCCTTTATTTGACTGTTTTTAACTGCTTATCTCTGAAGCACAGCAAGAGCTCTCATATTTGTAACAGCACTTCCCCATTAGCCAGATGGGCATTTCAGTCAAAGTCTCAATATTATCTCATATGATTTAGTTCCCTGCCATTCTCTGTATGATCTCAGCTACAAACCCACCTGCTATTTTAAGTCGCCATATTGGCACACATCTGCATCTTAATTTTATTTAAAGTGAGTCTTATATCTCTCTGGAAGTTGCAATTACATAATCAATGAAGCAAGGACAGGACATAAAGCAAAATAACTTGTAGTGATCTTTGCATTGTCAAGTATAATTTTAGTGGAAACCACCTTCCTGACTTTCAGTTATTATGAAGAGCTCTTCTCACCTTCAATAGAGAGTGACAGAATGCAGCTTCTTAAAATGATTATTCAAAATTGTGTGAACGGATGGGTAACGTGCCTCAAAAGTCAAATAATTTTATCTTTTTTTTTCCTTCATATTTTATTCTTTGCTTGTTAAAGAATTTGCTTGCTTTATTCTTTTCTTGTTTCTTTTGTTAAATATCAATATCTTTAAAAAAAAATAAAAGCTCAAGTCTTCGTTTTCATTGTATCTGCCCATGTAGCTCAGTAGCTTCCCAGACCACTCCACCTGAAATGTTGGTTTTGATGAGAATCTTAATGCTCCAGCCAAGCAAAGTGCAGAGAGGAAAGTGAGATGAAAGGCAATCCTTTCTTCCTATACCTCTCCCCAAAAGTATTTATTTTTCTGAATGTTACACTTATTGATTCACCACATTTATCAGTAAAAATAAATGATAATAATAATCCTTTGCAGTTATAAATCTTCCTGCAAGGCGGTGAAGGCCTTAACAAATGCTAGGAAAGTATCATTTCCATTTTTAATACAAGGGGAAAAATGAAACTTGGAAGTTACGTCATTTACAGAAACGATGGCAGAAGAAACAGCCTTCAGATTTCTGCACCACATCAAATGATTGGGGAAACAAAGAATACTGTCAGTGGACTAATAACATATGAGAAGTGAAACTATGCATTTCTGGCTGATTATTATACTGTCATTCATCTCTATAGCGCTGCATTGCTTTAAGCAGTGCCTTTCTAGATTAAGATTGCAAAGGGTTTTAAATCACTCAAGGGTAGAAAATTGTTCTATTCGTCAGATTTAGCAGTAATAATCGTATGGCATTTCTTTGCTCTACTTAACTTGAATTTCATATGCTGCTACTATTAAACAGCTCTCCATGCAGAAATCTGAACACATTGCTAATGCAAACAAAGCTCTTGTGGCTCCATCCAGGGCTGCACAAATATAAACTGAGCAACCAGTTTTCATCTTTTTATTGAAATTTCATTAGTAAGGCAGTATTACATTTAGGCCAATACAACTTAAACTATTTAAGGTCTAACTGGATGTTTAAGATAACTTAACAGTCATTAAAATCTTACTGCAACTTCTGAAGTATTTAAGCCAGATCCTAAGTCTTTTCCAATAGAAATTTCTTATGTAAAATTAAAAACATGCAGTCTCTATTCCACAAACACAATTCAAAAGGCTTTCCCATCTACCTATGGAAATATAGAGATATGATTATACTATTGTAGTGGGTTTATGTGGCAAGGTTTTGGTAGCAGGGGGCTTCAGGGGTGGCTTCAGTGAGAAGAATCCAGAAGCTGCCCTATGGTAGATAAGAGCCAGTTTCAGCTGGCTCCAAAGGGACCCACTGCTGCCCAGAGGTGAGCCAATATGGGATGTTGTTTGCACCTCTGTGAGAACATATTTAAGAAAGGGAAAAAAACTGCTGCACAACAGCAGCTGGGAGAGAGAGGAGTGAGAAGCAGCCCTGCAGCCCCCCAGGTCAGTGCAGCAGGAGGGCAGGGGGTGCTCCAGGCAGGCAGCAGCAGTTCCCCTGCGGCCTGTGCAGAGGCCCCTGGTGGAGCAGGCTGTCCCCCTGCAGCCCGTGGGTCCCACACGGAGCAGATCTCCACGCTGCAGCCCGTGGAGGAGCCCCCGGTGGAGCAGGTGGATGTGGCCTGGAGGAGGCTGCGGCCCATGGAGAGCCCCCGCAGGAGCAGTCACACCACTGTATTCGCCTGCACAAACAAAAACTGTGTGGATGGACAAAAACTAAAAACCATATAGATGGACAAAAGTAGTAGTATTGTTTCAGTTATGCCAGGTCAGATCTCCAAGCATGCAGAGAGGTGCAGAGAAACCACTAAGAATAATCATTTGGCAGTCACTCGGAAGTCCACGTATTAGTAAAAGAAAGAAAAACTCCAACCATGTTGTGAAAAAGACGGAAATTTATCTTCAGGAATACAAGCATACTGTGCAGAGTTTTGAGTACTTTGAATGGAAAGTTACTATCTCAGTGCATTACTGGCTATTATAATGGCAACCCTGCAGACAACAATTTGAAAAAGTAAACCTCATTTCTGAATGTTAAGAATACAGTTGTTATTAGTTTTGACAAAACCACCGGGGAAAAAAAAAAAAAAAAGAAAAAAAAAACACCTCAGCAGCTGCAAAATTCTGTTGGGAACATGATGTTCCCAGAAGGATGATTTGATAAGCATCTATTGACAGATTTCTACAACTGCTATGAAATGGGTGTTTTAAAATCACCTCATTCAACTGCAAGGAGAAACAGTTTTACTGTCTAACAACAGGATTCTGGACACAGATTTCACTTTCTCATCACAATCACTGAAATATGTTCCCCTGCTATCCTGAAACTGAGATGTGCCAACCCTCTCACATTCACGAAAGAGGAAGAAGTTCCACCTATTACCCACTTACAGAGTTCAGAGATCACCTGTTCTTGTATCACAACTGTACATCCACTCCCTGACTTTCAGTCTAGACCAGCTGAAATTCAGACAGGAAAAAAAAAAAAAAAGCTTTGTGCAGATAAACTGCAGTTCGTTAAGAGGAGAAAGACAAGCAAGCAAGCTGTACAGGAGAGATGATGCTAATACAGCTGTACAGAGCCTGTTTCTGAATAGGCTAATAGTTTTGCTCCCTGCAGCTAGAACACGTTTCAAAACAGACCTCAAGTGGAGGAGGAATTTTTAAGGTGAAAAGTGCCATGTTTCCCCCACCCCCTCTAAGATTTCATTATTTTGTCACAATTCATTCCTTTTAAAACTTTGGTACTGCTTTTAGTACAGTGAAACAGAAAGCAGAAGAAAAAAAACAGTTCAGAAAGCAGCAGTATTCTGTGAATGAAATGCAACTCTTGATATTTTTTAAGGGACAAAAAATATTGTTAATAATATTAAGCAAAAATGAACAAACAAAAATTTTCAATTAATTTCAAAACTGATGAATACACCACATTGTTCTGAGAAAAAAAAAAAAAAAGAAAAAAAAAAGCTTACATGTATTTGTACCTGGAAATGTATTACTTAAGTTAAATTACATTCTCCATGGTTGAAAAAAATCTGCCTGAATTGACTTAAAATTCATGTCTTCTATCTCTCACAAGAGCACCTGAATCATCAGTCTTTTTTTGAAACTTTTTTTTTTTTTTTGAAACAGTGTTAATTCCACTGCTGGTATCTTGCTACAGTGCATAAATACACATTTCGTTGAAGGGATTATTGAGGCAAGAGACATACTCTCACTTTTCCATACAAGAGTTTTATACAGTGCAAGACCACTGCACCTAGCAGGACACCTGTCTCTGGAGACTTTATGGGTCTGTCAGGAAGCTAATGTCAGGGTCTGAATAGCACATCTGATGTTGGCATTTCCAAATGGTTGTATGCATTGTCTTCTACCAACAAAAAGTTAAAGGAGAATCCTATCATCAGGACAATCTTTCCCCCACCAGCCCAAAGAGCCCAAAATGTGAGCACCTTTGTAGGCTCTGGGAAACACAGGTTGACTCTCTGCGGCAAAGGGAACTGAATACTAATCTTCCACACTCCTTGTGCTTTCAATGCAAGCAGGCCGCTAATATTCTGCTCTGCGTATGTTCTCCTCCTCCTACACGCAATGGAGTATTTCACGTGGACTTTCTAAAACAATCATTTTTTTCCATTTAGGTAACAAGATCAAAACCCCTTAAACACATTAGAATCTAACCATTCTGATTCTTCAGTTCAGCACCAAAAATCCAAAGATCCGTTAGCATCACCAACAACAAATTGACATGTCATGTCAGGAGTGTTGTCACTTGTTAGTTTGGCACTAAGTCGATATGTTAGATTGGCCTATCTTGAAAAACAATCTGTTACAGAGTGGATTCCCAGACCTCTCAAACAACCAAGGTGAGAAGAAAACAGCATAATTTTATATCCAGGCTCTGGAGAAACTGGAGAACTCATCTTTCAACACAAGAGACAGAGGTCTACTTTGCCCTTGCTTCTCTTTATGCTAAACGCCACACCAGCTAAGGAAGTGCAATAAAAAATGAAACAACTAAGATGTATTGCTCATTACCTCTATGTCACTGGTTCAATACTAGAGCTTTGTACATCTTGTACATGTATAGGCTAAATTCTGCACTACCCAGCTTTCTCCACACCAAACCAGGAACAGGCTAGACATGGGTTGGTGAAAGGCTTGATACACAAGGTTGGCCAGAAAGGTAAGCTAAAAGGAAGGTTGGTAGCCTGGTCACATTGGACCGACAGTGTGTTAATTCTGGCTGGAGACAGTATAACTGGCTAACTATAGATACGAGAGGAAGTATTCTTCTGTCCCTGTTTTTCCTCAAAATTACAAATCGCTTGTCATCTACCCCATCTTAAATGTAATGTGCTCCCATGCGATATGTTTTCACTTGCCTTTTTATTCTTATCAAACGTACAGCATGGGGAAAATGGAAGTAAAAAGACACAGAAATGTTAAAGTCACAAAGCTCTGCTTCATAAATTATTCTTGAAAGGAACTGAAGCACATTTTCTATTAGTTAACAGCACAAAGCTGATAATCATAAAGCTAGGAATAAACAGGATATTTCTGCAGAATAATTTTAGGGAAAGGGTAGTAATACACCAGAATAGATACAACTAGAAAAAATATCTGCTCCAAAGAAGGAGGTAAGAGAATGAGATCAAAAGACAAGATTTTTGTTTCAATATGAGTAAGATAAAAGTAATAAATGAGAGACTTGTGAGTCGGCTACTGCTGTCTCTAGCAAGTTTCCAATCTTATCATCCCACCCCAATGTATTGTATTACTTAATTTTCAAAGATTCATATATATAGTTAGAAATCATCATTTTGAGATTTTTGTTTTGTTACATGCACTCTTTTTCAGGTCAATTTTCTCCTCAGTGGTGTCAATTTATTGTACAAAAATTGTTGTTTGAGAGAAGTATCTTCCCCCACTCCTTATGTTGAGTTCTCTTGCATTTCCTCACAGGTTTCACATTGCTGCTGCTACCTCTTTTCCCTCTGTCATGTTCTCCATTCTCACTAGCAGTGGTTTATGTACATTCACCAAAACCCACAAAATGCATAAGCACACCTGGGTTCTGTTGCTAATAAATCTGTTCAAGCATGTCATGTATTACACCATACCCACACAGAAGACTCATTACACAGGCTGCCCAAAAATGTCCACCGTCTGAATTCAACCATACCTTCTGGATTCAGCCAGCCTTCTCTTCTCAAATAATTGTTCCCCAAGCAAGAATTTTGTATTTTCAATCATCCTTCTTTTTGTCTATTACTCATACATATACCCTCTTTTGATCTTTCGTTCATATTTTTCTCCCTTGAGTCCTACTTCCCTTAGTCCCACTTTCCTTCTTCCCACACCATTTTTCTTAACCATTACCTACTCAACCATGGGGTCCTACCAATGCTGTCTCAGAAAGGAGCCTATTATGGGGTAGCAGGCAGAAATGCTGATGATCTGCATTTTCTGCCTGCAAATGGCACAGCAGAAGCCCAGCTAGACCACCAAGAGGCAGGACAAGAGAATAAGAGGTTTTCAAGCAGGTGGCATCAGGCAGGAATGACCAGGTTCAAAATCTCCCCAGATTTTCTTTCCCATAAAGAGGCCAGGCAGAACCTAAAGGAAGTAACTCTGAAGCTCAGACACACACACCAGGCACGTGTCTGTGATTGCAGAAATAAGGCATGGGGAAGGGATGCAGTAGTAATGCAGTTGTTTTTGCAGAAATAAGGTGAGGGGAAGGGATACAGCAGTAATGAAGTTGTGTTTGCAGAAATAAGGCAAGGGGAAGGGATACAGCAGCCAGTAAGAAGGATCAAGCATTTAGAGTAAAATAATCAAACAGCAACACTATTATCTTGCCTCATCTGTTCACATACCTTGCTACGAAACTGACTAGTTTAATTATAAGAGCATGACTAAGGATAAGGACAGATTTCAGCATAGATCCAAACACACCTGCCATTTAAAAAAAATCAACAAATCAATTTTCTAAAGGATCTAATAGTGTTTAGGTAATAGCAGACCAACTCTGAAGCACATGTTTTTGATTAATTTTTGGTCGAATTGATCTTCATGGAGCCTTCATTATGCTTGGTTATAAATACCCATTCTGTGAATGTACAAAACAGTTTATATTTACATGGTGATACAAATAACTTTAGCAAGAGCTCTTAACAGGATAAAATAATAATGCAACAGAAGATTGACTAAACAATCAAACACTTGAAACAGTGACTCATAGCATAAAGATGGCTGGCATTTAAATGCATTCAAAAATCAAATGTCATTACAACAAAAAAATGGCGCTTTATCAACAATGCCTGGCACTTGCACAGCAACTGTTATCAGATAATTACAAAGACTATAACTTACTAATTCTCACCATTTTACTGTAGATCTTCCCAGTTATTGGACTCCAGTTACTCCCATGATGTGCTTAGTTTTCCAGCTCTATTAAAAAAATAAAATAAAATCTAGCTCTGATAGCTAGAATATGACACAGCCTCCAAAAGCTTAGAAATACGAAAGGACGCACAACCAATCCAAAAGTACTTTATGATCTATTGCATACGTGAGGAGCTCCAGGCAATGTTCTATGGAACAACTCCTTGAAGGCATCATTTTTTCATCTCCTCTATGTTCTGCTTCATGTGCTCACTTTATCAAAACGGTAGGTGCAAGTTCAGCAGTCCTTCAGTATCTTAAAGAGAAAACCTGCTTCCATTATAAATGTTTTGTGATTTTCCAGCGCCTTTTAATATAAATTTTTACAACATTCCTAAAATAAATCCTTGCTTTATACAGTAACATTTTTTTTTCAATGGGAAGTGAAGAAAAATATACAGACCCTTGTCCTGCTATGACAAGGTGCATTGATGTTCCTTTGAGTTTTCATGGGCACACAGTGAAACACTAAGCAAGATGGAGATGCTGTGTCCCAGCAGAAAAATTTTGTACCCAGACAGGGGAGATAGGGAAAAGATAGGCAGATTACAAGGTGAAAACTGGCTACACCATCAGGCTGAAACGGTAGTGGTCACTGGTTTAACGTCTGCCATTAGGGCTGCCCAGCTACGATTGGAGCTACTCAGGGATCAATACTGCGTCAAGTCTTGTTTGGCATCTTCATTGATGACTTGGAAGATGAGAGACAGATGGAGCAAATTTGCAGGGGACACCATGCTGGGGAGGATCAGTTGACACACTGGAGGCTACAGCTGCCACTCAGAGTGGCCTTGACAAGCTGGACGAATGGGCCAGTGAAAGCCTCATGATGGTCAACCAAGGCAACTGCAAAGTCCTGTTCGTGGGACACACTATCCACACATAACATAATAGCCTGCCAGCAACCCAGCAGAAAAGGATCTGGCCATTCTGGTGGACAAAAGAGGGTTGCGTGCACAAGGAGAGACTGAGGGAAGTGGTTTTGGCTGTGGGGTAGGAGATCAAATTACTGTGTTCATTTTCCCGGGGTGGGTTTGACAGAAGTCAGCACAAAGGTTTTCTCAGGGGTGTGCACCATGAGACCGAGAGACAAAAGTCAGAAGTTGCACCCACAGAAGTTGCAACTGTGTGTAATAAAATACATGTTCACAGTGAGAGTGGTCAAGTACTGGAACAGGCTCCTGGAAAAGCTGTGGAGTCTCTGTCTGCAGAGGAATTCACAACTCAACCGGGCAAGGACTTGAGCAGCCTGGCCCAACTTTGAAATTAGGCCTGCCTTGAAGAAGAGATGTGACTAGGTGATTTCCTAAGTCTCTCCCAATCTAAATCTTTTTATGAGTTGATATTGTTTCTTTGAACACGAAGGGGACATTTCTGAAGGTGTAATTATTACCCAAGGAACACAGGAACCATCCTGTTAATAAAATTGCACCTTGCTCTCTGAATAGCATCATGGCCAGGAATCAAAAAAAAAAAAAAAAAAAAAAAAAAAAAGGAATTTCCAACTGTAAAACACTGGAACATGTTAATCTTGTAAATAAAATACTATTTGACATTTGTCTGCTTTTACCTCATGAACAGACTCTGTCCTGTGACGTTAGGTGACTATCCCTTTGAAGAATGGCAATAACAACAACAGTATTTACTTGTTTCATATTGGAAAGACTCTTTGTTTCCACAGAAAGCGGATGTGTTCTCAAAACCACCAACCTACAAACCAGTAAGTCCCTCAGTATCCCCTGCTTTTAATTCCTGTGAGACACAGTTTGCTTGCCCGGTGGAGTCACCGCTAGCTGTCAGCAACAACACTGATTATAAATGAACTGCATGTCAGAGACACTGAGGAAGAGGAACGGGTCAAAGAGATATCTAGATTCTCATTCTCTGCTCAGCTTCCTCCTCTTCTTTCTGAAAAACATTCTGATAGAAGGACATTCATGCTGGGAGGGGTGAAGGGGGCAAGGGAAGCAACTCAGCCAGAAGTCTGAGTGTTGAATTTTAAGGGTGATTGAACATAGTATTTGGTGACTGAATATACAAATGTATGTAATAAGAGCTAAAACCTCATGCCTCAGACTCAATCAAGAGAGTGGCACTCACAGTCTGATGAAATACGACAGCTATATTGCCATGCTTATCAACAAGCATAGCAATTGAAAAAAGCACTACAAATATATTATTTGCCAATTTTGAGATAAAATCCCTTTAGTAAGTAGATTTTCCAACTAACCTTATGATTAACAACAAATAAAAACAAACAAACAAAATGGATATGTGACAATCAAATAACATTGAAACAGTCCTCTGCACATTTTTGAAGGAGGGAAGCACAAGACTCCACAGAGTAATTCATTGTATGTAGATAAGGGAGTCACTGTGACTTGTGAAGCATCTGGAGTTACGACCAGTGCCAACCATTTACAATATAAAACCTTTCTCCAAATAAATCTCATCATGACAATTCCAGTATATAGAGAGATCCTTTTTAATCTTTTTACAGCTTTTAAATCTGTGGTAGAGCCAAAGACTTATACCATTTTTTAATTAATACTTAAGTATGACAAGGCGACTAAACTGAAATATATTTACTTTTCAATACATATTTTGTTAAGTAGCCTAAGCTGCCTGGCCTGGTATCTGTCTGTCAGCATTAATGTGACTAACTTCTGAAAGCAACGTGTAAGGGAGCTGTCAAGCTATGTTATAGCCAGACACATCAGACTTATTCCTTAAGCTGTCGTGACTATGAAACCTTCAGGGACAATGTGCTCAGTCGCTTAGATAGAGAAGAAAAATTCTTCAAGAAATATGTATAACGTAACAACAGTGTTTGTGTTCCTGCTCCTCAAACCTTAATTTCATTCTATTTTTAATCACGTAATTATCCGATATTCTCAGAAAACTGAATTAATGACTCATTAAAGTACAGAACTGAACTTCAATGACTGAAAGAATATTCAAGCTCAACCAAGTCTGTAAGGAAATTACTTTCTTTTCAAGGCAGGATCTAAAGTATTGTAAGGAGGTTAAAATGAGCTGACCAGCAGCCTTTGCTGAAGAGAAGTACAGGTTCAAGTGAGCTTACAGCTCTTTTACTGGACTCTGATAGAACAGCCAGCTATCCTCCAAACCACAGTTACAGATAAAATAAGCTACTGATACACAGAGAAAACTGATATACTAGCCACCAGTTTGTGGCCAAAGTGCTTTGCTCAAGTGAATTTGCCATCAGCACAAGCTTTAAATAATTATCTTGTGTGCTTTTTACTTATCTTTAGAAATAAGGTTAAACAATTTATCAAAAATTAAGCTAACAATTTTATGAGGAAGCCTAAGTGAGATAGATACTGAATATTCACCAAATTCCATTTATGTAACTCTTGGAGAGCTTTCAAATTTTTCTACCTACACTACTGCAAATTGAGTACTGATAAAATACAGTCCACATCAGCAGGACCATAAAGTGAAAAATAACAGAAGTGGCAACGTCTTCTACGTACATAGCACCTTCTGTTGGAAAGCAAAGACATTTTATGGATATATGTGAAAAGATGTCATGCAGTACTTGGAGTTCAGTTCTATTATCCACACTTAGTAAATGAGAAACAATGAACAGAAAATTTAAGCCATCTGCTAAACATAACAAACAAAGCCAATAGAGGAAACAGCACACCACATAGTTTCCAATGGTTTCCTTCCTTGATATTCTCAAAAAAAAATGGAACTAATTAAAAACTAAAAGTCCATCTTAGCCTACAATACTTTTTTCAGTCACTGCCTCCCACTGGTTTTAAATATAACTGTGATCTGGTAACTGTTAATTCAGGACAGAGTCATATGAAGGTAGTTTATCAGCATTAACACTGTCCTCAAACTCCAAAAGGATAAATAAACAAAGCAAAAAATATATACTCTGCTATTTTATTCTTCTTATTATTACATTTAAGTAACTATCACAGATTTCAGCACACGTTACTCTTGCCATGACACAATTGTTTCTAGACTCAATTGAATTCACAATTATATTGAAGAACTGCATAAGCCCAGCTGATGTGGTACAACTCCTTAGGCCAGCACCATTCATTTTTTCACTGGCCTAATACTCCTAATACTTTCTGGCAGTCCTTAAGTACTACTGGTTATTAAGCAATTGCACACATTCACAGATACACTAGTATTAGTTCAAAGAGATGGCCCACCATTTGAATTCATTTTTCAAACAGTAATGTCCTTACTACTTTGTTTTGTTGTGGTGTTATGAAATGGAACACTTTGAAAAGCTCTTTTCATAAAGCTTTCCTTAAAATAACAAATCTCAAAACAGATAATTTCATCTTAAAATATGAAGAAAGGGAAGGACTCTCTTACATGTAGTCAGATTACCCCAAAACAATGTATTTGTAGAGAATAATAGTACTGCAGGACTTTGTACAAGTACGTCCTATATTAAGTGACAACACATAAACCAGAATTTGGTCACTTTCAGTCAACTTCAATTCAGACATAACTGACATCAATGGAGCTATACTAGAAAAGAACGTGGTATGTCAAATCTTACTGGGAGTTCAAAAAGACCTGACGTGGCTCGCTTAAATGTTAACAGGATGCTAAATCTTAGTTAAAATAGTTTAGGAATGGAGTAAAACTACTTATGTAATTAAAATGCTGTTTATAAAGAGCAACAAGAATAGCTGAAGATAGCAAAACAAAGTGTCTGTGATGTTTAGTAAGAAGGCCATACGTTCTGTTCTTGAGTTTACAGCACAATCAGGTGCAGATATGTCATTATGCAGCTGACAGACCAAATCCTGCTGTTAGCTGTACCACACGACCCCACCAAAATACGCTCAGCTGTATTAGTCTAACAGAGAGGACACCTTGGTCAATATACATGTAAATGATACCACAGCTAGTAATGCAAATAAAGTGCTATCGAAACTTCATTTCTGAAACAGCTTACAGTCACATGCAGTATCTCTATGCGTGTATATCTTTTTTTTTCCCCTCACAAGATATTTGCTCACTGAAGTTTTCTTAGCATTTTGACGCTAACTTCTTTTGAAGACAATTTCATTTAACTGATACACATTTGGCGAATATTGCTTCAAGTACAATCAACTTTACTAAACTGTGTAGCTATGAGAACTCAAACACAACACATTTAGACCTCAGACGAAAAAGTTTTATTAAATTTTGAAACATCTAATTCATAAAGTTATGCAAAGTTTACTCCAAACAACAGAAACAGCCTATATAATGTTTGAAACAG
Source organism: Anser cygnoides (assembly GCF_040182565.1). NCBI lineage: Eukaryota > Metazoa > Chordata > Aves > Anseriformes > Anatidae > Anser > Anser cygnoides. The sequence continues at coordinate 24,474,821 of NC_089875.1, read as the reverse complement.
CCTATATAATTCTGTAATGGGAATGTAAGGCTTTATTAAATTCCACAGGATTGTTAGAAGAAACCAAGCAGAAAGATCACCATTCTCTACTAAATTCTCTAGCACTTTTCCACAACAGTGACACAAAAGTATAGATTTCTACATGATTTTTTAGTATTGTGTCATTACAGATGGAGGTAATGTGATCACTGAACAATCTATACGTTTGAGAAATTCCCACACCACAGAAGCTTTTATTGAACCTATTACATCTATAGTAATAAAAACTATCACTCTTATAAAATCCATCTGACTACTGAGTAGGAAGAAAATGAGATTTTATTTGAGCCACTGTTAATTCATTCCAAATAACTGCCCAAATTTCAGTCAGATTCTGGTCTGAACAACATGAAGTCCAAATGTTGCATTTTATACTTGTCCTTTAAAATAACATACAAAATAAAACAACATACAAAATGTAAATGCAGGTTCAGTCTTAGAACCCTGTAATCTTTCAATGTGATGAGATGCTCAGATTAATCAGCACTTTGTTCTTAGTAACAAAACATTAAAAAGAAAAAAAAAGCATTTTAACAGAAAAATGTAATATTTTAAATCCTCCGCTGCCGTTATGAGAAACTATTTAAAATATGTCAACTGTCCCTTGCAAATATATTACAGAAAAAAATAAAGATGAAAATCTGGTTGCAGGGAAAGAGTAGGAGTTTTGTTTCCTGGGAAGATTTTCACAATGAGATGTTTAAGGTAAAAGAAACTCCTATGACTCAATACATAAGCTACATGTCAGACTACATTTAAGAAGAAATCAGGAACCAAATTATAACAGTTCTTATAGAAAGGACAATAGAAATTGTTTTGTAATAGGTATGCTTGAAAATTTGTTCTAGCAGGGTGTTCTATCTGTTATTCTATGACCTTCACACAAACCACGCACTTCAATAGGATTATCTATTTATAACAGGAGTACCAATGCTTGCTCTATTACAGTAGAATGGTGTTTCCAGCCATTTTCAATTTCAGTCCCTCAATAATTTTACAATGGATGTGAGAAACATGCGCCATACACATAAGCCTATTGACAAAGGGTTTCTTTTCTTCTTTACTTCTTACAGATCTCTGTAAATAATGGATTGCTCTCCATGGGTTTACAGACTGAAAGTTGAAAAATGTTTCACTAAATTTGCAGTGACTACACTGACTTATGTATGGAAAAATAATTTGCACCATTTGCTAGACATACCGTATGTCTTCAGCCAACAACAACTTCAGTCCAGGAAAAAGACAACTGCTGAAACATAGTAACAGACTTCAAATATATAAAAAATATTAAAATTGTGTTAGCAATTACAGAAATAACAGTGCAATTTGTAGAAAGAGATTCAGCAAACACTTAGAAAACACTTTTTAACTCTAACTGGTTTGAAGAATCTGCAGAATTATCCCTTTGGGAGACATTATGGTTTGTGGAAAAGCAAAGAAGGAAACATGAGTAATCATCTAAATTGTACTACCCCTTTTTTTCCAAAGAGTGGGAGTACAGTAGCTGACTCCTAGAGATCCTTTTCAGTCTTTGCAGTACACGACATCACCATCGCATTTTTTGTCATTTCATTAATAAGAAAAATTTTGTAACTGCACCATTAACTGTTCAGAACAATTAGATTTCAAAGAATCCTCTCAGGGGACTGCTTCCTACCTCTAACGTGCTTACATATAGCTAAGCTAGCAGCTTTACTCATGTTATAATAAAAATAAATTCTCTTTCTTCCTTGTTTGTTAGTTAAAGGAGTTTTTGTTGTTGCTTTTTCTTTTTTTTTTTTTCTTTTTCTTTTTTTTTTTTAAATCTTATTCCATCAGGATATGCAAAGCCATTCACAGAATCGTAGAAAGGTTTGGGTTGGAAGGGACCTTAAAGATCATCCAGCTCCAAGCCCCCTGCAACGGGCAGGGATGACGCCCACTAGATCATGTTGCTCAAAGTGCCATCCAACCTGGATCGGTTGAGCTCTGTTTCAGCTTATCCTGCTCCCCCCTGAATGTTTACAGCACAAAGTTCTTTGTGTGATATACAAAGACGTACAAGACATAGTGTAAATAATTCCACACTATGTAACCACATAAGAGAACTTTAAATCGTGCATATGGATAATTTCATCATTGTGGAAACGAACATATATTAAGTTACACACTTCTATCATAGCCACCCCTGCATACAGCAGGGAATGAACACCACCGCTTTCAAGTGAAATTGGTGAAGAAGGAATCGAAACACCAGTTCACGCATCACAAAGGCTGACAAAGTTTCAACTTCAAACACGACTTTTAAGAAAGTTGTCGGCGTGGTACTTATTGAAGGAAAGATCTGCTTCGCCTCTAGATACGTGGAGGCTTCTCCTTGACAGCGCTCTGTTCCTGGGCAACAAAAGCCACGTCCCTCGAAGAGCTCCGGCGTTAGCAGGGTTGATGCTGGGTGCACGGGCACCTTTATGCCAAGGGAAGTCAGCGGCGGCCAAGTTCTCCACACGCACGACGCTACCACGGCGCTCAGGGTGCGAGCACTTCCCAGAAGCACAAACAAGCGTATTCTTCATAAGCTATCACGGAAGCGCTTCCCTTGACGTACGTTTGTAAAAACTTAACTAGACACAGATATACGTGTATATATCCCCACGGCGGTCTCAGGGGCCCTGCCCGCCCTGCCCACGCCGGAGACCCCCGCCCCTGCTCCCGCTCCGCCTGCCCCCCGACGGCCCCCCCCCGGGGCTGGGGCCGCTGCTGAGGGCCCCCGCGGGGTACTCACATGCCAGATGGCGAAGAAGATGAGGGCGGCGCAGAGGACCAGCGACAGCATGTAGCAGAAGGCGGCGAAGGTGAAGGCCATGGCGGGGAGAGCCCCCCGGGGTGCCCTGGCGGGCACGGGAGAGCCGCGACCCCCGAGCCCCCGGGGGGGAGACGGGCGTCCGCGCCTCCGCCGCCGGCAGGGCGGAGTTCGTCGCCCTCGGACAGCACAAGGGAGGGGATGCTCGGCCCCAGGACAAAGAGCCGGCCGGGCCCGCCGTCGCTCCGGGAGGAGGCACGACGCGGGGGTGCGGAGCCCCTCCGCGCCGCCCCGGCCCCGAGGTCTCACCCACGGCCCCTCCGGCCGGGCGCTCCCCGCGCCCCTCGCAGCGGCTCCCTCCGCTCCTCCGAGCCCGTCCCGCCTCCCGCAGCGCCGTGCCCGGCCTCCGCCCACCCTTTCCCCGCCGGCGGCGGCGAGCCCTCCACCTGCTGCTGGCGGCGGAGCGAGCTGCGAGCGGCCGGGCTTGCCGCCGCCCTCCCCTCCCCTCCCTTCCCTTCCCTCCTGCCCTCGCGTGTGAGGCGCGGGGCTGGCTGGCGACGGCGATGGAGGCGGCCGGGGGGGCTTCGCCGCAGGATGTGTGTGTGGGGGGGGGGTCCTGTCACCTGTAAGGCGGTGTCTTCCGTCACGACCGCGTGTTTCTGACGGAAACCGTGTCACGACAGCGTGAGCGCGGTAATGAGCGTGGGCTATGAGCTGAGGTCGACTTGGGCCGGATCTTGAAAAAATAATGACTTGCCCAAACTTGCCTTTTTTTTTTTTTTATTTTTAGTATGAGGTAAATCCGTGACGAGGAGGGCAGGAGGGGTAAGGCGCCCCTCTGAGGAGGACAGCATGGCCACAAGAAGGCTGAGGCGCTGCCGGGGGTCACCCATGGCGCTGGAGCAGCCGTCCTCTCAGGAAGACAGGCAGAAACTGCCCAGGGGTGAATTAACTGCAACTGAGTCCCTCAGCAAAATACTACCCTAAGATTCTTCTCCACAAGGTAAAAGGGTATTTGCGGTTAGAGTAAATAAAAGACAAAGCCGTTTTAAACGACAATTTGGGAGATCGCGCTTTGTGACTTCTGGGTATTCACAATATCCAAACTGCTAAAGTACGTATTTAAAATCAGGAATGAAGGGTAAGCCTCTTCCTTCTTACCTGGTCTTTGACAGCTCCCGCAGTGTCTCCAGACATGCCTTAACCATTTCTGCAGGGAGTTTATTTAAGATTTACAACCAGTTCTTCTGTCTTTTTACCACAGCAGCTGGCAATACAGCAGGTTTGCAGACAAACAAACAAAAAAATCAGTAGAAAATACCACAGAACTACCAGAGGACTAATTAAAAAATATTCTGAAAACCATGGATGAAAGCTATAAGTTTGAAAAGTCTTTACAAAACCTGAAAGAATTTCAGTTCATAGCATTTTTTTCTATCTATGGATGGAAGGGACTAACTTGGTTAAAATTATGGTATAGTATTTTAAACATAATGTGCACTTCTATCATGAGGGAAGAGTGCTGACTTGAACTGAGTGTCAAGGCCTGTAATTAATAAACCAATCAGGAATAAACTGATGGAAATAACCTTTTATAACTGCGCTGCTCTGGAATGTACATGTGATTTGATGATTTAATTAAGAAGGACAGAACACAGCAAATAATGAGCTTTGCTGTCATACAAAGATGCAGTAAGTGTATTGTAATACTTTGACCTTTTTAATTGCTTTGTGTCTGAAATTCTGCAGAGCATACACTTGAGAAAGTAAAGGGTTTATTCATAACCACACATTTTGAAAAGAGCTGAAAATGAGCTATAGAAGCAGCTTTGGATTTTATGTAGTTTTTGTTTTATTTTGTCCTGGTTGCTTTAAAACCTGGATATACATTACCTATGCTAAGATTCATCACAGAGCACCCAGTGCTTCCAAGAAAACAAAAATAAAATGTTTTCTTCTGGAGCACTTACGAGCATGTATGTATACACACACATATATGTTTATAAATAAAAATATACTATAGGTATCATTAAAGACAGACATGGAAGCAACGATTAAGTATCAATTCAGACTATAAGGTAAATATTCTCCTGTTTTCCACTGCCTCTTATCCTCATTTACATTTCAGTTATGTATTTGGAGCTGTCTGATGAACACACAGGTGAAATATGTTTCTCGTTTTGCAAAGCGACAGTTCCACAGCCAAATGCTTCCAATATTGCACAGTCTTTCCTTTCCTGATATTGATTTCAAAACATGTATTTCCCATTGGCCCTACTTCTAGTCATTAATCATTGTTAATGACTGACTAATTACAGAAATTCCTGATAAAAAGTTAAAGAAAAAGCTATCAAGATGATTTTACTATGTTTTTGTCCTATCACCTTCTTACGTTATACCATAAAGATATCTTACGTATCCTTAGATATTTAACTGATGGAAAACAGTGGAAAGATTTTGGCTTCACTTAGTACATCTCTGAGATTTGTCTAGGCTACACAGTAATCACTAAAAATGTCTTCCTTATCTCCATCTCATTAGAAACTCATTGCAACTTTGTGTGTGATGAGGACATCACAGCAGGGAGCCATTCCTATGTCATTTCTGAACTAGATTACTGCACATCATGGTAACTGAGGCAAAAGGTGAAAATAATTTAGATGTGCCTGCCCCGTATTTCACTGGCTTAAGCCCTGTGAACACAGCAGGAACATAAGACTGTCTATTAGCTCTACGTTCACTTTTAAGGTCTTGGTCCTTCAAATAAACTAATGGTTCTGATCCTAACTGCATGAGAAGTTACAGTCCAGGATCCAGCTGTGCTCCTTCGAAGTAATGCACATCACAGAGACCAGAAGGGATGGTTTGAGAGCTGAGGGTGCTGCATTATCAACTGAAGGGATCTGGAACAAGCACAGCGGATGTACAGAATATGATCAAAAAATATTTTCAAAACTGTTATTTTTACACTTCCCAAAATAAACAAAATGACATCCACACATCAAGACACACTATGTACACTTCTAAGGGACTGTGGCCAATGGACACGCCCAGGCTGGAGCAGGGGCAAGGAGAGGAGTTCATTGCAATGTTAAACCCTATGGCTTGGTCCAAATGGGTTGGAGATTGTAACAGATACGACTTTAAAATTTTGTGATTCATTATTTAAACTGCATGTTATAGGAAGTCCTAGAGCAGGAACCCCTTGCTGCTTGCCAGGCCAGGGGAGGGGGAGGAATTAGGATGTTAAACGATACAGCCTGGTCCAAGGGTGGAGATTGTGACGGATGTACCTTTAAATTGTTGTAAACCATGATCTTATTTACATGTTAGAAGACATCCTGTAGCAGGAACCATTCAAACCAACAGAGCACGAGCATCACAAGAAGCAGCGCAAGTGCAGCAGTGACACGACCTGAGCTGACTGTGATGTCCATCTACTGCACACAACACACTGCCTCTGCTGTGCTGAGTGACCACCACAACAGAGAATAAAAGAATCTAAGTCATGGACTAAAAGAACTCAGTGGACATTTTGTGGACTTTTTATGGACATCTCACTGGGGTGGTCCATAGACTACTGGAATTATATTTGTGTATTCATTGAAAGGTGGTGATTAATTAGAATGTGTTGGAAAGTGTGGAACCTGAGCATGACAAAAGAGGCATGGAATAAGTGGCGGATATAGTCATGGTTTTGGCTAGGATAGAGTTCATTTTCATCTTAGAGGCTTGTATGATGCTATGCTTTCAATTTTAATGAAAACAGTGGTGATAACACACCCGTGTTTTCAGTTGTCATGGAGCAGTGCTTGCACAGAGTCAAGAACTTTTCAGCTTCTCTTGCTGTCCTGCCAGTAAGCAGGCTAGGAGTGCACAAGGAGCCAGGAGGGGACACAGCCAGGACAGCTGACCCAAACTGACCCATGACCTATACCATACCACATGACAGCATGCTCAGCAACAAAAGCTGGGGAAAAGAAGGAGGAAGGGGGAGATGTATGGAGTGATGGCACTTGTCTTCCCAATAAATTGTTATGCATGATGAGCCTGCTTTCCTGGCAGTGGCTGAACATCTTCCTGCCAATAGGAAGCACCAAATTAATTCTTGTTTTGCAAGGAATCTCCAGCTTTATCACTTCTGACTAACTGAATTCCTTCAGAGCTGAAAACGGAATAATAAATTTTGTGAATAAATAAGCTATGAGAAACTCTTCACCCGTCACTGAAGATCTGGCAGAGCCTTGCTGGTTGCTCCTACCTACTGCAGATGCTATTAAATTCCACTTCATGTCTCCATCATTCTAAAGAAAGAAGCCAGAACTAAGTCAAACATGTGATGTCCTTCTTCTGAGCTCTTCTCAGAAGGAAATGAAATTCTGTCACATTAAATGAAATTTTCCTCTTCTTTCTCTCTTTATTCAGAGACTGCTATTGCTAATGCATGCTCATCCCTATTATCCAGAAAACAGCAGTCTGATGCAGTAAAACAAAGAGCTGGTGTCTTTGCTGTAGTTTTGAGAATTTTCAGTATTTCACCAAACTGACATATGTGTTCTATCTGAATTCATGGTCTTAGTCATTTTTAACTTGCACGCATAAATGAGTAGCTTCAATATGGTGTTCATGAATAACAGTGTTGACTAATGAATACATAAACATTAGTTTATGTCTATATTTATTTATGTTTAATTTTTTTTTAAAGTGTGTTGCCACAGGTTTATGAGGGGTGGGTACATCCACAATGTGAAAGGAAGGAGAGGCTATACAGACATTACCAGCACATACTGCAATGCCAGTACAAACGGACTGGTTGCCGTCTCCTCAGGACCTTGTAGCTTTGCCTTGTTGTCCTCTCCATCTGATAAATTAATATCAGTTTTTACTTATCTCATTTTAAAGAAGAAAAAAAATCAATAGCTCAAGTCCCAAGAGTTGTACTATTAGCATAACAATACCAGAAGTGATTATCAAATGCTGAATTTAGTTAAAGATTGTCCAAACTGATCCCCTAAGCTCCTGCAACTTTGAAACATATTCATCATGTTTTGCCAGCAAGAAAACTAAAAGCCCATAAATAGGGATTTTTTTATTTTAAATTTTTAAATTCAAAAATTTTTATTTTAGGAGTTAAACTAATGATGTAGCACTGTATCACTTTGAATTTCAGTTCTGTCAAAGTCCCTCATAAAAATTATTTTAGTACTTGACATGAGCCAAAGAATTGATTCGTAAATTGGGAAAATACCAGAAGAAAAGGTTGGAGGTGGCAATGGAGGAGTGGGAACATGTTTAATAAGAAGTCTCATGAGAATGGCAGTGCTGAAATATCATTCCTATTCTAAATATAAATCTTCAATACACTAACCGTCCTGTTTTTAACAACATATGAAATATTCCTAGTCTGAAGCAGAAGCAGCAAGACTAAATGATTCTTTGTGATTTATCCATCTCTTACAAGGAAGAGAAAGAAAAGGTTGGAAATCCTGGCTGGAGGTTCTCGTACCATTTATACCATAAATATATCCTCTTCATTTGGATTCTCTACTTTTTCTTTCTGTTATACTGACAAGTCTAAATAAATTTGCCTAGACCATAAGGTCAGATAATGAATGTTTGGGTCTAGCTTTATATTTGCTAGATCTTTAGCAAATATTCAGAATGCTATCAGGAATACTCATTTTTATGGTAGAAATAGCTACAAGAAACAGTGATTGTGGTACAGGCAATAAAGACAATTCTTCCCTCTTTTGATTTATTTTTGGAAATTATAAAATCTATGTTATTCTGAGATGCCTTTTGCCAAGTTCTATATATTCTGTACCTATTTCATGACTGATGAAATTAATCAAAAAGGACAAGGTACACTTAATTTTGTTAAACCAATTGTCACTTTTATTTCAGAGACAAAAGTAGCTGAGCAGTAACAGGTGTCAGTGCTAGTCATCCATTCTTTCCAAATGGAGCTATCTTGTGTTATTTCTTGAAGACTTTACTTGTCACTCAGTACTCTGAAGCAGTTGTTCACCGGAAGATCAATGAAGCACAAGCCTAAGAGAAATGGAAGAGATAAATGTGATCTTAACTAATCATTACCTGGGAAGAGAACAATGACTCATGTCAACTACATAAAGTTAAACAGCCTTTAAGAAACTATAATGACTCACAAGTATTGCATACACACACACAAAATAATTCTTAGTTCAAGGTACTTAATTCTTCTATAGAGAAACTAAGTCATCTTCTACATGAACCTTTAGCAGCTTCACATTAATGTAACTGCCCTGGCATCAGCCAGATAAGTGATTCAGAGTAGTAGATGCTATCACTATGTTTCTTGCTGACCAGGTTACATAAATTATTGACCTAATGTGTGTGGGGTTTTGTTTTCTTTGTTTTGTTTTTTTACCTAACAGATGTAAGAGTTTCCTTTAATTGCAGTTCAAGCAACATTCAAGATCAAATTGACTTCAAGCAAGTTTTCCTTATGGACTTTCACATAGTTATCTAAAAATTTTTTTTCCAGTAAATATCTAGGTGGGAGGTTATTTGGTTTTCTGAAGCATTCATTTTAGTGACAGTAGTTCTGTATCTATTGAAACAATTATCATAAGCAATATTATTAAGTTAACCAAAACTAATGAAGTCAACAGACTTGGGCTTGAAGCAGAAGCAAAGATGACAAAACCTTTGACATATTCTTCTACAGTATTCTCCTGGAGAAGATGGCAGCCCATGGCTTGGAAAGGTACACTCTTTTCTGGGTTAAAAACTGGCTGGATAGCCGGGCCCAGAGAGTGGTGGTGAACAGAGTGAAATTCAGCTGGTGACCAGTCACCAGTGGTGTTCCCCAGGGGTTGGTATTGGGGCCCATCCTCTTTAATATTAAATATTGATGATTTGGATGAGGGAATTGACTGCACCCCCAAAAAGTTTGCAGACGACACCAAGTTGGGGGGAAGTGTCGATCTGCCGGAGGGTAGGAAGGCCCTGCAGAGGGACCTGGACAGGTTGGGTCGATGGGCAGAGGCCAATGGGATGAGGTTCAACATGGCCAAGTGCCGGGTCCTGCACTTTGGCCACACCAACCCCACACAGCACTACAGGCTTGGGGCAGAGTGGCTGGAAAGCTGTGCAGAGGAAAAGGATCTGGGGGTGCTGACTGATGCTCGCCTCAACATGAGCCGGCAGTGTGCCCAGGTGGCCCAGAAGGCCAACGGCATCCTGGCTTGTGTCAGGGACAGTGCAGCCAGCAGGAGCAGGGAGGTGATCGTCCCCCTGTACTCGGCTCTGGTGAGGCCGCACCTCGAGTGCTGTGCTCAGCTTTGGGCCCCTCACTACAAGAAGGACATCGAGGCCCTGGAGCGTGTCCAGAGAAGGGCTACGAAGCTGGTGAGGGGTCTGGAGCACAAGTCCTGTGAGGAGCAGCTGAGGGAACTGGGGTTGTTTGGTAGGGAGAAGAGGAGGCTCAGGGGAGACCTCATTGCTCTCTGCAACTGCCTGAAAGGAAGGTGTGGGGAGCTGGGGGTCGGCCTCTTCTCACAGGTAACTAGTGACAGGACTAGAGGGAATGGCCTCGAGTTGCACCAGGGGAGGTTCAGGTTGGAAATGAGGAGACATTTCTTCTAAGAAAGAGCAGTCAGGCACTGGAACGGGTTGCCCAGGGAGGTGGTGGAGTCACCGTCCCTGAGGGTGTTTAAGAGAAGGTTGGATGTGGTGCTTAGGGACATGATTTAGTGGGTGACATTGGTGGTAGGGGGATGGTTGGACCAGATGATCTTGGAGGTCTTTTCTAACCTTAATGATTCAGTGATTTTATCAGTACTGGAATTTATAACTCCTGTTAATGACCTATAAGTTACTATTGTCACTAATGTGCATATGGATGCTGCCTTCTGAAAGGTGCTTTGAGCAGATTCAAAGTACCTTTGAGCTGAAAATCAGAGTGCATTTTTGCTGATTTGAGCTGCTGAAGAGTCTTCCACTGCAATCATCTGCATACAACTAGACAGAATACAGATACTCAGTGGAAATCACACTGCAGCAAAAGGTAATATACTGGACAGTCTCCTGGTTGTTTTTCATATAGTTGCTCTGGCCCAGATGGAGAACGCAATTTGTGATAATTAGTGTGCAAATTTCTAAATGTTGCAGCTTAGCTGCCCTAATTCCCACCAAGGCCACTTTCTCTTAGGAAGAGAAAGTATGGTAGACTATTTTGCACTTAGCACTGAAGTGTCTCCAGCAAGAATAGCAAACTGCAAATTCACACTTGAAATCTTATTAACTTCCTTTTGCTAAAATTCAGATATTCAGGGGAGGTGGTTTGGAGCTAACTAGCAGAGTAATAGATTCCCAGATAAAAAGTCTATCATAAAAGTGACAAAATTCAATACAACGAATTGAGATGATCTATGTCCACAAAGACATAGATCATAGAACTCAGCATTACTGAGTTTATTTTTCCCTTGAAGAGGAGAAACTTCTTCTAGTGCATCCCAAAGAAGCAGGTAGAATTACTGAAAATGAGCTTAAGTAGCTGAGTAAAGAGTTTGATATGCAAAGCAACTAACTTCTAATCCAAGCAACTAGGAGAGCTAAATGGGTTGGCAAGGTGTGCACACACTGCATTGAGTCTGGAGTCTTCCTCTGATGTTTTTTTCACTTGACTGTCTGACATAAGAAAACTCAGTTCTTATCAGAAAAGTGTCTGACTTGCAAAATTAAGTGTACCAAGCCCAAATATTCCCCACAATCTCGGTGTAAGTGACGAGGAACAAAGGCTTAATTACAGTTCTGCTCCAGCAAATGGTACGTCCACATTAATATCCAGAAACTGCACTGGGGATATTCTACTGTCTACCCATTCCAACATTATCCTACATGGATTATTTTATCCTGAAGGGATGCCGGGTCTGAATTAAACCCAAGTGCATTACTTTGTTTCCAACTCTTTGTTTGCATTTACAAATATTGCTTGTTAACAAGGGTGAGACTTTGTTTCAAGTTAATAAAAACATGCATATAAAACATTGATCATTTGTCCAGAGGGTAGTTCTGTCTTTTCTGAAGGCATAATTTAACAGTGCTCTGTAAAATGCACAGAAGACTGAGAGCTGCTTTAAGTTAAGTATATTTACTTAAATGTTTAGCAACATTTTTTCACTTTCATTTCTTAGAAACCAGATGTAGAGAGTTAAAAATGAATAAAAGAGACTTGTTGACTTATAAGACGCAAAACTGAAAATGTTGCCTCTGTTAGCTATGAAATTACATGAACAATGGATGCCATCTTCTATTTTCCACTACGGGAAGAGTCTTCTTTAAGATGACAACTTTCCGTTTAGAAACTCAAGTCACAGAAGCCTTATTTTTGATTTATATTGCAAGGTAAATGAATATTCAGTTTGTTCAAATTTCTAGGCAAAATATGAAACCAAACCAGAGGGAATCTCCAGACAAGTTAAGAACAACTGCCTAACTGCATTTCAGTCCAAAGTTGCACCAGCCATTGTTGCATCAACACATTTAATGCACAGTCTCTTTTGTTAACTTATTTAGTGTCTTCTGCTTCTGCACAACAGGTACGAATTCCAGACCCTACAATTTTCTGATCCCAAATCTAAGGCATCTGAATTTGCTGCCATAGCCTCTTATGAAAGCAGGTCATTGCATAACTTCGTATCTCCAATATCTGTCAAATTCATAGGGGTAACAGCAGATATTCACCCATCTCTCTATATTTCTTAAGTGAGTTTCTGCTTCAATATGCAAGTTTTGTGGTATCTGTATGTATTGTGAAAATGTGCTTTACCTAGGTAACTGATATTTTACTAACTTTGACAGAAATAAAAGTGTTTACTAAATACTACAAAACACTATGAGACAGTGAGATATCCAGAAAATGTCCCTGCAAGCAAGCCAGTTTACCTAAGTTTACCTACTCAAACACATTTCCAGTATGATGTATATTTAAAAAGTTGCTATGATCTCAGAGCAACTACGTATCTGAGAAATTCTGAAAGACAGCTGAGGTTCCAAAAGTCTGGTAAACACCATCTTCAGAAATGGACAAAAGGAAAAGTCAAGGAATTATAAACATCTTAGTATATTTATTTATTCCATAAGTGATCTGTTAATTTGAATTAAGCAAGTACCTAGAAGTGAGAAAAAATATAAAAGTTAGTAAGGATGAATGACAAATTAAAGGTAAATTTGTATTAAATGAAACAAACTTCTTCCTGTAACAAAGTAACTTGGGTAATAGAATATAATAGAATATAATGTTATAGAATATAATAGAATATAATAGAATATAATAGAATATAATGTTCTTCGTTCACTACAGATAGAATAACATGTAATTGTCTCAAATTACAAAAAGGAATGTAAATTAGAAATTAGGAAGAGTTTTCTGTTGGTAAAAACAATGAATTAATGGGATAGATTTCACCACAGAGGCCGATTCCATGAATTGGAATATTCCAAGAGCAGTTTACACAGAGTTTTTCAAGAAATATATGGAAATACTTCATCTTGTTTTTTGTTAGGTGATTAACTCAGTAGCATTTTGGTGTACCTTCCAACTGTATTACATATGATATAAAAATATTTTAAGCCAGAGAGAGAATGTTCTAATTTGTTTTAATTAAGTTAAGTAAGTAAGGGAAAAACCTACTGGCTCATTTCACAAAGACTTCACTGGAGCAGTCTCCAACAAAAGAAGCGTCAATGCCATTAACCAACGACATGCAGCAACCACATTACAGCAGGGATCGTGCTCAGGTTGAACAGCAGGCTATGAGACTTCTACGAAGCAGTTTTTGAAAAGCTATTAACCCCTTCATGGGTGGTTATAAGTATTTTTCTGTTCCCTGTGAATATAGATTCCTAATAGTCATATAGGAAAACTTTTTTGTTGTTTTTGTTTTTCTCAAATCAAATAACACTTAAAATAGATGAGCATATGGACATGATATTATAATAGATTCAGATTATTGTGTAGGCTTTAAACCAGAACGTGCCTAGAAAAATCAACCCTTTGTTTGCATCTGCAAAATAAAAGCAGGTATAGGAGGAGAACACATCATCTCACTTCCGTTTCAGAGCTGCTTAACAACCAAGTTGCACAACTAAGAAAAGGCAACAGGTGGTAGTAGTAGGTAAGTCTCTTCGAGAGGTGTGGAGGCACCCACTTCCTGACCTGACACACTCTCTAGAGAAGTGTGCTGCTTAGCAGGGGCTCTTATCAGGGATGTCACCAAGAGACTACCAAGCCTTGTCCAGCCCACTGACTTTTATCTGTTGCTGTTGTTTCATGTGGGAATCAACGATAAGACAGGAGCAGCCTAAGGAGTATCAAGAAAGATTACAGACCTTTGGGAGCAGTGGTAAGGGACTCAGGAGTGCAGGTAGTTTTTTCATCAGTCCTCTCAGTTAAAGGGATGGGGTTTGAAAGGGCCATTCAAATCTGGGAAATCAACAAATGGCTACAGGACTAGTGCCACAGCCAAGGCTTTGATTACTTAGACCATGGGACTCACACTGAGAAACCCAGTCTGCTGGGGGCTGACGGGGCCTGCCTGTCAGAGAAGGGGAAGAGCATCTTCAGTCACAGGCTTGCCAAGCTGGTGAACACAGCTTTACAGTAAAGATTCCAGGGGAAATTCAATCCATCCCACTCCTCCCAGTTTGAAGCCAGTATCAGCAATAGATGCCCAGGCCTGGAGGAGGGTCACAGGTCAGCAGGAGAGCACCTGAAGACCAGCACAAAGGAGTTCCAGCCACTGCAGCCAGTAAGGCAGCTTCACTGGGGGCCCAACTAAAATGCCTCTATGCTAACACACGTGGCATGGGCAACAAACAAGAGGAGTTATAGGTGTATGCACGCCTGCAGGGCTATGACCGCATTGGCATCACAGACGTGGTGGGATGGCTCCCATGACTGGAGTGTTGGAAAGAAGGATACAGGCTCTTCAGGAAGGACAGGCAGGGAAAAAGAGGAGGAGGTGCCGTCCTCTATGTCAGTGAGCAGCTGGAGTGCATGGAGCTCTGCATGGGGATGGATGAGGAGCTGACAGAGAGCTTATGGGTCAGGACTGAAGGGAGGGCAGAAACAGGTAACATTATAGTGGGGGTCTGCTACAAGACACATGGCCAAGAAGACCAGGCTGATGAGACCCTCTATAGACTGGTAGAAGCAGTCTCACGTTCACAAACTCTGGTCCTCATATAGGACTTCAACCACCCCAGCATCTGTTGGAGGGACAGCACAGCAGGGCATAGGCGATCCAGGAGATTCCTGGAATGCACTGATGATACCTTCCTTCTTCAAGTGATAGAGGAACCAACGAGGAGAGACGCTATGCTGGACCTCATTCTCACCAATAAGGAGGGGCTGGTGGGGAATGTGAAGCTCAAGGGCAGCCTTGGTTGCAGTGAAAAGTGCAAGAACTCATGCATTGAGGTAAGGACACTTTGAAAAGAAAGAAGTAAAAAAAAAAAAAAAAGTGAAAACAAAAGAAAAAGGAGAAAAAAAAAAAAAACAAGAAAAAGAATAAACAACACAATTTGATGCACAGTGCAATTGCTCACCACCAGTTGAATAAGTGGCCAGTCCCTGAGCAGTGGCCCCCATGGCCAACTCCCCTCAGTTTTATTGTTCAGCATGATGCCATATGGTATGGAATATCCCTTTGGGATCCCTTTGGGAGGGTTGTCCTGGTTCTGTCCCCTCCCAGCTTCTTGTGCACCCCCAGCCTCCTCGCTCGCAGTGCAACAATAGAAGTAGAAAAGTTCTTGACTCTGTGTAGGCACTGCTCTGCAACAACTAAACCATCAGTGTGTTATCAACATTAATCTCCTCCTAAATCCAAAGCATAGCACCATACTAGCTACTAGGAGGAAATTTAATTCTGTCAGACAAAATCAGGACAAAGCTGATGGGGTTGAGGGTCCCAGTCTCTGAGCTGTGGTGGCAGAAGAAATCCAGCGACCCTCCAGATGATAAAGGAACAACACAGATGTTTTCTATTTTTCAAGTTTTGATCATCTGACAAGAAGAAAATATTTTTGTGCTGTCTGAAACAATAGCAATTACCTGTAAGAACATCCTGTTCTGGAAGGGTTAGAAGGTATGCAGTTAGAATTTACCTATTTTATCCAATGAGTGATTACATTTAAAGTAGGTAAACAGGCCTGGAAGCAAAAATCTACTTACTTAGGCATGAACCTAACCAGCTGAACTTAGACTTCAGATAAGTAAATGGTTCCATGAGTAGTTCCCAATTAATAGATTTCTCAAATTGCCTGCCAAACTGCAATGTTACTTGCCATTGCATGTTTTCAAATAAAAATCCAATCCTGAAGCACTTCTAAATACAAAGAATACGTATATATTACATACACAAATAATAGATCTACTTTTCAGAATATTCCCACAGATACTCTGTGTGAACCACTCACATAAAGAAGGATTTTGAAGCGGATCCATTACTCACAGTACACATTTAAATCAAATACTCAAAGAACCATGCAGGAATATATTTTCCATTTCATTTTTATTTTGTAGAGGATTTTAAACTAAAAAAATAAGTTGTAAGAAATGCCTTCCTAAATTTAGTATTAGAGATATCATCTTTCTGGGTGTGAGCTCTGAAGCCTATATCACCAAAGTGGGGAAGGGAAATGGGTGGTACAAATAGAGTGACAATCGACAAGAAAAAGGCCTTCTACTAGCCAGAATTCTACATTTGTAGAAATTCAAACCCCCTTTCATCACTGTAGCTCCTGAGAAGAACAGAGGTGTCTTAAAAAATATCAGTGTTGTAAAGAAATTCTAGGTATTAAGCTGTCAGTCCGCGTAATCATGTCAGTGTTATCAGCACGGCCCCGAATGCTGTCGTTTTAACAGAATTACGCAGAGTTAGTGCCCCCTGCTGTCTCTTCTTTTCCTGTCAGAGTGACTGATTAAAAGTCTTCACGCTGAACTGCACAAAACGTCCCCAAAGGGCAAATTAAGGATGCTGCACAAAAAGACACATTTAAGACGGAGTGTGAGCCCATATGCTGTTTGGGTGAGGTATCCTGGAGCTATGAAGAGCAGAGTTCTGTAGCAGCAGAATAACGAAGAGAGCAGCACGGAAACTTGAGCTTCAGCCCTGGCACACCATTGCTCCCAGCAGGCACAGAAACGACCGAGTCTCTTGTGGTGATAAAAACAAGTGAAATCTCGGCGGTCTGTCTTTCCTCACTCAGCACTGCATCTGCCACAGTCCTACCTCTTACTCCCAAATGGAAAGTTTAAAAAGATTCCAAATACTTCTGTGTTATGCTAGTGCCTAGAGGTCTCAAGAAATATTAGCGCCAGGGTATCCCCCGCTACCTGCTGGCACATCTGCGTAAACTTTCTAATGAACTAAACTGGAAGACATGCCCTAGATGCCTACCCAACACACCCGCTTCCTGCACGGGACAAACCTAGAGCCAACCCAAAATAAAACCCCTCCGATGCACACCACGTGGCTCTCAGAATGGCAGCACAACTTGTTTCTCTCTACAGACCCAATCCTCTTGGGCCACACTGGGTGGTAGAGTAGATCGATGACCATTCCCCCACTGAATGTCACTGCTGCCAGGGGCGGTTGTCTAACCTTTCCTTCTGCTAGCTGCTCATTCCCAGTCCATCCATTTTCCTAGCACCACCAACCATCTGTCAACACACATGGCTTGTTTAAGTTACCGACTCCATTAAATACTAATTTTTAGCTAGATCAATTTTACTGTGTGATTAAGAAGGGGGAGGGGGAGGAATGTCCCTTTTCGCAGCATTATTGCATGTCCTAGATTGGCTTCAACTAATCTGAAACTTCTGCCCTAAATCAAATAAAGGTGTGAGGTGCCAACAGATGCAATGGCATGTTCAGAGTTATACAGCACATTCCTAGCACAGCTGGGCTGAAATCCCTGAGTGATCAATGGCTTTGATTTTATTTACCTAACTTTTTTAATTTCTCCATTGGTATCTTTCCTCCTTCCCTGTACTTCCCCAGGAACAGTACACAATCTAAGTGATGATGAAGCAAAGCTACAGTACCCCATCGGAGCAGAGCAGCAGACAACACTTTTTGAAGAAGAATGTCTGTTTATATGATTTTCTATTGTCAATCAGCAACCAATAACTGCGTGCTTTTTCTCAAAGATTTCTCTTTAAACAGGACTGTTCAGTAGTCATAGCAATGAATTGGTCAGTTAATTACTTCTTCCCTTTGATATCTATGCTTAAAGAGAAAAGAGAAAAGCAAAACAAACAAACAAACAAACAAAAACACCACACACAAAAATAGCAAAGAGAAGGGACAGTCCTGCCTTGCTGACACAGAGGTGTTTCAGTAACGGAGAAGAGCACCTGTTTTCCCTGGCAGCTTCCACTCTAGCACTATTTACAATTCACAAGATCCTTCTTTGATTACAAATGAGTTGATCATTCCAAAATTCTGTCAAAAACATTTGTGTTTTCTCAGTTGTGTTTTCTAAGCTCATAAATTGCAAGTCCTCCATGTAACAAAACTGTTTTCAAAGCTTCCTGAACCAAATGCTGCACTTGCTCCAGCCAAGTTTGTTTACAACTTTGAATTAATATTTGCTCTCATACATGGCACAGTGACCAAGACTTGTTCTGAGTATGCGAGGTGCCTTTTGGCAAAATAATTGCACAGAAAACACTGGTGGTAGAAGGCACTGCACTGTGCTTCAGGTGGATGTGTGGCAGAGAATACATCACGATTTCACATTCAACTCAGGATGGAAAGCTTTTCAGACTGACATCAACACTACAAGTCACAGCATGTTCTGGAAGGGTTTTCTGGGGAGCAAGATGAAATTTCTGTCATTTGGGGTCTGAGAAGGTCCTTCAGCCTCAAGAAAAAAGAATTTATCCATCTTCTCTGACATTTATTTATATACAGCAACCCTAAAAAGCCATTTTCAACTTTTGAACTCCTGTGACTTAGTAAGATGGCACGATCTGTATTACATCTGCTGTAGCAGTATTTAAACAAACATACTTTAAAAATCTTGCTCACACCTAGCGTCCAGAAATCCTATTTTGCATGTATTATTTTTATACCTCAATATTCAAAACACAAGAAGGCAGGAGTTTGACCTGGTAATTATTAAATGTTGCATCCTGATACAGAATCAGCTTGCTTGCTCTGTACTCTATACTTGTTATTTTATTCTGTGTACCATCTGCAGGAGCCAAGTCTAACATTCACGTCTATCTCCTCTGACTGCTGTGTAAGTCAGCAGCCTGTCCTCTTTTCACCCCTTTTCACATTCACATGCAGCCCTGTCAGGGGTTGTGCAAGAAGCAGATTATGAGGGTGGACCCACTTGTTTTGATCTCCTGACAGAGCACTCCAGCTCACCCTGCTCTCAGCTCTGGGGCTGCTCCCACAGTCACCTTATGGCTTTCTTTTTCCAGTCCTAAGCTCTCATCTTCTTTCACCTTTTTTTTTTTTTTTCCCTCCCTGAAATACATTAATAAATGAATATGTGCATCTAGCAGCCATCAGCTGCAAAGCGCTGGTTTGTCACAGAAGTGTAGTGTGGAAGAGGGATGTGTCTAGAAGTTTAAGGCAGAAGGCTGCACTATCACTAGGTCTCAGGGCACTAGCTAATCAGTAGGGGTGCAGCTTTATTGAAAGAAGTGTATTTTATGATATTTTTGCATGTAACTGAAACATTTTGTTTCAGTGAAACATCAGAGAGCCTTCATCAACCACTGGCCTGCTACATCGTAGTAAGTAATAAAAATTAACCAGAGATTCTTTTCCTGAGCATGCCAGGCCTGGTATGCAGGAAGGAATAAAATACAACAACACTCATGCTCTTCCAAACATGCTCTTCCCAACACATAAACTAAGGTAAATACCTACATACATGTCAGACTTCATTATTCTTTCAGCATACTCTTTTTCCTATAAGTCAAGTATTGGAACATGACTCTTCCAGCTAGCACATATCCGTATCTTCTTTTATCTGAAAATGCAAATTTGCACAATGTGAGTTGTAGTTTCTTATTCACAGGATAAGAAAACACTTTTGAAATAAAGAATACAAAGCCATGCAGATTAAAAAAAAATAGAAAAGAAAAAGAAACAAACAAATAAAAAAGAAAAAACCCACTTCCCAAACAACCCACTTCATAATATAAACAAAAAATCTTGACCTTACTGCACTTATTAAAATCCTGTCTAGAATAGGATGGCAAGATGCCCGAGACTTTGTTTATGCTGGTTAGCAAAAAATTCTGTAAATAAAGTAAAAGGCAAACTGTTTTCTAACATGATTTGTCCATTCTGTGTGGACTAAAGTCAAGCTTTTTAAGGTGAAAAAGCAATGATAACAAACACAAAAACCACAAGTGAGGTTGAACCAAGCTACCTGTAACATGAAAGAAACAAGAGCAGGCATTATCGATGACCCCGAGCCAGCATTCAAGTCATTTAAATATGGAATAAACAGTGAAGGAACACGAAGCAAAAACAAATTTTGGTAGCAAATATCCCTGCTTCAGGATTTATCTCAAGAGCAAAAGATCCATTCACCATCTGCTTCTGAAGACTAAACCAGAATTGCACCAACTGCAGCCATACATTGTACATCAGTAAGCATCAGTATATATTCTTGTTCGATCATTATGTCGTGTTCCTTTATTCTTATCAGAAGGTGGAAGACAACCACTCTGCTTTTTCTTTGTAGTGCAGTTCAGAACACCATGTGAGAATCTTAGTTGGTGTAGTAAACAATGCATTTTAAGAAGTACTATTTCATTTTCTTGAGGTGCTCTCTTCTAGCCATTTCCATCTGCTGTTGCTTATGGTATCTTTAGACTGTAAGCTTTTGGGAGTAAGGACAAACTTTTCTTTGTGTCCTTGTAAAGATTACGACAACAGGGTCTGAAACCAGGGCAACTGGCGTTTACAGGAATCCAAATAATGACATGCAAAAAAAAAAAAAAAAAAAGCTGTGTTTTTCCTTTTAAACTGGTTTAGCTCCAACATGTGCAGTTGTTTTAAAGTATTCTTACCTTGAGTTCAGTATTTAAGCATTTTGGTTACAATTAAATCTTTTCTGTCATATGCTCCCATTAAATGTGAAACATTTATGGTCATCAATGACTAAAAAAATGGTGTGAAAAATGTAATATTGTCAGACCGTCTTACTGCTCCTTTTCTGGCTGCGGTTTCCCTGCATGGAAACCAGGTAGGGTAGAGATGAATAACTGGTGGGAATTCAGATGTCACCCCAATTCTGGGTGTAGAAAAGGCACACACACTCAGGGAGCTGAAAAGCACTCCTAAGGCACACAATATAGACATAGCTAACACAGCCAAGAAGAGGGCTCTAGGCAATAACTGACTTTGCAGCCCTGTCTAATCTCCAGTTTTTTAACTGGGTACCTTTTGATGTTGATCCTCTTGCTGTGTAACTCTTTCTGCCTGCAAGGAGAGGCTTCTTTAGTTCCATGAGACATTCCCAAACAACAGATGGAACAATATATATAACAAGCATGTGATGCTTGGTCCACTGCAATTAGATGTTGTGAATTTTGATGGTATTCTCTTATTGAAAACATCACCAAGAATAAATGTTTTATGTTCAGTGATCCATAAACAAAATAGAATTGAATCTCTCATTTACTGGATATATGGGACTAAAGCTGTATCCAGTGCTCTGCAATAAAACACAGCACATAAATTAATGTTATGGTTTGTAGTATATATACGATGTATTCTACACAGAATAAATGGCATAAATAGTTGGAAGTGAATAGCTGCCAGACTAATATTAATTACACCTCACACCTTTATGAACATGCTGACTGAAGTACTTATCAACCATTCACACAAGCAATTTGCTCTAAGTCACATAATGAGTCAATGGCAAACAAAGGAGGGGAAAGAAGGTCCTATTATCCTGCAGGGTTCTGCACTTGCCAACAAGAATTAAAAGCCATTTCGTACTTTGCAGTGATAAAGTAATTATTTAAAGTCATCATACATCTGAGCTGTAAACTCAGCATCACAAGATATAAAAAAAGCTTTGTATGAGTAAATACAAATATATATATACGTTAAACATAGTAAAGCATAAACTAAATGGATGAAAAATTTATGACTCCTAAAACAAAACTAAATGGATGAAAAATTTATGACTCCTAAAACAGTTTATTTTTACTATATGTACACATTATCGAAGAAAAGAGTAGTACTCTTAGTAGCACACATTTATTGTGCAAACCTCAGTATTTTGTGCAGCCTTTAGGTGCACTGCACTCATTCTGCACTACATTTTCATCGTTCTTCCAATGACCACTGGGTGTCACAGTTATCAACAGGAAACTGCACTTGGCGGTTTTCTGAAGGTTTCTTTCAAAACACAGTCATATTATCAGAGATAATACCAGTTCCTGCATCTGTAATATTCATAACTAGACCCATCCCAACACTAGAAGGTGGTTTCCTCAATAAAAATAAAAATCAGTTAGCGTTAATACAGTGTTCTTCTAGAAATTACAGTGGAATGGAAATTTGTCTTTTAAATTTAGTCTAGCTGTAAGATCCTATCATACTGTATATTTGTGAAGTATTTTCTCTACTGGAGTGGAATGAGACAATTCTAGACTTCGTTGGCTGGAGGAGTGATTTCCATTTCAGAAATTCTGTGATAGGAGAATCACTTCTTTCTTCTACATTTAAGAAACCCACTCACTCAAAGAAAGACTAACCATTTTGGCAGTATATATAACAGTCCAGCCTTATGGTTCGTATCCCAGCTCTTAGAATCATGCAACTAGCTGAGCTCATATTTTTAAATTTACAAGTAAGTTTGTGGTCACAGAAAAGAAAATGGGACCCCAGTATAATCAGTGCCTACTCAAGGTTACAGACTGCAACTTCAAATCCTATGAACTGCTTCATGTCTTTGTACAGTTGTCAGCTCCAAAGGGCCCAGCCAGTGTTATCCCCACCAAGGATCCTGCTGGATGAGGAGATGTGCTGGTTTCACCCACCCACATGTAGACCTTGTATCTGGAGTACTGGAGAGCTGCTCCCTGCATCCGAAGTGTAGAGAACACCATGTGCAACATTTAAAGTAAATTATTTGCCATCATACAGACTAACATACTTCAAATTTTAAACCGTGTAACCATTAAGCTTCAGTGCAGACTCCACACACCCTCGAGAAACACCATCAAGAAGGGCTCACATGGCTATGGACACTTGGGAGCAGGCACACAAGATGGCCGAAGTGTGTCAGGACAAGCAGGCCAGTGCTCCTAATTGCCCAGGGCCACTGTGGTGTCTGCAGGATGCCCGAGAAGTACCTGCAGTATGTGTGCTGAGGAACAGCAACTTGGAGTGCGTGATGAGATCCGTCAGGGACTCATGGTGGGGATCATCCTGGACAACAGAGTATTGGGGATCTTTGCTAGGACCTGTAAGAGGTGAAGAAGGAAGGAGGAAGGCATTTCCTGGCACATGCTGGAGTTCAACATTTGAGGGCCGAATGAAGGAGCTTGGGACTAATTCTGACCCTTCAGTCTCTGTCTCCACCAGCTGGGCTACTTGTAGCTGCTGCAACATTCCAAGATTTCTCATTTCCTACTTTTTCTTACCCATCTCCTATTTCAGAAAATGAGAGAACTAAAAAAGGAAGTACAGAAATAACTTAATCCCTAAAAATCAGGCTCAACAGAAGCAGCTGGCCTCAGTTCAGGTGACACTTTCAAGATACAGGCTGAGACATGGGCAGGTGAGACAGAAATGCCAAACAAGCTCTGTCATAACAGATGTGTAACACATGGCAGGCATCAGCCTCTCTCATATGCAATGTGTTTGGGGCCCTAGATTGCCTTAAGCAAATCTCTGTGCCCTGCCCAGTATTTCCAACTGGCAGCTACATAATGCTCCATCTCAGACACTTGCTTCCTAATTGGCTAAAAAGACTCTCAGCTAGAAACATATTTTTCTTACTTTTTTCCTTTAACCTATTTTCCTCTGAGCCTAAATGTACACAAAAAGGCCTACACTATATTCACTTAAAAGAATGTAAGTGTTATCTAATACATAAAAGATGGATGCAGAAAGGAAGAAAATTAAGCTGTTCGTGCCCAGCATGGCACAATGAGAAGTAATGGGTGTAAACTGCAGGTGGGAGGTTTAGATTAGATATTAGAAATGGCTTTTTAACAGTAGGCATAGTTAAGGACTTGAATAGATTGCTGGAGGAATTTGTGAAGGATTTAAAAAACGGGTTGGGCAACCATCTATCAGGAATCGTATTGATATACTTGCCCTCAGACTGGTGCAAGGAATAGATTGCTCAAAGTCTCTTCTAGTCCTGTTATCCTGTGATTTTATTATCCAAGGAAGGATGATGGTGTATATTCTGCCAGTGATCAGACTTAAACAAATCTCACAGCAAAAATATAGGCAGCTTTTTTTTTTTTTACTTAACATAATCCCAATTCCCTTTCTCCTTACTCAGAAAAGCCCTCCTACTCTTTAACACGTTCAAGTGCACAGTTGAATACAGCCATTAAAATACTTAAAGCTTTGTACTAGCAGCACTGATAACTTTGCAGCAATAAAACAGCAAGTGATCTGAAATCTGTATTTCTTTTGACCAAGTTCTAGCCCCTTATACCCTTGTCTCCTCCTCCTTGTCCTCCTCCCCACCCCAACACAATACCTAATTTTCTAAATTACTGGAGCTATTATGCACACTTTCATTAACATAGCAGGTGCAGTTATTTAGACCATTAATGTCCTAGCAATAGTGTAAGTTGTGAGTGACCCCACTGCACATTAACAGTTCAGACACAAGAGGTGAATTGTGTTTTAAAATACAGCTGGAAATCTTCCACTGTACGCAAACAGGACTCGGTCCAGGGTCCTTGTCTGAAAGCTGCTCCCTTACTATCAGTCACTTGAGTTGGAGGAGGAAAGTGTTATGGATTAATTGTTTTTTCTCCCCTCCTCCCCCTCTTTTTTTTCTTTTTTTTTTCTTTCTTTTTTTTCTTTCTTTTTTTTGGGGGGGGTTAAGAGGCTCTTTTCTTTCAGCTGAAGTTAAAAGCTGCCAGCGAGCCTTAACAATGTATTTGGAAATTTTGGACTGACTCCTCATGATTTACCTATGGACTTCTTCTCCCCTTGCTATTGTATTACTTCTATACAGTCAGTTACCAAAAGCTTCTCTGACTCAAAATTATTCTTTCTGCCGTTTCCGTTCACACTAATGTGACACTATTTCACCTCTTCCCCCTTCCCATCCCTCCTCGATAATAGCTTCCTATCCCATAGCTTGAAAGACTGATGCCAATGTTGTACTAAATATCTATGAAAATAGGGTTCATCTTGCCTTGTCCTATAGGGATTACTGGCGCACAGATATTATACGCATTGTGTTTACATACTGTAGGTAATGGGATGAAATGTCAATTTGTGGTTACTACTACATACCTTACAAAGAGAATTGAAAAAACAAACAAAACAAAACAAAACAAAAAAACCCTCCAGGAATTCTTCCTGAAAATTACAAAACAACTGTGAAAAACTAGATACAAAAAGCACGGTATGATACATCATATTGGGAATGCTCCTGTGTTGCTTACAACCACACGTCAAACCACGCTGACAATTACTGAACACAGGACTGGCCACAAAGCGGGGTCCCATGGCACCTGTTTGGTATTTGCGTCACTTGTGCTACATATTCTGAATTAATTTGGTTTAGCTACCTGACCAATTACTCATTTAAACCTACAGTTAAATGTAGGATATGACAGCACACCTCAGCGCAGCACTCCTACCAAGCTAACTCCAAAACAAGATGCTGTATAGGTGTGTCATCAGGGCACTCCACCCGACTAATGAGCATGGCCAGCAGCTGGGAAGGCAGACAAGTGCCAGGGATCTGCTGCTCCCACTGCCCCAGGAGACTATAGGAGACTGGCTGTTTCCACTGCCTAGCCAACAGGCCAGTGTCTGCAGGAACTGGAGTGAGGAAAATGCCAAAGGTTAAACCCACCTCACTTCAAAGACTCTAGGAAATAGCCTTCTGATGTCTGTGTCGGACATACAGAAAGATCTGTCTCTGTTTTGGATGAGGGACCTCTTTAGGTAAGATTCCAGTCCAGCTAGGCATAGCCATCCTTCTTCTTCCCAGCAGAGTTACAAGGATGGCAATGTGATTAAAAGTTGCAGTAGGTTGGGTCTCGTGTTGTTATTGCTTCACTACATCATTCAAGAAAATGGTCACTTATTTCAATGGACTCTACTGTGGCTTAATTCCACTAAGAAATAAAAAAACAACACAACTGCAATGAAGCCAGAAGAATTACACAGGTTTAAGCCAGTGTTACACTGGAATTCAGAGTGAAATGAATGTAAATCTAATTTAAGTAAACAAACAACAGGTCCAATATACCATATATATAAACTTACTGAAATAGAAAACTATGCAAAGTATCATTTGGGTTAACCACCATAGGTCACACCCAGTGAACCTCGCTCTGATTTTATTTATTCTTCCTCACATAAGACTTCCATACTGTAAGAAAAGCAGGATTAAGCCAAATGATTCCATGAAATCATTAGCTTCTCACCACAAAAACAAATCAGACACGCGTAAGAATAAAAAGCCAGTTTGGCGAGATACCATAGTGCCAAGCCAGGTCAGTCAGGTTATAATAATTTCTAATTAACACTCTTCCAAGTTTCAGTGTTATTTATTTCCATGTCAGTGTCGCTCAGAACAATATAATTCTCTTCCCTGCCTTTGAAAACCTCTAAAACAACTGAAAGAAATATTTGCAGCCTGATCTGTACACATAGAATATAATGACAAATAAAAGTGATGGTTGAATTTGACAGCTCTTGATGAAAATATCCTAGGAAATGAAAAGACTGATACAAGTCCACTGATTAAGAAAATAAAAGCATAGATCAGCATAGGTCAAATACCACAGGAGAGATGATTTCTACGTCTTATTTTGATTATGTTTACAGAAGCAGCAAAACTTCCCCCACTTCAGAGGTTTTACTGTGCCTTGCCCCTGAAAACGCTCCCTTTTGAAAACTGGAGCTGTGCTGTTCTCTAACGATTACAATGGCCCAATATAAAATTGTGCAGGTTGAACCTGCTAGAAGGCTTCAATAAAAAACGAAATATTTTAATTATGTTTGGGAATTGCCTGATGGTACAATAGCCACCTATGCAATATTATTCAAAAGGATTTGTTTCAAAAGTGAAGTCATGAAGGCAGTTCTGCTGACAATCTGAATCTGCCTCTACTAACTGTATTCAAAATACCTGGGTTTTGTTTCATACATTAAAGTATTTATAATTTAAATTCATGTTTATAGATATATTTGTTACACAGGTAAAATGATAAAAGACATTAGATGTTGGGAGGCATGGATAAAATTGTAATTCCTATGACAAACTTTAAAGAATATGTAAAATAGCATGGTCTATATTTCATGTAATAGTTGCCATACATTTTTGTTAACAATATTATTTTTTTGTTAATGATATTAAAATATTAGTATTTAATCAATGATGAAAGTAAGTAGTAGAGTAATATATTAGTTCTGTACGAAAAGACAGATTAAGATGTTTTAGCAATAAATATCCCACAAGATTTCTACAAAGTCATAATGTGTTGATACCAGACATTTTAAGGTATATGTATGGTCAGGCATTTATAACAATGAAGTAGATTTCTCTAAGTCTTTTCTCAATATTGAAATAATGCCACCAAAATGTTGCTGAAGAAGGCTTTTTAAGCATCTCTTGTGGGGTAAGTGACCTTATTAAATTTAAAAATGAATATGAAAAAAGAGAATTGTTTTAGGGACCAAATAGGCATATTTTGGAGTTTTGTTACGAAAGCTTAGCCCAGAAGACCAACTGCATCCTGTGCTGCATTAAAAGAGGAGTGACCAGCAGGGTGAGGGAGATGACTGTCCCCCTCTGCTCTGCCCTTGTGAGGCCCTACCTGGAGTGCTGCATCCAGGTCTGGGGCACCCAGCACAAGAAGGATGTGGGGCTAGAGAATGTGGATGTTAGAGAACATCCGCAGGAGGGCCACGAAGATGATCAGAGGGCTGGAGCACCTCTTCTATGAAGACAGGCTGAGAGAGCTGGGGCTCTTCAGCCTGGAGAAGAGAAGGCTCTGGGGTGACCTCATTGCAAAATTTCAGAACTTGAAGGGGACTTATAAAAAAGATGGAGAGCAACTCTTCACTCGATCAGATATTGACAGGATGAGGAGGAATGGTTTTAAACTAAAAGAGGGGAGATTTAGATGTTAGGAGGAAATTTTTCACTCAGAGGGTGGTGAGGCACTGGAACAGGTTGCCCAGAGAGGTTGCGGATGCCCCATCCCCGGAGGTGTTCAGGTTAGACGAGGCCAGGTTAGGTGAGGCCCTGAGCAACCTGATCTAGTGGGTGGCATCCCTGCCTATGGCAGGGGGGTTGGAACTAGATGATCTTTGAGGTCCCTTCCAACCCAGGCCATTCTATGACAGGATACCTGATATCTGTCACTGTTCTTATTTCTACCAAGGAAAAGAGAAATGAGATAGACAATGACAGATCACCAAGAAGTGATGTGTCAGTATGGCTCCAACACAGAAATCAACTCTGAACAGCTTGTGAACTGCATGCAGTTCATGAGCCACAGGTTGGCCTCCCAGTAATATGGGAGTAGGTGCTCAACTGTCATACCTTACTGTGACTGTCAGTGTCATATTGGCATCTTTGACCCATGATGACAGTCTTTGCAAATTCAAACGTACCATTAAAGTGATTGAACTTATGCCAGAATTTACCTCTTTTAACTTTACTCACCAAGAAGATAGTGATGTAGTCTAATATAGTTGGACTAGGCTCCCCCTAATGTCAATGGAGAGAGGCACCAGAAGGTGATTCATCCCCTCCTAAAATAAGTATCTAGGATGAATCACCTCTGTAAGTGACTCCATCTCTCCAGAGGATACCTAGAAAAATAGCTTGGGCTAGTTGCTTAATTGACAGATATATAGAGTCAGATGAGATGAATATCACAATGTACGTTTTTTTTTGTTTGTTTTAAAAAAAAAGTTCTGTCAAAATTTTCCTGCTAATATTGCTATTACAACAATAACAGCAAAGCAGATTTCTCAAACTACCTACTTTGTATTTCTGTCAATGCTCCTGGCAAAATGGAACTCATCCTGTTCAGCTGTGTCATTGGCACTACATATCTTTGGCACCACGCTTCTAACAGCACATAGGGATTCTCTTAGCTTCAGGGACAGGAGCCTTTGTTTTCAGGAAAGAAAGTCAGAGCTCATTTCAGAATGTACTGTCAAGTTTCAAGTGGCTATAGTGTGCAATACAGCAGTAGTTAAGACTTACAGAATCACAGAATCATCTAGGTTGGAAGAGACCTCCAAGATCACTGAGTCCAACCTCTGGCCTAACACTAACAAGTACTCCACTAAGCCATATCCCTAAGCTGTACATCTAAACGTCTTTTAAAGACCTCCAGGGATGGTGACTCCACCACTTCTCTGGGCAGCCCATTCCAATGCCTAACAACCCTTTTGGTAAAGAAGTTCTTCCTAATATCCAACCTAAACCTCCCTTGGCGCAACTTTAGCCCATTCCCCCTCGTCCTGTCACCGGGCACGTGGGAGAATAGACCAACCCCCACCTCGCTACAGCCTCCTTTAAGGTACTCATGGAGCGCAATAAGGTCACCCCTGAGCCTCCTCTTCTCCAGACTGAACAATCCCAGCTCCCTCAGCTGCTCCTCGTAAGACTTGTTCTCCAGACCCCTCACCAGCTTCGTTGCCCTTCTCTGGACATGCTCCAGGGCCTCGATGTCCTTCTTATAGAGAGGGGCCCAAAGCTGAACAGTGCTCAAGGTGCGGCCTCACCAGAGCTGAGTACAGGGGGACATCTTTCAGATGATAGATCTGTTATAATTCATAACACTAGGTTCCAACTGTGACAACGTGGCAAATAGTACTACACATGGAAGCATGTCTATGTATGCACTGGAATATGCCTTTGGGACCAAGCCTTTGGTCCCAGTTTTGAAAATCTTACCTTTCCCCCTTCCAGCTGGAACTAATCCCCACCATGCCTCTCAGCGCTGTGTGGATCCAGCAGGACATGCTCCACTCTCAGATGTGGCATTCGGAAGAAGTGCTATTAAATAGGAGGTGCTTAAATAAAAGACATTGGTATTTATAGAGAACTGGGAATGAATTCAGAAATTGTATAGGCCTAACTGACTATCTTGTATTAACATGCAGTGACAGATAAAAATAGAAATGGCAATATATAGCGTGTCCTTCCTATTAGTCAAACTGATAATGCCAAATGAATGTTAGTAAAGCCCTCCTATCATGCCATGCTTCAAAAACTCTCTTGGCATTCTTCTTTAAGAGAGAAGCCACAAAAGCATAAAGGTTTAATTTGCATGTATTTGAAATGACTATATTATTTACGAGGCAAAGATTCAAATAACTTATATTAGTCACCTCAAACGTCAGTAAAAAATATGTCCACCTATATTCCACAGACTGTATCCTCTTGAAAAACGAACAAACAAAAACCAGCCAAGTTAGAAAATTTGGGGAACATAACCTTTCCTATTTGAGAAACCAGGTTGTTTTATTACCTAAAGCCCAAATATTTTTGTCAAAGACAAAAATAAAAATAAAAAATAAAAAAATAGCAGGTATTTGAAACATTACAAGGTCTTAAGTATGAGTAGTAGTGTCAGAGCTGATGCACTGTGAAACTTACAAATTCGGTGAAGTGGTGAAGATTTTTTACCATGTAAATGTATGGAGCCACGTGAGTGCATTTTTTCTCTAACTTCATGGCTTTTTATTTCTAATGTAAATAATATGCAACAACAAGGATGGAGAAGTTTGTGCAGGAAGTTGTACTTTAAGCAAACAAACAGTTGCAGCAAAAACTAGTGACTTCACCTTAAAATAAGGAGCACTTAAATAGTAGTGCAATGACACTGTGATAATAACCTTTAATCTCTTGTCCAAAACATGTAAGGAGGGTCTGGTGGTTCGCATGCTTTTTTAAACATAGAATTTGGAAAACCATATATTCCTGATTAAGAAGGAAAAAAAGATTACTAAGTAATCCCTGGGCTCCAAGGAGCTATTCACAATCTCAACATTAAGATATAATCTGCTGGTGATTACGTAATAACTTCCCCTCTCTGCCCATTTCAGAGTGGATATGCGATACTACAGCCAACATGCCTGGTCTTGAATTTTTAGTTCCAGGTGCAAGAGCTCATTGCAATATAACCCTCTAGAGAAAACAGAAAAAGGAGAGAGAAAGGACTACCATACATGTCACTCTGGGAGAGGCAGGGCACAATTCAATGGCTAGGCAACAGAAAGCGCGGTGTTACCCCACTCAGGGTTAAGCTCTAGGAGCTACGTAGGAGTTGGCAGACACAATTACCAAGCCTGAAATAACAATTGCCTTGAGAGCCAGCACAAAGTAAAAGGCAGGGGAGCAACCCGCAAGTAAGAAAAGTAAAATAACTGCAACAATAGAATGATAAATCTAGTCTTGCACATAAACACCAATAACCCATCTGAGTTCTGGACACAAACTCTACACACTAATATTAAGGACTACACAGACTACAGGAGGCATTCTAAACAATGGGCCTGGAAAACCCCACAGAACAAAATCAGCTCCTACTGCACACAAAGTCAGAGTGCAATTCAGTAAGTGTTAGAATTAACATTTACGCATATCAAGGTGTCAAGAAAAAAAAAAAGTGCAAGCATGCTGCTATTCTGCCTGTTGCAAGTGTGGAAACATCTCTTGGTGACCTACCATCTTTCCAAATCCAGGCTACAAATAACTTTCTAGTGCATCTCAATGTGACTAATATACCACAGTACACACAGACAGATTTTGCAGGCTGATATCTAGGGTAGTCCCAGACAGATAAATCATGCATGCAAAGCAAGCCTGACATGTAAGAGTCACAGCATATGCGATATTGTCTTGCTGTACATGCTCAGAGAAGTTGCACAGTAAGTACAAGCCTAGCTTCAGACCTCTTGCACATGCATGCTTTATCTGCCCATGAAGATAAATTCAACTTGTCCCAATACATGGCATCCTGGGCATCCAGAAAGACATAGGAAAATGCATGTCATGTATGTTCTTTATATGAGAAGTTGTACTGACCACACATCAGATCGTCTTAAACAAGATATTCCATACTACATGGAATCTTCAGCACTTTCTGATATTTTTGTTACCATGTCATGTTGTGATTGCCTAGGAGAGTGCAGAGGTCATCATCAGTCTAATGCACATGACTTTGGTGGACAGAAGACATAGTGTGATTACCTAATATTTAATTAAGTTGCAACAATAGCTCTAATGCCCTTATCTTTGCCAACAGTGTCCTTACTGAAGCTTTGGGGCATAGTATCAGTAACCCCTGAGACATGACACTTATTGAGTCACCAATATTGCTCCCCCATACCACAGGGATTCTTCCAGGAAGTATATTTAGAATCGTAGCAAAAAATAAAGTGGGGAGAGATCCTCTGCAGGTCACTTATTCAACCTCTAGCTGTTTTCAAAGCTAGACAAGGTTGCTCAGAGTTTTGACCAGGGCCTTGTCCAGTCCAGTTTTTAGTATGTCCATGGATGGAAAGTCCACAGTCTCTCTGGGAACCTGTTCCAGTATATGACCACTTTCACTTTGAAATTTTTTCCTATGCACAGTTGGAATTTCTCCGGGTGCAACTTCTGATTTTTGTCTCTTGTCCTCTTAGTGCGCACCCTGAAGAGAAGCCTTGTGCTGTCTTCTCTGTGATTCCCCTGGGGAAGCCGACCACTGCAGTTAGATCCTGCTGCAGTCAAACCCACTTCCTCAGCTTCTCCTTGTACACCACCTGCTCTAGCCCCTACCACCCTAGCAGCCTCTCCTGAACTTGCTCTAGGCCGCTCTATGTCTCTTGTACCGGAAGACCCCAAACTGGACACTGGATATCAAATGTGGACTCACCAGTGACGCACAGAGAGCATACACCTGCTGGGTACACTGGTAATGCAGCCCTGTAGGTGTTGAAATTCCCGTGCTGAACTTCCTTCGTCCACCAGGACGGGCAGTCTCCTAGTCTCCTTCTCTGCACTCTGCTACTGGCCACAGAAGCTAGGGAGATGCAGAAGGATTTTCTTCCTGTAAAGGTCAAAGGAGGCATTGAGAATCTCAGCCTTCTCCTCACTCTTTACCACTAGGTCAGTGACTAATTCTACAGCAAATTTTCGTTCCCACATTTTTCTTCACCTTCCTTCTGCTGCTGTTCCTGTAAAAGCCCTTTTTGTTGCACCTCGCATTTATTCTTTTTCTGTTTCAACTCCAGCCAAGCTTTGGCTTTCCAGACTCTGCTCCTTCACTAAAATACTGCCCATCTTCTGCATAAGGTGATGGCCCAGTGTGGTTTGCTTACAAATCCTCTATCTACTGACTGCTTTCTAGGAATGCTGTGTAAGAAAGGTGGTTGTTTTTCATCTGTCTCATCTTTTGAAAGTTACAAGCATAGGCAGGTGTCTGTTCAAGCATTTATTTAGTTGGTACTATGAAAAAATGCCCTTATTCTAAACCATTCTTTCTTCCTTTTTTGTTTTTAGTCGTTTTGCTTCCAGTAACCTCAAATTCAGTGCAGAAGAAAAGGAAAAGGAAACTGTGTGTACAGTGGTGGTGGTAAAGGCACAGGGGGTTGAAACTAGGTGATCTTTAAGGTAGGTGCCTTCCAACCCAATCCATTCTATGATCCTAAGTATACACACATGCATCTGACAAGAGGAGTCAAATGGTTCCTTACGCTCACAGTGCAGCTTTGACTACTAATCCATCTCCCCATGACTTTCTCTATTTTGTAGTATTTCAGCTCTGCCTAAGCAGCTTCATACGATTACCATCAAAAAACCAGCCCCTTAATGAAAGAGTTCCTTCCTATTATTCAGATCTGGACTTCCTGCCCCATCCTCTAAAGCAAAACGTACTGTACTTCAGTAACATGTTTGATATCATCACAGCTGTATTTAAGGTTGCCTTTTTTTTTCTTGTGGGTGTTTACAAATTTGTCAATTTTCATTGGTGAACTGTTACATCTCTTCTCTACTTTTGGGAAACTTTGAAGTTGTCTGAGTACAATGAATGCATACGTCTATTATAATAAAGTCTTTGACACAAGAGAGATGTATTGTATTTAACTGCTGATTTGCCAAATTGCTCAATAGAAGCATGTTTATTTGGACTTCCATTAAATTGGCTGTCTCTCATGAGAGTGTGAAATAGAAGGTTCCAAATCGGTGCTCAACTACTGAAACATTTCCCAAGCATGGTGTCATTGTCCCTTTCCCATTTCTCCTTTTCCTTTCTGCATTATAAGGAGGAAGGTCTGCTAAGCCACAGACCTGTCTCAGGATCCCCTCTTGGTGATGAAGAGGAAAGAAAGGAGCAGGAACTGCTCCAGGAACTTTCCACACATGGGCTAGGATCTGGCTGAGGCACACTCTCCACACCAGGGGCTCTGAATCATTCTCCTACACTTTCATGTCAGCTGGGATCCTGAGAAACTTTCAAATGTCGTGTCCCAGCTTCCCCTGGCACGGAAGCCAAGGGCCTGTGCCATTCCAACACCGAGCTTCTTCCTCCAGTTCTTTGTGTTTCTACTGGGATATTTCCTCCCCCAGGGAAGGAAATGAGGTAGGGAGGGGGGTGTAAGAACTTTAACCGTGATTAATGCAGCAATATGTACCTCTTAAAAGCGATATTTTAGGTTCAACTCCAAACACTGCTCTTACTCCCTTAGAATATTTAATTGGAATGAGTGGGATATATTGCTACTCTGCAGGGGCCTTTCCCACCACAGATAGGTATATAGAGCTGTTTATCCATATATCACCCAGCTACAGTAAAGGGATTCTTCTTCTTTCATCACAGATATGCTCTTCACAGACTCATCAGCATCGTTCCTCCTTCCAACTCCTCCAACGTGACTGACACAGCACAGGAGTTGGTGTGTGGGAGCAGCAGGCTACATGCAGGTGATCAAAGCAGTGACTGATGAGGGAAGGCCAGGCTCTCCAGGCACTGCAAGAGGAGCACGGCAGATTAAAGCAGCTGGAGGAGCAGTGTCACAAACTGGTAATGTTGGTAAAGGGCTTTCATCCCCCGGACGCTGAGCAGGAAGGAATAACGGGCAACTTTACCTTCTTGAAAAAAAATGCATATTGCTCCTTAGTTTGCTTTGTAAGGCATCTCCACAGGCTCTGTGTTGCTCTGGGTGCTGTTCCTGCAACCTTACCCCGAATCATTGGATTATAAACTCAATCATGGCAACTGGAGAGTGAGAGGAATGAGGAAGATGACCTCAAGAATGAAGAAGAGACAGAGCAATGGAGACGAGAAGAGATAACAGCTGCGCTGAAGTGGCTAAAACACAAGCAATGCATTCTCCAGTAGTGGCTGGTGAACTAAGGAACACAAAACCAAAACGGTCCTCTCTCTCTGGAAGACCAATGTTGAATTTAATCCTACAGCCACACCTGGGCAGAACTCTGTGTGACAAAGCTTTTTCCAGCCTCTCCCTCTGATTTAAGTGTGCTTCAGCTGTTACCAGTCAAATAGCTTTTGAGACCTATGAACAGGGGTAAGCTATGGAATCTACTTCAACTGTCTCCATGCAGTCTTGTTTTCTCTAGTTTCATCCTTTTGAAGTATTTTGTCTCTTCACAAACTTCTACACTGGTCTTGAGGCGTTTTCCCTCAGTCTGACTTCTTCAAAGTTGTACTCCAAAGAAAGCACTATTGTCCAAACTTATCTTTTTATCATTAATTGGAAATATTCAGTGTTCTTTAAACCTTGGCTTCTGAAAGCAGATGATTAGATGTTAATCTCTGCTTCCATTAATGAAAACACTTATTTTGCTCTGCATTTCGGAGGAAAGTTTGAAAGTATCAAAGATGAAAATTCCAGGCTCTAAAACCAAACAACACACAACATATTCAAGAGATTGTTTTCAAACAGGATTTTACTTGTCTCATGACTTTTGACCAGAGGCTTGGCTATGGATTTCAGTTTCCATCACACAGGAGGCATACAGAAAGACACCTCTGAGCAGAGACTGGAAACCCCGAAACGCCCAATGTCTTCTGACAGACTATCCTGGCAAACACGCCCCACGCCTCAACACTTCTGTACCGTAAAACGTCAGATCCCGTGCAGAAACACCATGTCCTCCCTCTTTGGTGCTAACACACATCACGACTGCAGAAGCCATGCCTGGGTCCGAGCCCCACCAGTGACCAACCTCGGCAACGAGAGGCCGCTACGTCGCCGGGTATTTCTCCTTTTTAAAACCAACCAGACAAAAACAACCCCAAAACCCCTCCTGATTGCTTCAGGAAACTTCCTTAAGCCCCCTCCACCCTGGGGACGACCAGCTCCCAGCGAGGCGCCCCCGGCACACGCCTTCACACCTCCCAGCCCCGGGCCCTACGTGCACCAGGCGGTGCCAGGCGGTACCCCCGGGCCGGGCCGGGACGGGCCGGGCACCTCCAGCCGCACCCCCGACCCCTCACCCCGCCGCCGGCCAGCAGCGGCCCGGCAGGCGGCCGTACCCCCCTGCCCCTATAGCGCCCGCACCCCACCCCCAGCCCCGGGCGGCGGAAGTGTGTGTAGGGGGCAGTATAGGAATTTCCTGTGACGTCCCGGCCCGGACTCCATTAGGCTGCAGCTGGGCTGTGAGGAGACAAACCCGGCGGGCAGCGAGCGGAGCGGGCCGGGCGCCTGGGGCTGCCGGGCGGGGGCTCAGGGCAGCGGCGGCCGCCATCGCCAGAGGGAGCCCCGAGCGGGCGGCGGCGCTGCCTCCGGGACCCCCGGGGGCACAGGGCCCCGCTCCGCCTCCCCTCACCCCCGCCGCCCCCCGCCTCCCCCCTCCTCGCCCCCCCGGCTTCCCACCACGGCCGCTCTCGGCGAGGAAACTCTGGCCTCCGCTTCCTCCTCCTCCGACTCGGACACCGGCGGAGCCTCCCCGCCCCCGCGGAAGAAAGCCCGGGCCTCCCCGGCGGCGGCGGCGGCGGAGGGAGCAGGAGAGCCCGGGGCTTCCGCGGGCAGAGCAGGCCTCACCTCGTCCCAGTCCCCCTCGCTCCCCGCCGGGCTCGCCCCCGCCGCCGCCCCGCTCAGAGGCAGCAGCAGCAGCAGCAGCGGCGGCAGCGCTAGCAGCGGCGGCAGCGCCATGCAGGCCAACGGGGCAGGAGGGGGCCAGCAGCAGCAGCAGCAGCAGCCGCAGCCGCCGCAGGGCCCGGAGCTGGGCTGCCTGGGCGCCCAGAACGGCGAGGCCTCGGCGGGCACGACCGCCGGCGACCAGCTGGCGCACGCCAACGGGCTGCTGCCCTCGGCCAACAGCGGCGGCGGCAGCCCCGGCGGCCTCAGCGTCAACAACGGGGTGCCCGCCGCCGGGGGGCCCGGCCCGGCCGCCGCAGAGCTGGGGGGCGGCGGCGGCGGCGGCGGCAGCGCCCTGAAGAAGAAGAAGCGGCTCTCGCAGTCCGACGAGGACGTGATCCGGCTGATCGGGCAGCACCTCCACGGCCTGGGCCTCAAGTAAGTGGCCGCGGAGGCGGGGAAGGGCGAGGGGGAGCGCAGCTGGGGGCCGGGAGGGACCCCCCGCGCCGGGGCTGGGGCCGGGGGACCCCCCCCCCGTCGCGTGTCGCCGTCCTGCGAGGGGAGGGCACGGAGAGAGCTGGGCCGGTAGGAGGGCTGCCGGGCCCTTCGGCGGCCAGGAAGGGGCCTCCGGGGGCTAAAGCTGCGCTGTCGCTCCCCCGCGAGGGGGGAGCGGTGCGGGGGCAGCTCCTCCGCGGGGCAGGGCCCCTGCCAAAATGGAGCTGGAGGCGCCTTCCCCTCGGCCGTGCCCGTCGCCTCTCGGAAGGGACAGGCCGGGAGCTTCCTGGGCCGGGGCCGGCAATATGGAAGTCGGGCGCGATAAGGCGGATCGATAGCGGTGTGTTAGCGGGGGAGAAGTTAGCTGGTAAGCGTAATGGTGCCCGCACGGCTGGGCGGAGGGGGTGGCTTTCTGCAGATGAGCTCCAAGGTTTCGCTCGTCAGCTGGCAGAAATTAAACTGTCACCGAAATAGGCGGTTTTGTTCCTGCGTGAAACCCTGCATCCCTGCAGACGGTGAAGGCCTTTGCAGATTTGTTCCGGCCACATGTTTTTGATAATAATCTTATCTGGGGACCGGGAGCGAGCGTGTTGGCTGTTGAAATCGGAATAAGGAAAATAATTTTACAGTGGAGTAAGGGAGGCCTAAGAATTTAATCACAACACTTGTGTGTGTGTGTGTGTGTGCGTGAGTAAAGCTAAAGGCAACACGTCGTCATTTTGGAGCAGGAATCCAAAGTCTTCACGTAGCTACCACAAAACAAGTCTTCAAAACACTGCGGGATGGGTCAATTATAAAGAACTTAGTACATAAAATAAATTGCCCCTGACACAAGAAGCAAGTTTACAGCAGCAGACAACTCGTGACTGTTCATAGACGACACCACAGTAAATAAGCTATTTTTAGTGTAAAAGGGGGAGGGCTTACAGGTTCACGAGTTTGTTTATTTTATTTTAAGGAGCCAGTCTTCTGATACGTGATGAAGAAAAAATTAGGCCTGTTGTAGATGCGGTAGCTCTCTGTGTTGTTTTATGGGAGGTGGGGAGGGGGGCAGGGGTTAGTAGCCAGTAGCTAACAGGTTTATGGTCTGTCTCTTCCTTCATGAAGCCTATCTTCTATGCAGGGCTGGCTGTTTGTGGTGGCTGGTAAGTCACATACTTCATGGTACTTCAGTAAAGCTCTCAAACTAATTGATGACTTGTTTTAGACATAGGCAGCTGTTTACATGTCTCAGGCAACTGAGATAATCTTTTGGACAAGTGTCTGAATCTGGTCATAGTGTTCTTACTTTATTAAACTTACGTTTGAATGTGGCTAACTGTTATCATAGCAGGCGGTGTATTTGTGAGGGTAAAACTGGTCGGGTTTTTTTACACTGTATCTCTCCTGCAGCCAGACTGTTGATCTTCTCATGCAAGAGTCAGGATGTCGTTTAGAACATCCTTCTGCTACCAAATTCCGCAATCATGTCATGGAAGGAGAATGGGATAAGGTAACGTAGGGATTATAGGACTGTATTAACCACTGTTTAAATTCATAGTATCTGTGAGAGTATTCAAAATTCACCCTTCTTATATACTTTTTGTTTTGTTTTGTTTTGTTTTTCTTATGCCAATTTCTGCAGGCTGAGAACGACCTGAATGAACTTAAGGCCTTAGTGCATTCTCCGCATGCAATTGTGGTAAGAGACACACTTGAACTCTTTCAGAGCTGAATAGCTGGACTAGCTGTAGTAATATAATCTTGTACTATGGAGCTAGTTGTCCATAGTTCTTGTTTTCTTTTTTAAGTGGCTTGCATGCTGTCTCAAACATGACAATAATTTTAACTTTTAATTCATTTTTGGAATGTGAGATAGGAGGTCCAAAAGTATTAAGACTTGTATTTGGTGTACAGAATGTTTAAATGTTGTTAGGCATAGTTAACAGATAAAATATAAACCCTCTAACAGTCCTAAAATAAGTCAGTTTCCATAGAAATTGCTTATGTTGAATACTAATTTCAAATTTGAAATAATTCTCACAATTGCTGTGTTTATTGGAGTTAGGTTTTCATAAGGAAAGAGAAAAATTTGGAAGTAAAAGTAATACAAACGTGGAGTTGGCATTGTAATAGCACATCCCCTGTATATAGAGGCTGCTATAGAACATGAACAATACTGTTGCTTTTCCAGATGGCTTCTAAAGAGCAAATGTATTGCTGTTTGGGATTTTATTTAGAGCTTTTTCTCTTTGGGTGGCTTTTTTCAAAGATGAACCTAGAAATAGACATTTGCAGGTCCCGTGACTTGACAATTACAACAGCTGTTACAATTTCTGTTACTTTGAGGAAAGTGTTTCTTGGTTTGTTTTTTTTCTGTCTTGAAATCAAAAATGACTGCTTAGCTCTGTGGACTGCTTGTTCTGCTGTCTTTATTTGTTGATTTTAATGATGTGAAGTTAGGACAACCAGGGTTACTTAGGACGAAAAAAAGCGGCAATGTTTTTTGAAGTGTCTGTGCCTGTAAACAATGAAGAATCAGCTGATGGCTGCTTAGTTCTACTTCTAGCTGATTCATTTGTTGTCAAGACTATTTCCTGTCTGGTGGGGGAGGGAGAGAAAGAGAGAGAACAGGAAGTGAAGTAGGAAAAACAGATGTTTAACAAAACATCAGAGAAGTTCTACATGAGAAGTTTACATTCTGTTCTGTTAATCTGACCAAAACTTAACACTTCTTAATTAGACCAGTTGTACACTTTTTCCTATCTCAAAGACTTGATGAAAGTAAGATTTACTGTTCAAATAGTTCAGAATATCACATGCAGCTTTTGATAGCTTATGAAGACTGAAAGTATAAAACCACTGTGCATGAATATGAATGTGGTCATTTGAAGCAAATTTTCTCATGTTTTTAACTTCGGAAGTTACCAAGTTTCTTCATAGTATTCAAGTGCTTTATGTCTCTGAGAGTTGAGAGGGTTTAACTGTATCACCACTGTACTCTTCAGAAAAACTTATTGGGGGGGAAGGGACACTTGTCATCTGCTATCTTGGACAGCTTTGAAAGCATGCTCCTGTTCTTTAATGTTGATGTTTAGCTGCTTGAATAAAACTTGGTACAATACAGATACTTGATTTAAACTGAATTTTACCTAAGGCAAATATTAACTATTTAAGTCATTCTCTTTTATCTAAATTTTATCTGATTGAAGACAGATAAGTTTTAAACACTCTGTGTCTTCTTTAGTATGGCAATGATAATTTGCAATGATAAGTACAGTTCTCTCTATCCTCACCCCCCTTCTTCCCTGTTTTCTTGTATGCGATTTGAGACGATGGGTGGGAATTATTGTAGTCAGCAACTGGAAAACTAGCACAAGACCATTACAGGTAAGAAGGGATGCTTTATACTCTGTAGGTAATCCAGACTGCAGTGAAGACAGAGCTAATGAAGATGACATGTCCAAACAAGATGCTGCTGCTCATTTTCAAAAACAGAAAATGAGATTTTTTGGTTTTGTTTGACTCCTGACCTGTTACTCATACTGTATGACTGGATGTCTTAAAAATGTGTGCATACAAGAAGAATGGGTACCTAGAAGCTTAGATGACGCAGTGTTTAACAAAGTAGGGTGTGTGTGGTTTGTATGATTTTTTTTTTCTTAATGTGACCTGGTCAAAATAACCAGGATATATAACTTCTTTTGAAATGTCTATTCAGTGAAGGGGTGATAGATGTACTTTGAAAACTCTACTTCTGTTTTAGTTCCTGTGTTTCTGCAAGGTGCTATAAGTTCTACAGTTGATAACACTGATGATGAAATGTCTGCTCTCAATTTGTAAACTTTTGATGCGTTTTAAAAAGTGGTGTGTGGATGTATGTGTGGGAAGTCTACTATTTCTGTTTGCATCAACACAACTGACGGCTGTATACTATCAGTGTAGTCTGATTAGTCATGTTTATTTTTCCAGCATATAAGATACAGCTGTCTTGAGACAAACTGTAGGAAAACCTCTGAGTTGGTTCAAGTATGATAATTACAATTTTTCCTTTGGTTACAGGTAGGAAATATAATCTGTAAGCCAGCCCAATGTTTTGCTTAGTGTAGGGCTACTCAGACATACTATAACATCTCTCTTGGGTAACTAATTGGCCGTGGGAAGGAATCTGGGGATCACACGTGTAATCATAGTCTAGAATATACTTTTCAGTTGTCTGGGCTTTACTTCTTTTCACTTATTTGGGTTTTCTCCAAGTTCTGGAAGTATACAACCTGCAGCAGGCAATACAACATAGGCTACCTGTCTTGTCATGTGAGTGAAGTGCTCCACCTGCCTGTAGGGTGCCTCTCTTGCTACCAGCATTAGGGGCAGTTCCCCATTGGAATGAATTACTTTTTAAGTGACAAGACTTGGTATGGTTGAAGCCTTGTTAAATTCTATAGGGCAGAAAATAGTCTGGCATTATTTCTATTTTTTTATTTCTATTTTCATCAGTTGTTATTCTTACATTACCAAATCTTACATTTAAGTTTGGGATGGTTTTAAGTGTTTTTATTTATCTGTGTTGTACTCCTACAAGACTATCAAAGTACTAAAGATACAAGTAGTGGAAACCGGAGTTCTAGTGCTGCAGGTCTATAAGCAGATAACTACTGTGTTGAGTGTGTGTCTTGAAACATCAGGTGATGATTTGAGCATGTCTTTTGGTAATATTTTTCATTTCAAAGAAGAATTGTTTCAGCAGCATTTGTGTTTATTTTGAACTATCGACTCTTAGTACAGTAATGAAATTGTTTTGGAACTTGTCAAGATATGGAGGTCATAAATAACAAAATCTAATCCTTAAAATTAGGTTCTTATGCGTCTTAGTCTTTAAACTCCTGAAGATTCGCTACTGTAACCAGCGATCAGAATGGCTTATTTTCTTGACTATGGTGGGATTCTTGTCCTGTCATTTTTTACAGTTATTTTGCTGAGGCTTTTACCTTTAGTTAGTACTGGTGAATAGTGCTTCAGTTAGTGCTGGCCTATATAAAACTTTCTAGAACTTAGGCTCTGCAAGGGGCTTTATTACAAATAGTAAAGAACTAAACATGTGTTAGTAATTGAAGGCTGTAGTTTGGAGAAAGCAAAATGCTAATAGTATATACACTTAAACCGGACCAAAACCACAACTCTAGTTCTATTAATTCTGTCTTCATTTTGTCCCAGGATGACCAGA
Organism: Anser cygnoides; assembly: GCF_040182565.1. NCBI lineage: Eukaryota > Metazoa > Chordata > Aves > Anseriformes > Anatidae > Anser > Anser cygnoides. Next base: position 24,432,001 of record NC_089875.1, on the reverse strand, counting down.
GGCTCAGCTTACACTTCTATAATAGCTTCTGGAAACAGTGAAGTGATGCGCTTTATCCTCTTCCGCTCTATAGAGTTGAAAGACAGGATGAAGTGGTACTAACTGAACAAGAATAGTCACACTGCTATGATGATACTGTTGTATTGGGATTCTTCCATGGCTTCTGTAGATTGAAGAATTTTGCTATAAGCTAAGTGATGGTAGTATCTGGATTTAAGTTGTTCAACAGTGAAGAGTGTAATGATGTTGAATTTCCATTGCAAACGCTGAAATGAGAACAACAAATCCCAGGCACTTGTGTTTTATTGTACGTGGTCTAATTTGGATTATAATAATTCTCATTTCCGTTTTTCAGAAGTCAGCTAACGAATCTGGATAATGAGTAAGCTGTATTTGTGCGTGCATTGCATCTGATCAGTTTTATGCTCCTTGTGTTCCACTTAAATAGTGGGGCTTCTGCTTTTACTCCACAGTTGTTAACATTATAACTGATTCTTTTTCATCCTAGAAGAAATTCCTTGGGCTCTAGAAAAGATGTTGTACTCCAAGTGAAGTACTTCTATCCTGAGAAGATGCAAGTAGCTAGCAGCACTATTACTAGGGTATATAGAAGTAGTTGAGAGAAAATGAAGGCAAAAGTAATACTCAGTGAAATGTTTGTTAGACAAGAGAAGGTAGTTGCACAAAAATCAGTGGTAGGAGGGAAGGAGTGTCCTGATATCAAAAATAGTTTGAAATACAAGGTCACTGAAGCCTGACTCTTTGCTTTAAGGAGGCTGTATTCATAGTGTTGTTTGAGCATGCTGTAGGGTAAGTTTTGGAGCACTTATCAAAATAGTATAGGAAATCAATTTAGTTTCCCTATCAACACTTTCGATAGCATAAAGGCAGGGGCTGCATTCTACAATTTAAAGCTGATTATCTTTTATTCTCATTCTCCATTATGTTAACAGTAGACTTTTACATGAAGTGTATGGTACTACGTTGTTTTGGATGCTTTTGTATTCTTAATATGCCAAAGTTGCACATGGCACTGTGATTTTTCTTACTTCAGTTTTGGTTTAGAAAATATGTTTCTCTGGATGACTTGGCAACAGCATTCTGCTTGGTAGAGTTCCTGTAATGGTTCCACACAATTGGAATTGGGATTGTCAATGCAAAAAATGTTTTGTAGGTTTTTCTTGTGTGTTTTCTTTAACTTTCCTCTAAAGAAATGAAATTGACATGTTAAGCTCTAAAAGTATAAGAGGGAGTAATTAGTAACCATATATGTATCTACCTTTAAGGAAAAAGACAATATAAATTTAGTAAGCACTATATGTAGAGACTAGAGAAGAAGAGTTGGAGGAGTTATAGTTTCTGTTACAAGCTGGAAATATGAGGCAACTTTTACGTGGTTATCATCGATGTCAGGTGACAAAGAGGAAAGAAAAATGGTATGTGACTACTGTCTGAGCACCTTCATGCATCCTTCTGAGCTTGTACACAGCTAGGAAAGAAAGCTCTTATCCCTCCTGCTGCTGCTATATAAGCAAACAGCATGAGGTCTGCTGGCCTAGTGCATGGAATCAACCACTGAGGTCAGTGTGGTTTTTTGGTTTTGTTTGTTTTTAGTTCTCTACATATCTCCAAAACACTATAAAGCTGCTGTTTTACCTGGAGGAGGGAAAGAAACAAACAAACAAAGAAAAAAAAACTGTGCAGTGATGCTCTGTTTTCACATACAGTTCTAACAATTCCAAATAAACTGAAGAGATGGATAGGGGATGTAATATAGGAATGCCTATCACACAGGACAACAGAGTGCTACAGACATGTTTGAACATAAATCACCTTTTCTCTGCAATGTTTTATGCTTCACAAAGTGGTGAGGTAATTTAATAGCATTGTATATAGAAATACTGTTCTTTTGAAGAACTGAATATCTCTGGAAGTTGAAATTGCTTTGTTTTTTAACTTTATTTTTTACAGCTTTGAAGCCTTAAACTTTCATGTAAATGTTAATAGGACAGGGACATCTTAAACTTCGATTAGCCCTTTATTTAAGGAGGCTAGCAGTGTGTTTGAAACTAACAAGTAAACATTGACCAAATATGAGCATGAAAATAGTGAGGTACTTGAGATCTGACGAAGCAAAGGAAACTGGTAATTGAAATGGTCGTGTATTCATTAGAAAAGCAGATGTGATTTGCTGCATTTGATATTTTTTGTTTCTCACCGGTATGTTTAAGAATGTACATTTTCCTCTAACTTGGTGAGTCTTCTTGTAAGAGGAAAAAGACATCTCTAGTCAACTGCTAGCAGTAATGCAAACTACGACTAGGTTGCAAACACTGCAATGCAATATATATATGAATATATAAATATAATATATAAAATATATGATTATATAAAAATATGAAAACACTGACTAGTTGGTTTTGTTCAGAAACAGTCAAACTATCTAAGAACTTAGTATAAATAAAAATTTCTAGGACTTTGGCTTTTTGACCATTATAAATTAATGCCTGCTTTTTATCCATAGATATTAGTTGTTAGAGTAGCAGGCTTGATTATTCTTTTTTTTAAAGAATCAAAAATTGTACAAGATGAAAAGAAAACTATGAAACAACAGTGATTACTTCTGATAACTGAAAAGTGAAGTGATTCCTAAGTGTAGGAAACTATTTTTTTTCCTTTGTACTCCTGAAAAATGATAAAACACCCAAGGAAAACAAATTAACATGTAATTATAAAGCATGACAATAAAAAAAAAAAATTGACACTGCCTGAGGTCTTATGTTATACAGCTATGCAAACGATCCATGTCAGCTTTGGTGTAAGCAGTTTGAGAACTTGTTGAGTTGGCCTGCTGTGTTCTGTGCTGTCATGCAGTCTTAAATATGGGGTTAGTTGCTTCTTTCTTGTTAGAATCTAAGATTGGGAAGCCTATCTAATTCCATGTTTGGAAAACAGTGAAAAGGGTGTGAATATGAAATTGAGACAACTTGAAGGGGGGATCTGAGAAATGAGGTAGGAGGATACCTACATCAATAACTTAATTGCTGTAGTGTTGTTGAAATCCAACAAAAAGAAATTGAGTGATGAAACATTACATATAGCTTGATTTCTGAAGGGCATAGTAGAATGGTTTCTACTGTTCTGTTTAGGCTCAAACGTTTTCTGAAACTTCAGTCAACCTTTTTCCCCTGACTGCTGCTTTCTGTCATGTCAGAGGATGAAGTTTTTGCTGCTGCAGCAGAAGTACCTGGAATACCTGGAGGATGGCAAGGTCCTGGAGGCACTTCAAGTTCTACGCTGTGAACTGACACCTCTGAAATATAATACAGAACGCATTCATGTCCTCAGTGGGTAAGTGTTCGGACTTTGAGAGCTCTTTCTATGGAATTTTCGAAGAAATGCTGTAGCTTTTGTTTTTGTCTCTTTTTGTCTCTTTAAAAAAAACTCACAGTTTTAAAGCTATTACCCTTTTGATAAATAAGCAGTAGTGAGATGTGCTAGCTAAAGTGGTAAGTAAAGAAAAGTGTTCAGTAGATAATATGCTGTCTTATATGCATCAAAATAACGATGTGATTTATGTATTGGAACCAAAGTGAATACATGTGTGCTCATCTGATCTTGAGAATTATTAGTTTGTCATCTTACAACTGAATAAGCATGCTTAAGTAGGTGAAAATAGCCTGGATTGTTCTTAGATGAAACTACTACGTTTTTAACTTTCCAAAAACCTCTTTGGGGCTCTCTTTTTCTATTGACAGTTTGTAGCTATCTGTTTTGAAATGTGTGTATGTGTTCCATGCCTCTGTTCCTGTCAGTCTAAGTTTAAGTGATTTCAAAATACATGAACTGGAATCAAATTGAGAGCATTATTTATCATGTGGAAAGTGGGAAGAATGTTTCCAAAAAGACTTGGTTTGTTGGTGTGTGTATGCTTTTTATTTTCTTTATTTTAACAGGTATCTGATGTGTAGCCATGCAGAAGACTTGCGTGCAAAAGCAGAGTGGGAAGGGAAAGGAACAGCTTCCAGATCTAAACTTTTGGACAAACTCCAGAGTAAGATGTTCTGGTGTTTAGAATTTATTCCTGCCTCTGTAAATCCAGTACACATTACATAATAATGTATTCCAGGGAATTGATTCTAATTGCATTTACTAGTTGTTTCTTTATAGTTCTTGGTTAAGGCACCCCCATTAACACTTTGTTCTTCTATATCTAATCTTCAGCTCTCATTTCTTAGCTCTGTTGCATGCATTAATAATACAAGTTGATGATTAAATGCCTGTTTTGGGGTTGGGGGAAGGTTGTTTTGTAAATGCCAGCTATATTGAAAGGTTGAAATTAAGTGTGTCCTGGAACCACTGTGAATACTAGTACTGATTAATAGCGGTCTGAGACTGTAGTCTCTGGATTTTGATTTCTCCTCTAATTTCTTGTGACTGGTGTAAAACCATGGATTTTGCAACTAGAATACTATGTTGTAAAATAAATTGTTCATTTTGATAGTAATAATTGAGAATTCCTCAAATGAACACAACTGATACTGTTTTATAATTTGACAGATTTTTGTTAAATACTGTGTTGCAAGTGAGTTTGTGTAAATGATGCTTGTTTGCCAGGACGGTATATACTGTAACTACAAATAACTTGCATATAGCTCTGCTTACCAGAAGTTCTTGCTGGTAATTCTGGATGTATACATCTTACAAGTATACATGTAAATATGATAAGCTGTGTGGGCTCTTTTCTTGTAGCTTTTAAGCTTTATTTACTAAAATTTCTTTGAAAAACTTTCAAATCAAGAAATGCTTTTACTTTTAACTTGATTTTGATAAATGTATTTTTCCATAACTTTTTTTAAAGCATACCTACCCCCATCAGTGATGCTTCCTCCAAGGCGTTTACAGAACCTGCTACGTCAGGCTGTGGAACTACAACGGGACCGGTGCCTATATCATAATACCAAACTAGATAGCAATCTAGACTCTGTCTCGCTGCTTATAGATCATGTTTGTAGTAGGTAAGAAGCCCTTGCTACTTTTAAGTTGGACAACAATGTCTTTTTTTCTTAAAGTAATTTAATTTTACCTAATGTTTACACAAGCGTGAAAAATATTGTTTTGGTTTAACTGGGAAAAGGCAGTTCTTGATAAATGAGTGAAGGGGGGGATGGAGTAGAAACTGCATATGAAAGACTTTGGTAGCTGATTATGGGGTAACAGGGTCAGACTGGAGCTTTAAAAATTTTAATCAGGTGGGTATGAATAGAATATATTGCTATTCTAAGCCTTAACTGCTTGTTGCTTATTACTTTGGGTAGTCAGTCTGTTTATACATCAGTACATGATTTCTGTTTTGACTGGGGAATCACTTTTACGTTACTTGTTCAGAATCTGCTTTCAAGCTTACTGGAATGTAGAAAGACTACTGAAGCACACTTTGTGAAGTCAACTTTCAGCTTTTGATAGTGGACAGCAAGGTGCTTTTAGACACAAGTTTGAACAGTAGAAATGTGCAGAAAACACTTGTGTTTAATATATACTATGAATGATAAAAAAAAACTTGAGAAAGTAGTGCTTTATAAGGTAGTAAGAACTGAATGTATCTACATATATATCAATGTTGCTTCTGAACCTTAGAAATATCGTACTCTAGATATAAGCAAGATGATGTTGGGGTGGTGTGTTTGTTTCCTTATTTTTTTTTTAACAAATACCTGACTTGAACAGTTTTCTTCATCCATTGAAAACTTGGCCAAGGATCTTAAAAACTACATGTAGCTTTTATAGAATACTGCTGAGCGTGGTGTAATACAGGAATAAGGGCTAGGACACCTAGAAAACGGGGGTTGTATATGATAGATACCCTTGCATGTTTTTTCATGTAGTAGGATAACATTTGGGCTTACAGAGGACTCTTTGAGTTAAGGTTAGTTCATCTGAGGAAGTTAAGTACTGTCTGATAAACTTTGTTTATAGAAACTTTCTGAACTCAGCTACTTTGACTATTTGGAATAATGTTTTTAAAGATGCAGTCCTCACTGAAGCTGTCTTAAGGCTTTAAAATTGTTATAGTTGGTTTCATTCAGGAAACTTTTTTTAGACTAACTTAAATTTGGCTACATCACATTAGTCAAGTGTCCACATGCAAGAAACTGCTAGAATATTTCCCAATTTAAGAGCTATTGGAAATGATTAGGTACAGGAATTGTGGCTTCCCTATTTCTGAAGCAAGTCTTAAAATCAGACCAACAGAAAGTGGTTTAGTCTTTCCACAAGTCCATAAATAACACTGGATATTCTGTAGGGGGTTTAAAGTGATCAATCAAACCTTAAAGAGAATTCAAGTCAACTGTAAAGAGCGTGGTATACTGAAAATGGACTAAATAGATTTGGATATAAAAGATGCCATATGTGACAAAGCTGGACTTAATTTCTGCATATATGAATCTATTTGCCAACTTAAAAGTTTGGCCAAACTAATACCAAACAAACAAAACATTTCAAAATAAAGGCTTCCATTCTGTCCTCAACTCAACCTATTGTACCTACCTATTGCAGGGGTCTGAGATCAGTATGTGGTGTGCTGTACATGCTGCAATGCTTGGGCATAATGAGGTGAGTTAAAGACAGTGGAAGCCAAAACTTGATTAAACTGACAGAAGTAACAGTAGTCTAATAGTTTAGACAATTTAAGTTCTGTAATATCGTAATGATGGAACACTGACAACTTTCCCTTGTTAGTTAGAATCAATATGTTTTGGATTTCTGGCACTATTTTGAGCAAGCATGCTCGAATTGCACTAATGGGTAAAACATTTAACTAACTCTTCACTAATCACTTCATAAGAGTGGGAGGTAGAAGGGAGAAGCTGCTGGGAGTGAAGGTGAGACATTCAATCTTGCTGTGCATCAGATTTTGGTAACAATTGATGCTCTTGGGGGTGACCATTTATATTTATTTATATATATATATGTATGTATACATATATGCACATACTTTATATATATAAATTTTATTTTTTACCTTGAGAGTCTTTAGGCTATGTGGTTTGTTTTCGTTCCCCCCTCCCCCTTGGAATTCTCTCTTCTAGCTTTCATGTAAATATACTGCAGTCTGAATTTACAAACAAATAACGAAACCCAAATGAGAAGTGAATGCTGTTGCATTCATGCATGCTTCTACTAGGTCAGTGTAGCATTTTTGAAAAACAACTGTTGTAGAAATTGAAACATCAGTCTTCCATTCTACATAAAGGGAATAGAAAAGCATCCATTTGGTGTTAAATTTAGAATTTTGAACTTCTTTATATACAATAGTAGATAACTTTATTAGATATTTTGAGTATGTGAACAACATGACTCAACTGTGTTGTGCTGAACAGAACAATTGGAAATAAAGCAGAACGAAAAAAATCCCAAAACTTTGAGCTACGATAGCATCTAATTACCTAGACAAGAAACTGTTGAATGACTGCAGCATTATTTAATGTATTTTTTGCTGTTTGTGAAGCCAAACATGCTGGATTATTTCATTAGTTAGATCATAGCTCCCACAGAAAGTTCTAACTGGATTGTGAATAGCATGGCTCAGCATGGGATATATATGCACCAGCTATATCAACTGTGCTTGCTACCCTTTCAAGGAACCTAAATGCCACCTTACTCTGAAAATTATGTGCTCCAGCATTACACTGCTTTTTTTCCCATGTCTTTAAGAAAAGCAGCCAAGGTTTTAACCTTTACAATACAAGCACTTCTTTTCTATAGAGTATTTCTTTTAATGAACTATGCTGAAAAGACTTTCCTGAGACACAGTGTGCCCCTTGTACTTTGTATGAGTTATGGAAAAGAATCGTACTTTCCAGAAGGAATTGCTGCTCTGAGGAGAAACATTAACTTATTGTAATATGGCTAAATAATAATAAAACCTGTAGGTACATGTGTCTGTGTGAGGACTTGTCTAACCTCCCTCTAGGCTTCAAGGCAGACAAATTTTCTTTTATGCCTGGGGCTTTTTACCTAGGGCTCAGGGTTGTTCTAGCGACAATCAGCTCCTGGTCAGCTTAAGGCAGAATAAGGCAAAATAGAAGTCTGTCTACTCACTTTTTGTAGAAAAACATACCCAAGGAAGCCAAACACAAACATGTATATATACAATGTGGTTATCCTCATCTGTCATAAGACAGGGAGTGAGGAACAGCATGGTGGCTTAATGTTGCTCAATGGTCTTTAAGCATACACTAGAAAACACCTTCTAGTAAAAGAAAATAGACTAAGAGAATGTAGTCACTATATTTAGCAGAAGTTACTGGTTTAAAAAGTATTTTCCAGGTGTCTATCAGCCTTGCAACCACCAAATTGCATTTTAAAACACAAATGTAGAAGTAATTTTTTTTAGGCTGGCTATCTCCAGTGATAAATGAAACCATATGTTCACATAGGTTATTGTTGTTACAATAACCTGTGTGAACATATGGTTCACATGGTTCCCTTCATGTCCCTGTAGAGTTGTGTTGCTTTGTGGTGGGCAACATAAAAACTCATCGTAAGACTGAACCCCTCTAGGATCCCTGCAGGTCAGAAAAAAGTGTCAATGATTAGGCAATTAACTTCTAGCCCATCTGAATGGGGGGGGGCTGGAACTAGATGATATTAAGATCCCTTCCAACCCAAATTGTTCTATGGTTCTAGGTTCTATTTTGTTATGTTTAAAGTTGTATGTGGTATTCTGCAAATAAAGTATAAAAAACAACTTACTGCAAGATGACATTCAAGAAAAAGTTTCATTTTATTCAACTTTTATCTACAATTGTTTCTAAGGATTTTGCAAGATATAGCTCGAATACATAAAAAAAGTTTACATGTAAATAAAATACTTCGTGTATGATTCAATGAGTATGTGGCTCTAGTATATTCTGTATGTCACAAAACTTTATATTAACAAGCTGTTACTGCCATAATGAGGTCAGTTTTATTCCAAGTCATATGAAGCAAAATGAATTATGTGAGGGGAAGAAGAGTAGCTCTAAGCTCTTAAGATTTGTTATGATTGCTCGGTGATAGGAGGTTTTTACCAGATAAGACGCTTCGTTCCGTGCTTATTTGAAGCAGCTGTTAATTGAGGACTTTCTAAGTGGTCTGGCTTCTAAATACATTTTTGGCTTGTTGTGTTTTTTCTAATCTAGCTAGTAAGAACTCTCTTTTACTGCTTTTCTTATTAACCTGTTTAATGTGTCCTTTTCTTTTTCCTAGGAAACAGTTCCCATGCTACACACAGCAGATACTAACGGAGCACTGTAATGAAGTGTGGTTCTGTAAATTCTCCAATGATGGCACTAAACTAGCAACAGGATCTAAGGACACAACTGTTATTATATGGCAGGTTGATCCAGTAAGTGTGCAGCATGTGTTAAAATGTGTATGACTTTGTGTCCCGTCCCGCCCCCCCCCCCCCCCCATCCCCTCCAATCTCAGCTTTCTCATGCTAGGATGGCTTGAATTTTGTAGGACAGGCTAATATGTAGCCTACTGACTAGCATATTTTTCTGGGATGTGCAAAACAGAAGATCACAGTCAATGTAAGTTAGTGAAGACATTTGAATACCTGATGCCCGAATGTACTAGGCATTATAGTGCCTGAAACATTGGCTGCCCTGGAACAGGAGATCCCTGTGCCCCTAACCAGCACTGCTACGTAGAGCTTGCTGGTGCCTTCCAGGGGAGCTTCTCAGCTTGAAGGCCATGAGAAGCGTTGGGTGAGAGTGGAAGGAGCATGGCAGTGATGAGAAATGATCTCTTTTAGAACTTCCAAGTCACTCACTAAGAGTACTTCAAATACGTGACTAAACCTCTTCAGTTATCCTGTTATTGCTAGAGTATTTGAGTTTAAATATCTATTTCACCATTTGTTACGTTATTTGAGTAATAAATTGTATGTGCTTAAGGTTGCATTGTTATACTACTTCGTGCTAGTTGCTATTGTATGATTTGCTTTGTTTTGAGATGAAGATTCAAACACTTTTCAGAATTCACTGACACACAAAGGTATACCCAGCCACTTCCATACAGACCGTGTTTTTAGTTTTTGATACTAACATGTGGCGCTATTCCTCTTATATTAAATATCTATACTGATACAAGATTTATATTTCCTACCTGTATCTATACTTTTGTAAATAAAAGCTTAAGCAGTGAATCTAAGACTGTTTTAAATTGTTTTAGAAATATCTTAGAGTATTTCCGTATATTTCGTGACAACTGTGAATAAACTAGAACGTATGCATACAATATTTGAAGTTGTTAATACTTGTAAAACACTATCAGAAATAAGATTCTTAGTTCTTAGTTATACATCTGCAGACTGGTATGCTAAGTGGAAGACGAAAGGCTTTTGCCGTCCCACACTAGCTTTCAGTAGGATTTGAGAGCAGAAGTTGGTTCTTTTCTCCCACTCTGGGTTAGGAAGCTATATAATTTTGAGTCCTTTCTTCTTCTGTGAAGATAGGAGAACTTAAAACCTTTTTGCTTGTATATAATTGTTATATAGCTCTTAAAAATTAACAAGTGTTAATTTTCAGGAGTAGAACTGTTGGGGATTGTTTATTACTGGAGACAGTGTGCTCTGAGCCAAGAGATACGCAACAGCGTAATCTGACTTCTGTACTTTGATTTTTACTGATTTTTATTAATAAACAGATCAATATTAAGTAAATTAAGGATCAAATGATTTTGCTGTTGACTGTTACTTGACTGTAGATGCACATCTTCCTTTTATATCGGTGGGTTTTAATACACAACAGCTTGGTAGTATGTTTCATAGTGACTTCCTAGCTACCATCTAGTTAATTGAGCCAAATAAATGTTTTGTGAGTGTTTAGATTATTTTAACACTTTGGCCCATGGGTTTTTATGGGAACAAAATCAGTAGTAAATAATAGGAAAGCTGTATAGTGTTCGATCTTCTGTATTTGAGTGCTTTGAAAAAACAAACAAACACCAAAAACCCAACAACTTTGAAACCATTTCAAAGAGGTAGACTTATAAGTAACATCAAGCCAGATAACTCTAATTGATTCCATATTTGCCAGAGCAAATTTCCTGTAGCAGTTGTTGACAATGTCTTTTGAACAGTTTAGTTTAATTGGGTTTTCAAGGCTTTTAGGCATTTAGAATTATTTTAATCTTTATATAAAGGATATAAGGAAGCATCCATCCAACTCTAGGCCAGAGGGAGGAGCGTACTATTTTAAAAAAAGTATTCTTTCACACATTAATTACCATACTGTGAAAAGAATCCTTTTTTCCCCCTTTTTTTCCATCACCCCTTCCTAAGCATAACCACCTTGCTTCCTTGTTTTTTCTTCATTTCATGTCACTGACTTCTTATTTCTTTTTAAGACCTGTCTACATCCCTTATAAACTCTCTTATCCTGTGCTTCTGTTTTCATTTTCATTTGTTCATTTCACTGTTCTTATGCAGATTCAGCAGCATTAAATAATATCTTGAGTGAGCTAGGTTTGTGTGTGGAATGCGTTATTTGACTTACAAAGTGCAGTAGAATCTCTAGAGCACAAAGGATGGGCACAGCAGGCATATCTAGCATGCATCTTCTTCGATAGATCTCTCCTTTAACTTGTTTCCTACAGAAACTTTTCTTCTTCACTGCTCTAAAAGCTATTGACGGGTGTCTTGCTTTTCAGCCAAGGACTTGCTCAACTACTGTGGACTTAAATTGATAGGCTGAATAGTTTTTTGTTCTGCATAACAAAAATCTGGCAAGCTGTGTGTAAGGGTTAGAACTGCTGAGATTTCTTCTGGTGGTGGGTGGGAAGCAAAGTGACTAAATTTGGGGACGTTTGTCTGAAATACCATTGACTGCTGTTTTAGTGAGAGCAAAACAGGGTATAGCAGTTCTGCTGTATCTGGAGAAAAGTATGAGAGCAGCATGAGAGAGGGATAGTCCCAAGTCCTATTATTAGAAGAGAAATATGGTATGCATCCTGTTCCTCTTGCCTCTCCAATGAGGTGCAGTAGAAGTGGCAGTCTACCCTTGCACTGGGATTAATTTAAAGGAATGCAGCAGTTGCAGGCAAGCTCCGGGATGTGGGATGAAGTCAGATGTGACTCAGTTTCTTTGCAGATCAGTGCAGCAAGAGACACAGCAGTATCTAATGCAGACCAGGAATAATAGAATGAGAAAGGGGTTTTGAGGAGGTCCATGCATTTGCTTATTTCCTCTGTTCTTTGAAGATTATTCTTAGCCTACTTTCTATTGAGGAATTTAGTTTTCTCGCTAGCAGAACTATCAAAGCTGCAGGCTGACTGAGAATCACTGAATCCCTCGCAGCTGGTCCTAGGAAACAGACCTTTGTGTCAGACTGTTTCTCTGTTGATAATGTTCTTCCTATAGAATCCCAAGTCAAGAGGTGCTCTGCTGATTAATGCTAAAACAAAAGAAAGAAGAGAATTTGAGAAATCAAGCTACATTTTCAAATGAGTCGGACTCCTTTTTGGAGAAGTATGAGGTATAAGCAACATCCCCCCCTCCAATCAAAAAAAAAAAAAAAAAAAACAACACCACAACCACCTTTTCCAAGCAACTTCACAAAAATTATTGTAAGCAGTTTAACAAGATCTGTTCTATGCAGCATGTTTCTGTATTTTGGAAGCTAATGTATGGTTGTTTCACAGTATATAACTGTATTACGTTCATAAGAAGCTGCTTGAAAGTCAAGTTCCTTTGACAAGTCATCAGTAGAACAGTTGTAGTGTAAAGGTCATGTAAGATACTCAGTGTGAGAAAAGTATGCTTCATTCACTAAGTCTGGCAGAATGAAAGCACAGCTTGCTGTAGTCAGCATTTTAAAAAAAACACCTCAAGTGTGCTTTTAAAAATATTTTTCTGTAAAACCTTTTTCTTGAGCAGCACACACAAGATACTCCCAAGATACAGTTTATAAAAGCATTAGTACTTAAAAGTTTTCCCTTCTCAGCAGCTGTGAAGGTTTTGGTTAATTCTGTTTAGCCATAACAATTTTCCAGCATGATTATGCTTTACGTTTAAGAACTAACTCAATTCCATACAATATGGGTAACAGTACTTTTATAGTCCAGTAGATGTATAGACTTGTTTTAGCATATGAGGTTTCTGTATTAACAAGTATAATTTAATGTACAACTCTGTACAGAATGACATTTTGCAAGTTCCACGTTCAGAATCATGTAGGTATTTTGTTCTGATCTTTCAAATATTCTTGTTTTGCACATCAGATTTTATCAGCTTTCACTTTATGGTCCTACTCTGTAAACAAGCAGCTGCTTTTTCAGTGAGGACTTGTTCATGTGATTGACAAAATGCAAAAAGCCAAGTGTCCATGCGGTACTCGGACACACTGTATATGTGAAGTTAGTAGGAGCTCGTTTCTATTGTCTCAGCAGAATCTCTCTATTTTTCAGGATACTCACCAGCTAAAACTACTTAAGACGTTAGAAGGTCACGCATATGGTGTCTCTTATATTGCTTGGAGTCCAGATGACAACTATCTTGTTGCCTGTGGCCCAGATGATTGTTCTGAGCTTTGGCTCTGGAATGTACAAGTAAGTGGTGACTAAGAGTTAAAAAATAAAACTTTGTGGTCAGCCTACTGCCTTTTTTTTTTTTAATAAATATATATGTGTATATAAAAAGCATGAAGGAAGTCACTTCCACAAAACTTGCTGTGCAAAGGTGTAAGCGTAAAGAAAAGAGACTGATGTTCCTCTCTCCCTAATTTGAGAAAAACTGTATCAGTCTACAAATTCTGTACTTGCTTTGTACAGATATTGAAAATAGGGTTCAAGTCTGATTGCATGGGACTCTGCAGCAATTAAACGCATCTCTTCTAGTTAAATCATTTCTAAGAAGGGATTGCAGAAATTCCAAGGCTGATAGAGAACTGCTGAAGAGAAAAACAGGAAATCAAGAGAAAGAGATAGCAGAATTATCATCTAAGGGGAGAAATTTATTGCTGAAGATTTTAACAAGTAGCAAAGTAAAAGATACTATTTTTATTTTGTGTATCCTTCCCAGTGGTACTAGTGAAAGGTTCACAGAGGATTAGATTTCAGAAGTTTGTCTTTCAGTCAAATACTAGGGCATTTGGCTAGTTCTTCTGACTTCCTCTATGACTTTGGAAACCTTTTCCCGCTGTTGATTTTTATGGGCAGCTGGGCTGATATAAAAGCATCCTCTGCCTCAATTGCAGGCTATATAGTCTTGTGCTGTCTTGGACTCTGAACTAATTTAGAAACGTAGAAACAAAAAGTTTCCTTTTTTCATCCTTTGAATGCCTTTTTTTTTCTGTTTTAATTAATTAAATTGGCTTAGTGAAATAAATTGGCTTAGTGGGGAGAACTCAAGCTGGCACAAGGGAATAGAGAGAAGCCCTTACTGTTTTGGCAATGGTAAGCCATTTGTTGGCTCTGTGTATTGTGAAGCAGCAACGTTATGAGCTGGAGTGAAAGTTAAATTTTGGCATGGAGAGCTTCAGCTCAGGGAGCAAAATGTTGTAAATATCCTTTTTACTAAATTGTATTTTTGTCGCCTCTGTTTTCTTTTGGTCTACTCCTGCCTTCTCACTTTCCATATTTTATTTTTTTACTTGTCTCTTCTTATACTTATGTTTTCTCCCAACTTTTTTGAATTCCCCTCTTTAAATTATAATCTTACAGTTGTCTGACATACCGACTACTTCATCTGTCCTGATCTGAGGGGCAAAAAATAATCCCTAAATCAAATCTGAGGTCACTGGAAATACTGTGGTAGCTCTTGCCCTTTTATTGCATTATCCATAGATTTTGTGCTGCTTTTTAACAAAACTGTTTAAATTTGTGTACCTATAAAGCCTGTGTATGTTAGATAAAGTTATCAATGTCTTTTGGGGAGAGGGTTCTCCTGGCTGGTATAAGACCTTGCTGCCTCTGTTTATTTTCTAGACTGGGGAGCTGAGGACAAAGATGAGCCAATCTCATGAAGACAGTTTAACAAGCGTGGCCTGGAATCCTGATGGGAAGCGTTTTGTAACAGGAGGTCAGCGTGGACAGTTCTATCAGTGTGTAAGTTCTCTGTATCTGTCCCATTGAAAATAAAGCTAGAAAGAAACATTTTGTCACAGTCAAGTCTGAGGTTCTATTCTTTCTTGTGTGTGTACACTAAAAATTAACTTGATCTTCAGAGATAAGTTTATTTTTAAAACAAAAACAATCTGATCCTTTATAATTCATAGAAGCAATACATGAATGCTAGTGTTTGAGCAGTGCTTCTGTTTCTGTGTAATAGTTAGAAGGGTTCAAGAATTTTTTGCAAAGAGATTCCTCTGCTGAAAGGAGCATTTGTAAGCTGGAATTTGGTCATAACTGCTCTAGAAAATATGCTAATGAAAACGTTTCATGTTTATTCCTTTGCCCACAGGTGTTGTTTATTCCACAGAATTTTGACTATGTCATTCTTAGTTTTTTGCATGCTGTCTTTGCTTAGTGCTTAGAAATCGGAAATCCTCAATACATTAATAGAGTTGATTTTAGATAGTGATTTGAAGCCTCACCCATAATCTTGAGTATTTGTCATCTGAATTGGTGTTCAGAATGATGCGGCAGTATGCAAACCTCACACATTGCACGAATGAGCTTGTGGATCTGCTCCCTGACACGAAGTAGGTTTTTTTCCTGTCTGATAGTGCAAGGAAAGGCATTCAGAGCTCTCCAGAACTGATACCTACAAGAGTTAACACAAATCATGTTTTAATTCATTAAGCCCTCTCTGTTAAAGGTTAAGATTGCTTTCTGTAGCAGCCATGTGAACACAAGGTAAAAAAGATACTTGTCAGAGAACTCCTCAGAAACCTGACCCTAACAGTTCAATTTATTTTTTTCTAATCAGGATTTAGATGGTAATCTCCTTGACTCCTGGGAAGGGGTGAGAGTACAATGCCTTTGGTGCTTAAGTGATGGCAAAACTGTTCTAGCATCAGACACACACCAGCGAATTCGGGGTTATAACTTTGAAGATCTTACAGACAGGAACATGTAAGTACCTCTTTCTTTGCTTTTGAATTCCTAGTTTAGTGTGAGAAAGGGTTTGTGGGGCAGGATGAGAAATAAGTTCTTAAAAATGCTCTCAGTATTAAAAGAAGAGGAGAATAATATGGGACAAGAATTAAGTGATTTTCCAGTTGCAGCTAGAAGCGTTAGATCAAATATTAGAAATAACTTTCTATGCACTGGCATAAGTTTCTTCTCAATGTTTTGGCACCTCCACCATTAAGAGATATCTTTACCTCACAATTCCTGACATATTTTAGTAGGTCGTGTTTTACAGTTAGGAGCTGTATTTGAGCCTTCAGGTCCCTTTTGGTCTTGGGGTTCAACATAAGTATTAGCAAACTAGCAAACTGTTGCAGTCCTGGCTTGTATTGACATTGAGACATACCTAATTTCAAATTCAACACTGTCTCTACCTGATAATAATATTGCAGAGACAGGACATACCTTTTGTCTTGGTGTACGTTATTCTTTGATTAAGTGTACTCTTAACTTAACATTGATGTGTCTTACGATTTCAGAGTACAAGAAGATCACCCTATAATGTCGTTTACTATTTCAAAAAATGGCCGCTTAGCTTTGTTAAATGTAGCAACTCAGGTGAGTTGGTGATAATAAATGGAAATGCAAATAAATCTGCTTGCAACTACTAACTGTTTTTAAATATTTTGATG